>NC_063177.1:50144432-50477972 GCF_023159225.1 Perognathus longimembris pacificus
AGTGTGGCCACCCAGAGCCACTAACGACTAGCGGTTGCTAGACATGACTATTATAGTCCCTCAGAGCCTAATAGCTTACATTTTAAATCTTTATTCCCATTTTCTGTGTAGGGAGCCAGAGATGCCTTTTGTCTTTCTATTTTTCTTTCCTTTATCCTGTTATACTAAAATATCCTTGCTAAAACTTAAATACACACACACATACACACACACACAGTTAGTGACACCTAAGTCTACAGGCTGTATACACACACACACACACACACACACACACACACACGGATACACACACATACGGATAATGACACCTAAATCTACAGGCTGTGTTGGTCAGACAATGTACTAAGACGTTTTCTACTTATTCTTAACCCAGCGCCTATCCAAAGGAAGCCCCTTATTCAATGGAAACCACTTTTGTATTTGAGATAGGACTTTAAAGAAGAAATAAGATTTTTTAAAAAAATGGATGGGGCACACTGGTAACTCAAACCTATCCTCCTAGCTTCTCAGGAAGCTGAGATCTCAGGATCTGAGTTCAAAGCCAGCTCAGGCAGGAAAGTCTGTACGACCCTTACATCCAATTCATTAGCCCGCCCCCCAAAAAAAAGCCAGAAGTAGAGTGGTGGTTCAAGTGGTAGAGCATTAGCCTTGAGTAGAGAAGCTTAGGGACAGCACTTAGGCCCTGAATTCAAGCCCAAGGATTGGCACCACAAACAAATAAAATAAAATGAGGTCCTTTGATTATGAACCCGCACAGTGTAACTGTTGTGACCACGTGAAGAAGCAGCGATACACATTCAGCAGCCATGAGCAAGCCAAGGAGAAAGCCCTCAGAATACGTTCGCCCCCCCGGACGGCGCCACCCTGAACTTCCAACCTCTAGGGCTGTGAGAAAGGAAGGCCTGTTGAACCCATTTGCACAACCGCAGCCCGGGATGATTAGCCCAGGCAGGCAGTGGGCTATGGCTTTGCCCCTTGTCCGAGCCCTTCCCACCCCCCTTTCCTCCTCTGTTTCCCTGTGGGCAGGACTCCCCTGGGTCTAGGTGAGATTTCCACAGCAGAGGGAAGCACTACTAGAAAGACAGGTTTCCAGAGTCACCTGGTCCGAACTTGCAACCTCTTTGGCTAAAGCGGCGAGCCATTGGCTCTAAAGAGAAGGAAGAAGGAAACAAGGACATCTTGCTGGGCTCTGCGCTTGACTTGGACCAGCCAGCGATTCAGGTCACACATCTTCCAGTGAGGTCTCCGCCACAGCCCCTGGCATCTGACCGGGAAGCTCAGAGCAGCCAGGAAAGGGAAAAGAAAAAAAAAATCCCTATTTGTCGATCTGTGATTTCTAACAAAACGGGTTCCCCTCTTCTCCCCGCCCACCCACGCTCGTGGGGCCCACAGGCCACGCTGCCGGGTACAGACACGGGAGATACTGGCCTCCTTGTGAGTCACAGGCTGCTAGGGAGAAGAGGCCCGAATGGGGCGCCCACCAGGTTGCCAGCCGCAATCCAGGCAGGCACCATGGGGGTGCAAGCGGTTGAACCAGAAAGTACCCTCTTGCTCCCGAGGTCTCACACAGCCGCATTCACCGCCTGCTGTCACTCAGAGCTGGGAGCAGGGGACCTTACCTAGCAGTCAGGAGCTCTAAGAGACAGTGTCTGGGCAGGGATGGGGGGGAGGGGGCGGGGGCAGGCGGGGGGACACGAGACCCAGGCAGGATCCAAAAGGGACCCCTGCACACAGTACAATCTGGCTCTGATCCATGAGGCAGGCGGGCGGGCAGCCTGCACTCGGGGTTCCATCCGTGGCCCCGTTCCCACACAACCTTGGCCTTCTCCCTGCGGGCAAATCAGGGCATGTCCGGAAATGATTACAATCAGCCACACTACCCAGAGAGCTGCCCCAGAGCCCAGCCAGGGCAAAAACACACACACACACACACCCAACACATACACACTGTGCTTCCATTTTATGAATGAGTAAACCTGTATGCTTTCTATAAATGTCTGCGTAAATCACTGGTGGGCATTCCCCTCTTGGCACGAGAAAAACCCAGCCCAGGCTTCTCGGGGAAGGCTGCTCCCTGCTCCCCTCCCGGGCTGTAGGAAGCTTGCCTTTTGCACGGGGCTCTAGTTCTGCAGAGAAAAACTCTGCCTCAGACAATGACTCAGCCCCAAAGGGAAAGGCAGCTCAGAAGGCAGTTCACCTTTCCAAGGCCTCCTGGGCTGAAGTCCAGGGGAGGCCCAGCCAGACCCTCCGTGGCTCAGGGGATCCTTTGTCCTCGCTTCTCCTGGGAGCACTTGCTCTCGCTCCCTCCTGTCACCCCGTCCATCACAGAGCAGGACTCGAGTCCCCATACAGCGCTCCGTGCCCGCAGCATGTTATGTAAAACCTTACTTAACTAACAAGTAATCATTAATATTACCCCTGGCCCATGTAACCAACTGTTAAACTGACTCTAATGGAATGAGGTGTGGGCACCATGACCAATATTAAAACCGGGGCTGAACTGTTGGCTTACGTGATCTGGGCCAATTTATTATACACGTGCGCTGCATTTGCCCAGAGCATCTAGCACTTGATTAGCAATATGCACAGACATTTCTTCCATGCTGGTTTTTGGCTTTGCCCTCGCTAGATCAGACCAGATAATCCCAAACCCTAAGTATCTATACCGTGCTTTAGCCCTTTCCATGCAAAGGAGAATCGCATTGGAAAAAAACCTGGTGTCCAAAATAAGGAATCCACCCATTCGTGTGGCTTTGGAATTGGTGGCGAGCCGCTTGTTATGGAATGGACTTGGTCCAATGGTTGGAATCTTCTTCACTGTGGGCAATGGGCAGGGGTGACATCTCTGGGGAGGGGTCTCCCAGAGGAGAGGACCTGAGCCGAGACAACAAGGTGTGGCTCACCTCATCCAGACCGGACTCCAGGAGGCAGGAGGAAAAAGTCAATCCCAGGAAACCTGCCAAGCGAGGGCAGCCATCTTGCCACTGCGTTCTGTCCTTCTCCCGCATGCCAGGGGCAGGAACTTTGATTGAGTGGTGGTAGATAGCTCATTCTTCAGGACAACCACACGCACGCCAGCCAGGCAGCCTGCCCTCCTCCTGGGCCTGTTTTATATGAACCATAGGCAGCCACCTTGCTCCATCCGTACCTGTGACTCCCAGGCAGCCAGAAGCAGGGGCCAGGTCAGAAGGCTAGGAAGTCACAGCACTCCAGGCCAGTGTACCAGGAGGGGAGACGTTAGGGCATTTCATTCCAGAGACTCTGGATGCTGCTGCTACGTCCTCAGCCACCAGTGAGAGTCCCCGGTCTCCACACAGCCACTTGTTTCTGGCAACCACCAGAAGGGCCAATGGAGAGGGGCAGGAAGGGGGCCATGTGGCCCAGAGTGGAGACAGGCGGAGATAAACAACGTCATTTCCAATCCCGGTAGGCTCTGTGGGATCTCCCCACCTTGCCACCTGCCCTAGTGGGCTGTCTTGGAATGTGTTCTTTTGGAGCAAAGACTACTTGATTGTAGTTTGGTTTAGTAATTCACTTCTTGCGTTTTGATTGTTGTTGGTGCTGGCGGGGGGCGGGGAGTGCCCAGGCTGGTACTGGGGCTTGAACTCAAGGCCTAGGTTCTGTCACTTAGCTTTTTCACTCAAGGCTCGAACTCTGCCTACCACTTATGCCACTGCTCAACTTCTGCTGTTTTCTTTCCTTTTCTTTTCTTGCTGGTGGTGGTGAATTGGAGATAAGAGTCTCACAGACTTTCCTGCCCAGGCTAATGGCGCACTGTAATCCTCAGGTCTCAGCTTCCCGAGTGGCTAGACTCATAGGGGTGAACCACTTGAGTCTGGCTGGTTTCACTACCTGGGTTTGATTCCCAGAAATGTCACTTGCTAGCTGTGTATCCTTGAGTAAGCTACCTCACTTGTCTGTGCTTCTTTCTCTATTAATACAATAGGTCCAAAGATAACATAACGACTTCAACGAAGGGACAGACTGTGTACACAGTTATGGAATGGACAGCACCTGGCTCCTGGTGCTCCAATCTAAATCTCTTGGCCTCTGGATGACAAGGTCCTCTCTCCTGGCCTCCCACCCATTTCCTTCCCCTCAGCTTCGGGTCTGTGGCTGAGTCTGCTCACACAGGACTTGGGCAACATGTCTGGGAGCTACTGACTGCCAGGGGGCAGGGGGCGGGGGGCAGGGGGGGGGCAGGGGGTGGGGGGCAGGATGCGGGCCCAGCAGCCCCTCTGCGGAGCCAGCTCTCTGCAAGCTTGTGTTCAGCGGAACCGCCAAGGTGTGCCTCCTGCAGGCCTGGCCTGCGTGGGACTTCACGCGCAGCCTTCGCTTCTCCCCCTTCCTTTCTTCTTCTGCTTCGCCTGGCCCCGATGAAGCCCGCCCGCCCGCCTGCCCACCGTCGGCCTCCCTGCTGCCTCTGTCAGGCCCTAACTCGTCGGGCCGGCTTGCCTTGGTACCAGGGCTTATCCAAACATCTTCATCGCTTTTCATAAATTCAATCCCTTCTTATCGGCCGCCCCATCAGGAGGAAGGGCAGGAGGGGCTCCAGCGAAGTGTGGGGAGAGGAGCTTTCATGAGCCTCCTTGCTCCGCGGGGTCACCAGCAGTTCAATTACCCTGCCTTCTCATGTCCCCAATCGCGTAGTGGGGACCTCCAGCCCCGCAGCTGGGCTCCCTCGCCAGGCTCACGCACACCCTCGGCTCCCGGCTTGCAGGGTGAGATCCCATCCCCGCCCCCCCCCCCCCGTGCTAGGTGGGAATCTTGCAAGTTGGAAATGGAAATCCACCAGCCTGGTCCGTTAGCAAATAGGTTGGAAGGCTTAGTATCCATCTCTCAAGGGAGCAGAGATCTCTGGCCCACCAGGGGACAGACTGCTGGGACAAAAGCTTAATCTTGGTCTCATAAGTAAGGTCACCTGGCAGAGGCTAGGGTGTCAAAGCACCTGGCTGCCCGCAAGGTGCTTCTGAGCAGGAGAAAGAATTCCGGGTGGGATTGGTGAGATGCCGCTTTTTTCACGTGGAGATGTTTCCTCCTCTTAAAGTAGTATGGATGGGCTGGGCGCGGGCGGCTCGTGCCTGTAATCCTAGTGACTCAGGAGGCTGAAATCTGATGATCATGATTCAAAGCCAGCCTGGGCAGAAGAGTCTGCGAGACTCTTATCTCTAGTTAACCACCAGAGGTAGCCCAGTAGCTCAAAGTGCTAGCCTTAAGCAGATAGCTCAGGGACAGTGCCCAAGCCCCGAGTTCAATCCCCATGACCAATGGGAAAAAGGGGATAGAGCTAGATAGGTGGTAGATAGATAGGCAGACCCTGGTGGCTCGTACCTATAATGCTAGCTGTACAGGAAGCTGGGAAGTGAGGCTAATGGTTCAAAGCCAGTCCAAGCAGAAAAGATGATGAGATCCTTATCTCAAATTAATCATCAAAACTGGGAAATAGAGGTGAGGATCAAAGCAGTAGAGCACTATCCTTGAGCAAAAAATACTTAAGGGCAGTATCCAGCCTCTGAGTTCAAGACCCAGTGCTGGCACACACACACACACACACACACACACACACACACACACACACAACTGTGGAGGGTTAATACCATCCTCCTTGCCTCCTCCTGCTGTCAGCCCCAAGGGAGAATATATGCAAATCTGCCTCCATCTCTGCCAAATTCTAAACAAATTACATATATTCCTAGCTATCCAGCTCACTAGATGTGTGGTAACAACTTGCCACAAATACCAGCCTTGGAGATTGAATCTTTTCACACTTGTATGCTTACCCAACTCTGCCATTTTCCCTAAGCCTGATTTCTTCCATGACACCTCCTTGCCTTGAGTCCTCAGCACTTGGCTGCTAGGAACCGAAAGCTGGGGCTGATTTTCCATGTTGCAACAACATTCTGCAGATCCTGCTCCATGCATCTCCTCCTGCGTGTGTAGCCACTCGAGAACCATACAGGAAGCAGGGCACAATCAGACCCACACCTATGCCCCGTGATTAATGCAGGCCTCAAGTTCCAGGTAGCTGGAACAGTCCCGTTGGTCTGATGATAAGCATTTCTTCCCAAAAGCCATATCTTGGCTCTTAGAAAAGGTCTTGGAGCCAGGTGCCAGGGGCTCACAACTGTAACCTTAACTACTCGGGAGGCTGAGATCTGACGACCCACATTTGAAGCCTGCCTAGTCCAGAAAGTCCATGAGACCCTCATCTCTAATTAAGCACCCCCCAAAAAGCTGAAAGTGGAGCTGTGGCTCAAGTGGTCAAGAGCAAGCCTTGAATGAAACAACTAAGGGATCGAACCTAAGCACTGAGTTCAAGCCCCAGTATAGGCGCACACACACACACACACACACACACACACACACACACAGGGGGGGGAAGGGAAGGGAAGGGAAAGGAAGGGAAGGGAAGGGAAGGGGAAGGGAGGAGGAAGGAGAAAGGTAAGGACCAGAAAAGCAAAGGGGGGGGGGTGGAAGGGGAAGGGAGTAGAAGGAAGGGGAGAGGGAAGGAAAGGGGAAGAGATGGGAAGAGAGAAGAGGAAAGGAAGAGGAGGAGGGAAGGGAGGGGAGGAAGGGAGATAGGACAGAAGGGAAGGGGAGGGGAGGAGGGAAAGAGGGGAGAGGAGAGAGGAAGGAAGAGGGGAGGAGAGGAGATCTTGGCCTTCTTCTTAGGTGTCTTATAGAGCTATACATAGTAAGACCCTACCATTTACCACTGCAACTGGGACACAGATGAGAAAACTGGGGAAACTGGAATAAACTGCAACTGTGTTGGACAAACCAACGGTGAAAGATGATTATGACCTTACTAGCTCTTGGGAGAAGAAAGTAAAAGGAGCTACTCAAATCACGAGACAAGAAGACGCTCCAGGCCACCGCGGAGTGAAGGAATTAATCATCTCCTTGCTCTTGTCATCTTCAGTTCTCTGGTCCCCCAGGAGCCACGGGAAACGCTCGTCCTCTGGGTGAGTTCATTGAGGGCCCCACTGGGGAGGGAGTCCCCGCAATGCTCAGCTGCAGCTGAGCCTGGCCCAGCAACACTCCCCTCTCCAGGGTGGGGGGCGGGCCCCCCACTTCTGCTTTCATGATTATGATGGTAATTGGCGTGTGTGCGCAGTACCCCAGACCTCCCGACCACATTCTCATGCACGTTCTCTTTTGATCCCAGGAAGATAATGCAGATGGGCGCATGCGCGCTTGAAAAGCCACCCTGTTGTAGAGCACACTGACTGAGCAAGAACAAAGACCATAAATGAAGAAGGATGTTTGCATTCTGCTTCCCGCTTGCCTGAAAACAGGAAACTCTGGAGGCTGTAGCTCGCCAGGTTTCCACCTTGTCCGCCCTCACCCCAGCCAGAACTGACTCTGTCACCTAAGAGCTTTTATTTGAATTATCTCCCCCCCTCCCACCCCCATGGGGCAGATCTCTTCCAAGGCACTCTTTCCCCCCTCCTTATTTTGCCAGTCTGTCCTATTTTTCAGGATCTGTCTTGATGGGCCAGTGGAGAAATGAGGCTCATGAGAGAACAAGCCTCCGATGGTCTCACGTCCTTCCAGCACCTTGGAGGGGTCATGACAGTGGGCAACACAGCTGCTGACCCAAATCTACACAGCTGGAAAGCTCTAGAAGCAGGTGACGCAGGAAGGGAGGAGTCAAAGGTGTCAGGCTCGTGGAGGTCTGCCTCCTCGCAGGGGACCGTCATTGCAAAATGATGACAGTGACTGCGCATGCACACGGTACGCCCAGCCACCAGGAAGGGCTGGAGAAGAGTTCTCATTGGTGGAGAAGGAAGATCAGGGACCAGCTGGCTAGGAAAACTGGATGCCAAATGTGGCCCAGCCAAGGAACAGGAGCAGCTGGCATCTCGGGGAGCGATGGGGAAAACCAGGGCCAGCGGGGCTTTGTGAGATTCTGCTCTGCAGTCCCAGCGACTTCTGGATCTCTGACAGGCTGGGGACTCTGGCAGAAGCTGCCCTTGAAGTCTAGAAGCAGCAATTTCTTCCCCAGGAAGCCTGGTTTTGCTTCTAAGGCCTTGAACTAATTTGATCACTCTCCCTACATTATCAAGAGCAATACCCTCCCTCATCCAGGGTCAATGGGTTGTAGACAGTAACCATATCTACAAAATACCTTCACAGAAATAGCTAGTGTTTAAAGGAATACTTAGCTACAGTGGCTTGGCCAAGTTTCCACAGAAAACTCACCCCTCCCCATCCTACTGACAAGAGGTTGCAAGGCCATGGCGTGGGCTCTGTCCTGTTCCCATCCAAGGGCACAGTAAGCAGGTTGGACTAAATGGAATTAGGAAAATGAACTCGATGTCACGGGAAAGACATAGCTCTGATCATCAGAAGCCCTGGTTTCAAGTTCTAGCTCTACCATTAGCTGGTGACGGCCCCTTGGGCCATCTTCTCTTAGAAAGAGAGCAAGAGCAGGGTCAAGAGTGAGAGCAAGAGCGAGAGAGCAAGTGAGCAAGAGAGAGAGAGAACTTAGACTAGAAGCAAATGCACTAGGGTGTCCTTACAGTTAGAAGGAGAGTGGGGGACGAGAGACTGAAGTGTTCAATATGTGTACACACATACACATACGTGTGGAGCCATGTGCCGTGTATACGATTTTTAAATGACACCGGTAATGATGATGAAGGGCCAATCAGAAAGAATATGCCCAGACTTTCGCCCGTGCCTATGGTTATTTCAGCGCTGTCCATCATCTCAAATCCCCACACACTCCTGGGTGGGGGCTTTCCAAAGCCAAGGGGTTACACAAGAGTCACTGCACGCTTCAAGCTCTTCTGAACTTCCCGTTACTGTATCAGTCTGGCCCTTGGCAGGAAGTGCATGAAGCCCTCAGATCAGGTCATTTTGAGGTGAGTTAGAAAAGGGATTGTCTTTCAAGGTGTGGGCGGGTAGAGGGAAATCACTGTCATTCACAGGAGCTCAGCCCCTGCAGCCCCGGACAAGGTAGAGGGCTGAAGAGAACAGGCAGAAAGGAGGGGAGGGGGGAGGGGAGGGGAGGGGAGGGGAACTCCCCTTGTCCTTCCTCTTTCTCACCCAAATGCATCTAGAAGCTAGAAGGGCAGGGAGACTTGGGGATGAGTTCCATTGCAGATTGGTGTCCTGTGGCACAAAGCAAGACAGAAAGGACCAAATGGGAAACACACACACACACACACACACACACACACACACACACACACACACACACGTCCATTCTAATAAGGAGACACACACACACAGTGACCACTAGACTTTCAGCTCAGATGTCTTTCACCCATCTAGACACTTAGGTGTCAGGGGATCTGTACCTTATGTGGACGGCCATGGCTCTGTACCGGGGTGCCCTCTTCTAGCCAAGCCCCTCCATTCCTCACCTGGAAGAGGTGGTGTTGGAGAGCCTCGTTTTGTCTGACCGCCATGGCTGCCAGCCTCCCTTCTGCCTGAGCCATTTCCATCGCGGCTGCCCACTGCTGACTGGTGAACTCCATGGCGGAGCAGGACTCTGCAGACCGCGTTGCGCACATAGTGTCTCTTCTGTTTGGCACAAAGGAAGTAAAAGAACTCTGGAAAAAAGAAATGGTCTCACAAGTCCTTTTCCTCAGCTCCCCGACTCACATGGCCTAGGAAAGCATCAAAATCCACAGTGTCGAGCCCACAGGTGATATTATGGACTCAAGAACAAGAGGTAAAAATAAAATGAGAGACGTGTCTTATTGTCTTCCCTGTACTCTGCTCCGCTCCAGTCCTCCGCCTCAGGATAAAATGCCCAGTGGTCTCCCTTATAGGGAATAATTAGCACAGGTTTAGGCAAGCCACAGCAGAGGACCGCAAAAGCCCAATAGCTATACCCTCATGAACACATAAGATGATGCTAAGTGAAATGAACTCCATGTTATAGAAACGATTGTTATATCACTGTTGTAACTACCTTCAACGTGCTATGTGTAACTGTAGCTTCTATTATTGATGATCTTCTTGTATCCGCTTCCTGTGGTTGTACCTACACTTTCTCTGTATCTTATCTGAGTACATTGGAAACTGTGTATACTGGTATTAGAACTAGGAAATTGAAAGGGAATACCAAAATCGAGAGACACAGGGTAAAAAAAAAAAAAAAAGGCAAACAACTACAAAAGCAATGCTTGCAAAACTGTTTGGTGTAAATGAACTGAACAATTCATGGGGGGAGAGGGAAAAGGGGAGGGGGAGGGGGGAATGAGGGAGGAGGTAACAAACAGTACAAGAACGTATGAAACTGTAACCTCTCTGTACATCAGTTTGATAATAAAAATATAAAAAAATCAAGATCTGAATAATAATAAAAAAAATTCTCAGTGCCCAAGGAATGCCATCAACACCTTTCATTCCACAACCAAAAACCATCAGAGAATTACAAGATACCAATCACATATTGCACAGATGTCCTTACCCCAAACCAGACAATGGGTTTACCTACAAACAACCCCGCTGGCATCAAACTCTGCCTTCCCAAGCTGTAAACTTGACTTCTCTTTTCTCACCCCCAGCGTTCTTGGTTTCTAGAGCATAAAGGGCTCTTAGAGGTGACCTTGATACCCAACGTGCATAACAACTGAGAAATCACTTGAACATACAAGTCTGAAGGACTCAATGTTGTGCCAAATGGAAGCCATTGTGATTTCTCCATGGCGGAGACAAGATGTCACTCTGCCTCCATTCTGCCTGTAGACTTGCAGTTTTAATATGTAGTGAGCTCACTGAAAGGCAAGGTTTTTACTGGGCATTTCCTTTGCCATGCTCTGAGCCATGCTCAGAACAATGTGAAGTAGAACGGAGCCAATCAGCTGATGAGATAGATACTGAATAAGGAAGCGTTTCTTCACAGTGAGAGACTCACAATGATGAAGTAAGTCCCCTAGCAATGCAGAGCATTGCAAGAGACTGAGTCATGGCAGCCATGTTAGGGTCTGAGGTAACCTGTCCTTGCAGGTGTCAGAGCTGAGGATGAAAAGCAGAGCAGCGTCCCGCCCAGTGATCTTTCCTTGGTATGCCCAGTCATTCCGGGGGAATTCTGAGCATTAAATAAATGCTCATGACCAGAGGGGTGAGGGCTTCCCTTTCATCTGAAGACTTCTTAAGAGAAGGAAAAGAATGGATGCTAACTGAGCCTGAAAAAGCAAGTCAGTCCGTGCTCAAGGGCTTCATGAACATCATTAGACGTTGTCTTTACAACCACTGTACCCCTTACAAATGAGGCAAAGGGCTAATGGGATGAGGAAGAGTAAAGTGGATCTTGTGTAAAGATATGGAGGGATTTCCCCCTGTGGGGGAGCCAAGGGAGCCAGACGCGGAGTAGGGTGGTATCCCAGAGCTACGGTGCTGGATGCCCTGAAGAAGTAAACCACATTGTGCAGTCTGTGAAGGCCCGTGGTTAGAAACAAAGACAAGTCAGCACTGACTGGTATGGATGACAGCCAAGGATCCATAATAAGTTTCTGGGGACCAAGGAAAGGTGCACTGGGGACAAAGGATGCAGGCAGAAGGAGCACGTGGCCTTGTCCCTAATGCAGAACTCATTCACTCGTCCTCCTCATCCCTGGTGGTAAGGGAGGGACCCTGAAATGCCCAGATGCAGTTGAGCCTGAAGAAAATGAAGTTCTAGCTGTGTGCTGTGTGTGGCTCACACCTGTGGTCCAAGCATATTCTGGGGGTAAATGCAGGAGGATTGTGAGTTTGAGGCCAGCCTGGGCTATGTAGCAAGATGTCATCTGAGAGAGAGACAGAGACAGAGAGAGAAGAGAGGGAGGGAGAGAGAAAGAAAAAGAGAGAAGGGGAAAGGAGAGAGGGAGGGAGAGAGGGGTAAAGGGAGGGAGGGAGGAAGGAGAACAAGACAAGAAGGAAAGGGAAGAGAAGGGAAAGTCCCATTTCTTGTACTTCCAAGTTTATAAGCTGAGCCTCTCCCCTGCTCCTGGAGCAGGTACTTTCTCTGAGATAGACCCTTCCACACACACCACCACCACCACCCCCACCCTCCACACAGGGCATGGAGTTTGCACACCCTCGAGGCTCCTGGACACCTGCCTACAGTGTCTCTGCCACCCCAAAGATACCTGACGCACACGTATGGGCTTCTGCACGGATGAACCTGTCTCCTTGGAATCTCGGGCTTCAATCTGTCCCAGAGCTAGCAGAGCAGCTCAGGTAACAAGCCTATCTCTGCCCCTGTCTACTGACAGAAGGAAATTCTAGGCTAGAAGACAGCCAAAAGAGGAAGGACAATATTCCCCCTTCCCCCCAGTCTCTGGGAACATCATATCTGAGATTTGTTTGGCCACCCACGATGTTGGGTTCTGCCAGACCAGATAACCATTCCGGTTTGACAGGCCCCCTGGTGTGTGCCTTTGGCCCACCTGATAGCTCTGTTTTCCCTTTCTTCTGAGACTCACCGCACCCCCCCACCCCCATGTACACCTCCATAAATTACATGGAAGGCCCGAAAAGTGCCACCAGCCAGCTTAACCAGGGGCAAGCTACAGGATGCCCAACCTTATTTGTTTTCAGCCTTGAAAGCATGGCAGGATGAAAAGTAGTTCAGTACTTTGCGTCAGTGTTCCTGGGCCTTATCCCCCCCCCCCCTCCGGTATTTGTCTTTCTACGATGCTATTTGAGCACCTGTTCTGTGCCAGGCTCTGTTCTAGGGAATGGAATTGGCCACGGCCAGATCTAGCAGGCATGGAGATACCCACATCTTTCTCCCTTCAGGAAAGGACTCATTTTCCAGCTGGGGGGGGGGGTCATCTGACTGGCTGGCATGTCAAAGTCATCTTACATATTCAGAAGAACCTCATGCTCTTCTTGAAGTGACCTAGCCAATAACTGAGCAAATGGATGTTTCAAGAACCATGTGTTTTCCCCTCCTGGGGGGTCTCCTCCGATGGCCAGTCTCTGCTCCCCAAAAGCTGGCAGAGACTCTTCAGGTCTCTAGCTTTTCAATAATTCTGCTGCCCTGTTCTACCTCTTCCCTTTCTTCTTTCATACATATTACTGCCACTACCAATTATGCCCTAACCCCATCTCAACATTGGGAACCCACCCAGTACATGGTGCAACAAGCCAGAAGGATGAAGGGTAATGAGCAAGAGAGGCTTGGCAAGGTAGTAGAGGTTGATGTAGGGAAGGATCTAGATGAGCTAGATGTCAGTTGTCCTCAGCCTTTCTGAATAAAGGTGACAGGAGCTGAGACTGAGGAGGAAGAAGAGCCAGCCACACTCAGAGAGTCAGAAAAATGGCTACCGGCAGTGTGGGAAGAAGAAAAGGAAGGGACACAGCAAGTAGACAGAGAATAACAGTGACACCAGCAGGCCCAACACAGCCTTCTCATACAGGTCAAGTTCAAAGATAACAGGGCTGACCAGGGTTGGAGATATAGCTGAGGTAGAGCCCTTGTCTAGCATGTAGAAGGCCTGGATTCTATCCATTGTGTTGCAAAAATGAACTGAGATAATGAGATGAATAGAATAGAATCATAAGAATGACAGCCCTGTGTGTAGCATGGACAAATGCACATTTGATAAAGCACTAAAACAGGGCCATGATTTATAACCATCATGCTACTCATGGTCACTAGCAACAGTAGCTGGCCCGGTTTGGGCTTGTGGCCTCTGTGAAAAGAGCTGGGTGTCACGGTAAATTCTGGCCACTCGGAAAGACTTACCAGGACTGTGAGGCGGCGAAAGGGATGTGGCTATGTGAGAACCTGTTCAAACTTGTTTAGAGAAGTGAATCACCCACCAACCTCAGGATGTTATGCACAGCCAGTCACTTATTCCCCTGCTCACGAGTGAGAGTAGCACACTGGCGTGTCATTCCACCTTGGAGACGGGAGAGCAAGATGCTAGAGAGCCCTTCACTAAATTAGTACTTCCCAACTGGAAGGAACTGTATCCCCCCCGGGAGGATAAACTCTGCCGTGGGGGAGGGGCAGCTGGCAGTTGGCTCCTGGCACCCATTGATGAGTGGAGGACATAAGGAGAGAGGCTAATTACCCCATAATGCACAGCAACACACACACCCTCCCCCAACAACCCAACCCAAAATGCCAACAGTGTCCTGAACCAAGAGCCAATTTGCTCACCTCTGAACCAAGGGAGGCTTTCAGACAGGGGTCGTCCCATGAGGGCTTGCTGCAAAGTCTGATAAATACAACTGTGGGGGCTTCCTAATAATTCTGAAAATTGCAAAAGCAGTATCAGATTGTTGCTTTGCCTCTTCCTTTGATTTAAATTTAAAAAAAATGTCTAACCAGGTGCCAATAGCTCATGCCTATAATCCTAGCTACTTAGGAGGCTGAGATCTGAGGATCATAGTTCAAAGCCAGCCCCAGCAGTAAACGCCATAAGACTCCTATCTCCAACTAACCACCAGAAAACCGGAAGTGGTGCTGTGGCTCAAGTGGTAGAGCACTAGCCTTAAGCTCAAAGAGCTCAGGGATGGTACCTAGGCCCAATGTTCAAGCCCCACAACTGAAAAAAAAAAATTCGATGAGGAATAAGGATTGTGCTTCATGGGCAATCTACCAAGGTTAGCTGGTAGTGTCACCTGGGGCAAAACCCAGGTAGAGTTAGAGAGACTCCCCTCCCCCTGCAAGAAGGCCTTTTCCTGCCAGGCATTCCTAGGATAACCATGTGAAATGGGGCAAAGGACTGCATTTTCATTAATTTTAGTCCCTTTCAAGACCATGGTTATTATTGTAAAAACATCAATAATTCCAAACACATGTGTCAAGCACACAGCTGGCTGCAGCCCTGGGGACCTGGGGAAGTGCAAAGTCGTTTGTCACCTGGGGTGATGAGAAGTCTGCAGGGCCCCTTCCCAGCGCCCTCCAAGACCCCAACACCCGTCTCAGCCTCCTCTATCACTAGCCAAGCTCCTGGCTAGCCTAGCTTCTCCACTCCTCCCAGAAACAGCCAAGGCAGGCAGGGTACCAGCCTCTGGAAATTCCTGCTTGCTTATTTTATTGGGAGGAGTGAAAAAAGAAAGGTGAGAGAGAGAGAGAGAGAGAGAGAGAGAGAGAGAGAGAGAGAGAGAGAGAGAGAGAGAGAGAGAGAGGAGGGAGGGAGGGAGCTTGTCCCCAGCCAACTGTCACCTGCCCAGGGATAGACAAGCTTTCTTTGATTCATACCCTTCCTGGACATTCTTCCGAAATCGCAAGCTCCCGTGGGCCCTGGGAACTCTGGAGGATCTAATTAGATTCCAGATGGCAGCTTCCATCTGAGGTGGGCCTCCAGCATGACCTGAGGCCCAGGGGGTGGGCCTCCAGCATGACCTGAGGCTCAGTGGGGATCTTTCTTTGAATGTCAAACCCTGCCTCACCTGCTGGGTCTTCTTCTCCCTTCCTTCCCCACACAGCCCTCCACAAGAATTCCCATAGGAGAATCCCCATCAGCCCCCATGCAGGACACTGAAGAGCACACCAGGCCTCCACTTTGCCATCTGCAGAAGAAACAAACCTCATCTCTTCCCAAATTCTGCAGAACTCGAGTGACCTCACCTTCCAAATGAAGGCCTAAGTGGTAGGTTCTAGAGGATAACTCCCTAGGAAGGAAGGACACTGAAAACACATTCAACACTACAGTGGTGTGATCCACCCAGTGAACCATCGCGCAGCAGATGCTAGTATCCAGTCCTGCTTCTCAATAAAGAAATGGAAGCCCAGAGTGGTCAAGTAACTTCTCCAATGTCACATGACTGTCAAGGAAGGAAGATCGGATTGGATCATTACCAAAAAGCAAACGAAAAACCCACCACTACCGCCACCACCAACAAAAACAACACACAACTAATCATTAGAGAGGCTATTGAGCAATGGGGACCTATAATTGTCCAGAGAGTAGCCATTACCCCAGGAGGATAAAATCCTCTTCTACTCCCTTATATGCCTTATAATTTTATGAACAAGGTAACATCTCAACGGATTAATCTGCCACCTACATTTAGTATACTGCCATTCTTTGTCGCTTTGACTTCGTCATCTGTAGCTAAGAATAGCCAGGGTCATTAACATGAGCTGCTACCACACAATAAAGGTTCGTTGTTCATTCCTGTCACTGTCCAAATGGAAGTTTACTAGGAAGTCTCCAGGTCAGATTCTAAGAGATTCCTGATGCCCCTCCATATTCTTGGATCATTTTTCCTTTTATGCTGTATCCAGAGGAAAAGAAGAAGACACTAGAAATAGAACAGATTAACCCCACCCATGTTCCATCTGCCAAAAAGTATCAGATGGCTCAAGCTTAAAACAGGCTAGGAGATGTCCAACATACTGAGGAAGCAATTATTGGATGGTAATCATCTTGCTGGGCCCAACTACGTCAGGAAATCCATTTCCACGTTTTGCCTTGTCCCTCCATCACATATCCAATGGTGGTCCTTTTCCCTCTTCAAATGGGATGCTCTGGATTGAATATTTTCCTCTAGACATGGCCTGCTCAGGCCAGAAGACCCTGCAGTGTCACCTCCCGGGATCTGGACACCATCTGTGTATTAAGGAAACCTACAAATATTTTCATGATTTTAGCACCAGTCACACTGGTGGATCATATTATCTTGTGGTCAATGGAAACCCCCAGATCTCTTTCATGTGAGCTGCTGCCAGCGTAGGGTTCTCTAATCTAGTTCTGGGGCTTCTGAATTTGAAACCACATGAAATTGCACCACGAGGGCTGAATGGCTTCCATCTTGTTGAGTTTGGCTGAGTGCTGGGGTCTGTGGAGATTCTCGGGGGTCCTGATGCTTGCGTTCAGCACATCAGCTATGCCTCTAGTCTGGTGTCATCTTTAGCCTCTCTTGGTCTTCAGTCAAGTCACTGGCACAAACTGAGACCACGATGGAGCCTTGCAGCACAATTACCATGTGACATGAACCTCTGATTAATACGGCAGCTCTGGTGGTTGAAGCATCTGGGAATATGTCGAACAAGACCCCGATCCAACCCACATTCACTCTTTTCACCAGACAAGAAAGTCAAATGAAACCTCATCCGTCTAGTGCTCGCTCTTTGAAAATATCAAATATCACCCATCCATCATTCCCATGGAATTCAGTATTCTGTAAACCCTAAGAAATCTATAGTCAAAAGTGACCCACCTGAAGCCCCACCGCGCATGAGGAACAGAAACTAACCTAGAATTGAGGCCTCCTCTACAGAGACACATGGCCTTGATACAGAAATTGGCATTCAAGTGCTGCCATGCGGCTGTTAGAAACTGCTCTGAAGTGCCCACATGTTTTCATCTTCCCATCCATCCACCATCCTTCCATCCTTCCATCCATCCATCCATCCATCATCCATCCATACAGTTCTTCAACCTTTCAATTAGAAAGATAACTGCCGAATCAAGTGTTGGTACACTACCTCCAATCATTCTGTAGGATTCATGTTGTGTCATGTATGTTTGTCTTATATGCCTGGGGGAAGGACCCTAGGACGTGCACGCACGCACACACACACACACACACACACACACACACACACACACACACACACGCAGCTCAGGCTTTGTAAATCCTCCTGTTACGGAGCAGCAGACAGTGCCACACGTACTGTTTACCAATGTACAGTTCCTCTGTAGGAAGGCATGGCCAAGAAGAGGTTCTGGGGATCTGATAAGAACTCGTTCTAATTAACACACTAATTGCTTCCAAGCAGATGTTTCTAAAGCCTTGGAAAGCTTGTTCCCTCATGTTGACCAAACGCCTCCCTCCCCTCCATCATATAGTTGATCCCTTCTTTCATTTCCTGAGCAGCCATTTTGTCACAGAGCATGCACACATGAGCCCAAGATGCAACAACGCTCTGAATTCTGAATGAATGGATCCCCTAGTAAATACAAAATAGGGGGCTGGGAATATGGCCTAGTGGCAAGAGAGCCTGCCTCGTATACATGAAGCCCTGGGTTCAATTCCCCAGTACCACATATATGGAAAACGGCCAGAAGTGGCGCTGTGGCTCAAGTGGTAGAGTGCTAGCCTTGAGCAAAAAGGAAGCCAGGGACAGCGCTCAGACCCTGAGTCCAAGCCCCAGGACAGGCAAAAAAAAAAAAAAAAAGTAAATACAAAATAGGCATATAGGTAAATCTGAGCTTGCAGGTCTTAGTAGAAAATCAGAGAAAATCATTCAAATTCAAGTAAAAAAAAATTTCAAACCATAAACTCACTTGTCTTTTATTTTATTTTATTTTTTAAATTTCATGAGGTAACTGGTTCAAACCAGGTTCTGGGCTGTGTACATTGATTCCTTATCTCAGTTCATCTTCCCAACAATCATAAGAAACAGGGAGAACAAATTAGCCCCATTTTAAAAATAAATGGGGTAGGTAAGGTTTAAAGAAGGCACAGAGCCAGCACACCCCTGTAATGCTGTCTACTTGGGAGGCTGAGATCTGGAAGATCAAGGCTCAAGACAAAAGGCCTCCGAACCCCATCTACCCATCACAAAAGCCGGAAGCAGTGGCATGTAGCTATCACCCCAGCTACACCAGAAACTGTAAATGGGAAGAGAGCAGACCAGGCAGGCCCTGGCAAAAAAGCAAGACCCCATTGTAAAAATAACTAAACCAAAACCAACTGGGTTTTGTGGCTCAAGGACTAGCAAGTGGCAAGTGGCAAGCCCTGAATTCTAATCTCAGTAATGTGGAAAAATAAATAAATGAAATAAGGAAAACCATACAACAAGCAGTCAGACAAACCCAGTAAACTCCAGCCTCTGACTCTAGCACGAGTTTTAGGACGATTTTGATGTTAACAAAAGCCTTGTAAGCTTTCCAACGACGCATGGAACATGGGAAATGAGATGGGAGGGGTGGGGCAGGGACTGGCTACAAAGGATAAAGAACTACAACATCTATTCTTACCAAATGCTTCCTTACCGATTTACAAAATAACAGTATCAACTGAACAGTAGTGTTCTAAATCAATCCTCTTCGTTACATAATACTAATACTAGTAAGTTTAAATGGCTCCATCCTCTTTTCTGAAATCTCAAAGTGACAAAAATGTATTCAGATTTCCCTTATTCTCGTTTTTTTCCTCCCCTAACAATTCTCCTTAATATGGGGTGTGGGTACATTTTAATGCTCCTGAAAGGACAAATTTGACCACTCATCAGTTTCCAGAAATAGGGAGGTTTGGGGACTCCTAATTGCCCACATCTCCCTGGGTTCCAGAGCCTCCTCTGTAAGCCCTTGGCTTATGGTCCATTTCACAGTGTCCAAGCTTACATCCTCTTGTCCCTGTAATTTTCATGCTAATGTCCTCATCAACCTCTTCCATCTCTTTCCTTGTCGTATACATTCAAGTGAAAGGTAGAAAGCCAAATTTCTTAAACAACAGTTGACGATGTTCTGAAAGTTAGGCTGGTCAGAAGGCCCCGGGGAGATGGTACTAATTGCTTAGGTGATATTTTAGGGCCAGGGATAAACTATTGGTGATAGGACTGTACCACTTAATTAACAATAATCTGGCCCAGCTCCCAGGGGCTGGACCACCCCCAGGGATGGAGACCAGCCTTTCCCACCCCACACATGCCTAGCTTCCTCCTCCAGGCAGTGTCTCGGCCTGAACTCCTGAGCCTTGGCCTGGCTGTCCGAAGACTCCCTACCTCTCCTGAGGCCTTTTATCCCCATCAGAAGCCCAAACAAACAAGGACAAAGTCTTTAACTGGATGAAAGTTCTAGAGATCCCAGCTAAAGAGAGGGATGGGAGACCCTCAAGGTTGAGTTCTGCTAAGCACATGAGCCCTGCTAAGCACCATTCAAATCAAAGGCCAACAGCACCTGACGTATTGAGAGTGTTTTAAGGAAGGCATTCTAAATAGATAGCATCTGTCTTAAGTGGCATCCTAACTCTGGAAACTACACAGAGTACAATTCTTGGATTGTGAGGAATAAGGGGAGCTCGGAGACACTGAAGGACTGCCACAAAGCCACAGAGCAATGCAGGGGTGAGGCCTTCACAGGTCCCAGGCTAAGAATCATCCTCTTTTCCCTACAATGGATGGTTCTGGTGCATTGTAGGCTGAGCCTCCCAAAAGAAATCACCTCAAATCTTCCACTCCAAGATCCATACCCCCAGGACCCCAGGCCTCCTGTGAATGCCTCCAAATTACCCAAGTTCCTCTCTGCACAGTGGTGTGTGTACAGCAAGGATCCGATGACTTGGGCTGTGCTTCTCATCCTTGCTCTCTGGTAGACCAGGAGGAGCGTGACTCCGTGCTAGCTATGTGAGCAGGTGAGGCTGAGCAGCTGTGCATTCTCCCAAACGACCATTCTGGCCTTGATCCTGCTGAGGTAGGAGGAGCCAAGTGAAACTTGGTTTCCCCCATGCATTAGAGACTGCTGCCACAAGGTTCCTGAATTCCTGTCAGCTAGGTGACACATGGGAGCCAGGCTGCCACATGGCCTGCCTACTCTCCTTTTCCCCAACCCAAGTCTCTTGGGCCCCCAGAGACCTATGTGCAAGCTCAGGCTGTGGCTACTAGACAGGGAGCACCTTGAGGACTGTCAAGGGACCATGCCTACTGTGTCCATCAAGATGACCTCTCACCTTGGTCCCGCCCACATACTTATTCAATAGGCAGCCCACCAGCCAAGGACTTTGGTAGGCACCACGCGCCTTTGAGTATCTCTAGGTCTGACTGGTTAGACATTCACGACAACAGTTGGATGGAAAACCAAGTGGATCAGAATACACCAGTTGGAAAGCAAACGGGCCAATGGGGGAAAGTAGAGGATTAGTCATAAACCCTATCCATTTGTAACCCATTTATGTATAATAAATACATCTAAGCAGCCTGGAGTGGTAAGAGTTTAACATAGACATCCACGCACTCCACACGTACACCCTGCCTCAGATTCATGCCATCCCCCTTGCTCTGAGGTGGCCAGTAGCAGAGCAGCTTTCTAACCAGACTAAGTGCCAGTTCTACTCATGCATTAGACAGGAGGCCATGCTGGAAGAAAACTTAAAACCTGGCTGTCATTCTGTCCCCAACTTGGGCCCTGCGGGTCAGCTTGACCATCCAAGTTCAAACCAGCAGGCATGGTGTTCTGGGAGTCTGTGAAAACTTTCCAAGACCTCATCTCAGATCCTTTCTCCCAGAGGGTTAGCAGCTTGCCCTAGGACCAGGAGGATGGGACAGAAGAGTACCATCAAAGGAAGCTGCATCACCTCAGCCGATGTGGCAGCCAGAGGGGGTACCCCAGGTGTGCTCCGGCCAGAGGGGGTACCCCAGGTGTGCTCAACCCCCTGCAGCCTCCAGGGGGCTAGAAGATGGGGACCATCTCCCCAGACCCCAGAGAATGAGATGTTCCTTTGGCTTGGCTCCTTCCTCAATGATAGGCACATCCTCCTCCAGGTGTTTCCACGTGGCAAATATCTCCCTAGGGTCCAGTTAAGACTGAGCTGTGCCAGTGTAGGATGAGGGTCACCTCTCAGTCCCAGCCAGCCCCCAGGAGCGGGGGTCAGCAGTAACCCTGGGATGAACTTCAGGCCCAGGAACAAGTGAGCCAGGCAAGGCTGGGACAAGCTCCTCCCAAGAGAAGGGTAAACCCACCTGGGTCATTAGGGCCCAGAGGGGACTCAGGGAATGGTACCCACAAGCAGTCATCGGAACTCCCTGGAAGCTATGGGGGGGGGGGTGAGGGGGAAGCAAAGCAGAGAACAGCTTGGAGAGGATGGGGAGACGTAAGATAACTTAGGGTCCCTCCCCTGGCTGACCAGTGCACCAGACACTGGGCTGAAAGCTTCACCTCTACGACTTTTAGCTAATCGGGATCATGCCTTGATTTGTCCTCTGTTTACAGATCAGGAAAACTGAAGCCTGCAGAAGCTCCATAGCCCAAAGCCACCCAGCCCGTGTGCCAGCACTAGGAGCTGGCTGGTCTTTCCCCAAGCCTCTGCCCCTCCCCCTCCCCCGCCGCCATCTTCCACCCTATCCTACTTCCCTTAGAGAGAGAAAAACTTTTCAAGTTACCCAAGTGGAGCTGAGCATGGTAGTTCACGCCTGGAATCCCAGCTACTAACAAGACAGAAGCAGGAGAAGAGAAGTTTGGGGTCAGCCAGGGCAAAGTTAGCATGACCCTATCTCAAAAACAAGCTGCAACTCAAAGAGCGAGAGGCATGGACCCAATGGTAGCTAGCGCCTTGCCTCGCATGCACGAGGCTCTGTGTTCAATCCCCAGTAGTAGGGGGTTCAAAAACAAATTCTGAAAGCAGGGGCTAGGAGAAGCCAGGGGCAAGAAGCTAGGAGCTAAGAGCGGGGGCTGGAGAATGGAGTCTTGCCATGCTTGGAGCTCTTGGGGACCATGATAGTTCTACCACAGTGGGCAGCCAGCTCCCTCCTCTGCTCCCTGCCCCTCCCACCCCCCCCCACCCCCGCAGCCCATCCTCCACTGTGGGCTCAGACCCAGAGAGGACTCCAAGGAATAAGGGGAGCAGCTAGCTGAGGCTTCAGCCCCCGGGTTCCATCACCCAAGAAGCCCTACAACAATCTCACCATCGCAGGGCACCTTGGTGCCTGACTTGGCAGTGTCTGCCACCACCCCCCACCCCCAACCTGGTCCTGGTCTGTTGCCCTCAGCTGCCAGATTAAAAGAGGCTCAAAGGGAGGTTATCCAGCTTGGAGGAGGGCAAGACTGCTATGGAGCACACCCAGGCCATCCTTCCCTCCTCCGGGCCGTACACAAAGAGCAGGGGCTGAGCTGGCTTCCACATTGCCTTCCAGCCATCACTGAGGGCAGAGGCCCTGGGACCCTGTCCCCTCCCACTCCCCCGAGTTTGTTTCAGGTGAATCACTTGGAAAGAGGCTGGTGGTAACTATATCCGACAGGAAATCATGGGTGGAGAGCCAGAAAGAAATGGGGTCAGGCTTCATGGAATCAGGTCACTGTAAGGAAGGCTGAGAGCCCAGGGGTCTATGCAGGGCCTTTGGGCACACACACTGCTCTATGGGGAATGTCAGCCTTCCGGGGAGGTTGGGATGAACCCCACACAGTAAAGGGACTCGGTGAGTGCTATGTACCACATGTGGCACACGCACCGCCCTGTGGTCCAGCTGGCATTGGAAGTGTTCCAACCAAGACTACCAGTAATCATTCTAAGGGGGCTCCCACCTCTCTCGCCAGCCCAACTGCAGACAGTGCAGAAAGTCTCCAAGGTCCCCTTCATTTGCGATCAGAGATGGCGCTCCGCTGGGGTCCCTGGCAGGCAACACGCCCCAGGTCCTGCTTGCTGCCCATGTGAGCTACATGACCTTGGACGAGGAGAGGACGTTCTGTGTAATTCTGTGTCAAGTGTTCAAGCCAGTACTTAGACCCCGTGCGCATGCTCTCCGGGTAGCCGTCATCCATCCTGTTGTTCAGGTCCACATCTACCTGAACCTTGAGAGACTCCACTCAGGTCGCCAGATCCCCCTTTGCCAAGCCCTCTCCTGGGAACCCCAGCTGCGGAGTGGGTTTCTGGCAGGCAGATGGCAGGTGGTCCCGGGCAGTTCTGCAGGAGGAGTTGAGATGTATAGCCCAGGAGTTCAGAGACTGGAACCCAAGCCTCAGCAGCAACCTCCTCACTCACCACCTCTCTTTCCTGCTGTGAACACACATCGACTTCTCCGTCCCAGTAAGTCCAGGTCAGCGTGTTTCGAGTCAAGTGAGAACTCCACGATGCTATCACCTGGCCTGAGCTTTTCCTGTCTCTTAAGCGTAGTCCACCTGATGAAGCGGAGGGCCGGGAGACCTGGGATCCCCACAGATTGGGGAGGTCCCCAGGACAGGGCAGGGTCCCTGGTACAAAGACCTTTCAAGTATACTCACGCCTGTCCACCATGCCTCCAACCATTCCTCAACCTGACCTTCTCCTAGGATATAGTCCAGCTGGCCTCAAGGGACCCTCATAAGGAAGAGAGTCAGACACAGAGGCCCCACAAGGTCCTCAGAGACCAGACCCCCTTTTCCCACTCCCTGTTGGGATCACACCCCAACCATCTCAGTTACCAAAAGTCCACTTCGGGGCTGGGGATATGGCCTAGTGGCAAGAGTGCCTGCCTCGGATACACGAGGCCCTAGGTTCGATTCCCCAGCACCACATATACAGAAAACGGCCAGAAGCGGCGCTGTGGCTCAAGTGGCAGAGTGCTAGCCTTGAGCGGGAAGAAGCCAGGGACAGTGCTCAGGCCCTGAGTCCAAGGCCCAGGACTGGCCAAAAAAAAAAATTAAAAAAAAAAAAAAAAAAGTCCACTTCGTGTGGGGGAGAAAAACAGCACGTTGGCTTCATGCATGCTCCCCTGGCCTCCACCACAATGCGGAAATTCTGCAGGACTCCAGGTCCCAATGTTTAATACACTCCCCCCACCCTGTCACTCCAAGGAAGGGACAGTGTGCCCCATCTGCATAGTCCCAGGCCCCCGTGCTGTAGCTACTTTTTCTGTTCCTCATTATATTGCACCCCACTAGGAACCCCCGCACCCCCAAGCCAGGGTTCCCAGCCACCAGACTGGACCGTTCAGCTCCCTTTGGATTTGCAAAACCGAATTCCCCCCCTCCAGTTGTTCAGGCTCAGCTCTTCCACGTTGGGTCCACCCTTCTCTGCTCCCCATAGCATGGCACATACCACCCCCATTTTATGTGGAAAACCCTAAACTTGGATCACACCTTTTTACAAGATATTTTCACCTCACAGACTGAAATCAGATTTCACCTTTCTCTCATTCCTCACCACCAGCACCTCGCTGTGCCGTGTGTTGTGTGTGTGGTGTATGCATGCGTATACACACACACACACACACACACACACACACACACACACGGCTACCAGACTTCCCTAAGTTACTCTAATTGAAAAGGCATGATTTAGGCTAATTGACAGCAGATGAGTTCAGCTGCAAAATGTAAGGAAGCATTGGTTAAACATGATTTACAGCATGGGGGCAAAAATCTCAATCTGTCTCTCCCCCCATCTCTCTCTCTCTCTCTCTCTCTCTCTCTCATTTTTCTTTAAACTTCATGGCCAAAACAGCTCAGCAGAAATGAGAGGAAAAGAAGAAGAAGGGGAAAAAAAGTAATTAGTATTTAATTTTTTAAACAATTTTAACTCCCTTTTTAATTGCTTTACATAAACCTGTCCTAGAATTTTACAGCCTTCAAATCTCTGTCTAAGTCTGGTCCCTGTTTCTGGTTTTAATTACAGGGAGGCTTGTCTGGCACATTAAATTAGAAAGGGGGGGGGAACACACACACAATTTTAGAAATATTTTGCTGTTGGATTCCCAACTGAACATCTAATTTCAGCACGACAAGGGGTAGGCTGAGCCGAGATGCAATGGAAGAAGCAGATATGGGGGCCAAGAGCTTCCGTAATGTTGACATCCTAGCCCCTAAAACCTGCCTCCTGACGTGATTAGGAAGGAGAAGGCAGACTGAGGACTTTGCCAGGCAGGGGAAGGGAATCCAGCGCTGGGAATCCAGCACTCGCTTCTCCCTCCAAAACTCGGCTTCTGACTTCTTCATCAGGTTTTGGTTAGTGTTGTGATTCTTATTTCTGAGATAGGCCAACAGATTTGATGCTCACTTCTTAGCATTCCATTTGAAGCAGGACAGAGAGAGAGAGAGAGGGAGAGAGAGAGGGAGAGAGAGAGGGAGAGAGAGAGAGAGTCCCCCTAAGGCAGGGTTCACAGGAGGAAAGGGTGCCAGGAACAGAATCAGGGAGCAGGAGTACTTCATCAGCGTTCACACCTTTCTTCCCAAGGACAGGTCATGCCTGTGAAGTCGACACTTGCACCCATCAGTGGAATTCTCTGTGTTGCCCAATGTGGTAGCTCCCAGACTATGAGTGGCTATTGAGATTTACATAAATGAATATTAAGTACCATTTGGCTTGCCCTTCTCCCCTCGTATTTCAACAACTTCAATAGACTCATGAGTCCAGTGGAGTCCGTACGATTAACGCCCACATTTGATAACACAGATATGAACCTTGGTTTAAGGAAACATGGAGCGGCACTGCTCGGGATCTTTGCTCCTACAATGTGGTCTGTGGTGAGGCAGTTTGGGTCTCACTCAAGAGCTGGTTACAAAGGCAAGCCAACTCCAACTCAGAACCTGCAAGAGAGCAAGTCCCCCACCCCCAGCCCCACCCCACCCCCGCCCCCGTACATGGGACTGGAGGACCCGTGTCGTCTGCTAATGCCCAGGATGCAAGTCTCAGAATTCCCCAAAATACCCTGGAAGAGGTCTTCTGACTCCTAGATTAAGATAGGTGTGGTGTGTGTGTGTGTGTGGGTGTGTGTGTGTGTGTGTGTGTGTGTGCGCGCGTGTGTGTGTGTGTGTCTTCTTAGAATTACGCAGGTACTTGTATTTTGTAAACATGCCCACGAACAGCTGGGCACCAGTAGCTCACACCTGTAATCCTAGCTACTCAAGAGACTGAGATCTTCGGATCACTGTTCAAAGCCAGCCTGGGTAAGGAACGTCTGTCAGACTTTTATCTCTAACTAACTACCAAGCAGCTAGAAGTGAATGCGTGGCTCAAGGGGTAGGGTGACAGCCTTGAGCAGAAAAGCTAAAGGGACAATCCCAAGTCCTGAGTTCAAATCCTAGTACCGGCACTAAAAATAATCATAATAACCTAAGAACATGCTATTACTAATAGATGTTTTTGTCAACCATGGTCCCACCAAGAACACGGAGCCAAAGTCCAGCCTTGTAATTACAAGGGAGAGCTGGCTTCTGTCCCATGCATGGGGGGTGGGGGGTAGGGGGGTGGAAAAAGAGAGAGCAGCATGGCAGCCTGGGTTGCAGCAGGCAATGGTGCGTGGGCTTCCTTCAAGGTGAGCATGGAGATGACCGAGGGGTGACACGCCATGACGTGTCCTCGGAACATAAACCTTGCAGAGCCAGAGCCCCTCACTCCCCCTTGTGATCATTAGCAGGGCCGCTGTAGACCCGCTTGGCAGACCCCCTGCCCTACCATCTGCCTCGGGCTCCTGCAGGGCTGCCTGGCGCCGCCGGGCCAGTGACTTTGGGGATGGAGCCAGGCCAACACCAGCCCTCCACACATGGTCATTACCTCCTGAAAATCCAGGAGTTATGACAATTAAAACAGGTTGGGGGTGGGGGGGAGGGGGAGGGAGGAGGAAGGGCTGGGGGAGGTCCCTTTAGCAAGGAACACTGAGGTTAAAAGAAATTAGAGCGGTTGTCATGGCAACACTACCAGGCCTGGGCCTACCCTGTGATTATTTCAATGAGAACGGAATGGTGAGGGGAGGCAGAACGGGGCTGGGATGAGGGGTATTAGGGACTCTACCCCGCTACACACTCAAGATTGGTGTTTTATTTCCCTTCAGAATGAGATCCAGTGGCCTGGAAGAATTTTCTAGAGATCTGGGCCATAAGTGCTGGTCTACCATTATTCCATGAGGCTTTAGGAACATGGCTTTCTGCCCTCCGTACCCCCATCTCTTTCTCTTGGAAAGAGGAAAACTCCCCAGAGCGGTCCCATCTTAGCATTCCGTGGGTGGAATGATGGCCTGGTCTGGTTTCCTATCGGTTCAGTCCTGGCAAGTCCCAGGTGAAGCCCAGCCCTCCCTTTCCCCACGTGGGATCTAAGCAACCTGAACTGGAAGGCCAGGGGCAGCGTGCGGTGGGGCGGGGCGGGGCGATCCCAGAGAAGGGGAAGGCTCTGGAAGCGAGCCCACCCTAAGGAGCAGGACAGACTCTGCGCCTGGGCTATCTCCAAGGACCAGCCCAGGATTAGGGTCCCTACAGAATGGGAATCTCAATTTGGCAGAGGTATAGACTTGCAAAAGAGAAAACAGTAATTAGCTCTGTCTCTCTGCCTGTCTGCTCTGCTCTGCTCAGGGTGAGACTCCCCCCAGCAGGCCTGGCAGACAAGCAAGGAGAACCTGTTTGGAAAACTCCAGGGGGAAGAAGACCGACTGGGGGTGGAAGGGAGAGAATCCAGCCTGCAGCTTGAAAGAGTTCTCAGCGCGCTCCGAATTCCCCAACCTCCTGTCCTCTAGCACGACCTTCTCCAGCCTTAGGGGGAGCAGGGAGATAACTGAATGTTCTAGACACATGGAGGAGTCTCAGCTTGGCCAGGGTGGCTGAAGCAAAGTCCTTGATCCTCCTCAGACCCCAAAGCTGGAGACCTCTGAGCTGCAAGAGCCCAGCTGAGAGATGTTCTCTAGAACGTCCTCCTAACCGTCTCTGTTGAAATATGGTTGTTTCCAACCCCAGTGATGACTGTCAGTCAATGGAAACTTCCCCGTTCTGGTGTGCAAGGTCGGAGACACCCTTTCTGAGTGGAAAACAGAGTGTTGGGGTTCAATCTAACAGCGAGACTTCCACGGCCCTGACCACTTCCTCCACACCTCCGTTCCGCTGCGTGTACACGCATTGCCTCACTTACAGCAATGGTCCCGGGTCCCGGGCCTGCTCTTAGGGAAGTGGCTTGGATTTGTTTGGGTCTGAGAGGGCCGCAGGACCAAGTGTGTTTTCAGATCAGGATGGATGGCCCTGTGCACACTGAGATAGGTCAAGCCCGCTGCCAGGCACACGAGGGGCAAGTATTGGGGGCGTGCTACCCCTTTCTGTAGGCGGGCCTCACTCCTTTGTGTAACCCTACATTATGTGGGTGTATGTGAAAAGTATGTACATATGTGTGCATAAATATATGTGCACATACGTACATATAAATACATAGCTATGTATCAATATACATATACTTTTCACAAAGATGTATGTTCACACACACACTTTCATATACACAGATAAGTATAAATGATAGATAGATGATAGAGAGATCAATCGATAAATGATAGATAGATTGATAGATTAAATGATAGATAGGCATATGCGCACATGACTTTTCCAAAGTGGTACATTGGGATGTCACATATGGAAAAGATTCTTTCCCCGACAAAGGGTTGGGCCAGGGCACTGGGGGAGTCAATGTGGACAGAGAATTCAGAGGAACTAAGGGACTCTGCTTACTCCCTGAGCTCTTTCCCTTCCTGCGGAGCTATGGCACTTCTAGGAGATTCCACTGCGCCAGCTTGGCTGAGCTCTCCAGCTGCAGAGCCCAGTGCGATCAGTGTTGCTAGAATACCAGCTGTTTGTCTACAGCGTGTTCTCAAGCTTAGGGGGCCGGGCTTCGCTCTATCCCTCCCCATCCACGTGGGGAGGGGTCCTGGGCTTATCTGTTTCCTCCGTGTGGGACCCATACTCACTCTCTCACGTCCCCCCCCGGCCGGCAGGGATTAGATGTGGAAGCGGGGTCCCGGATCAGCCTCGGTTCGCGTGTGGTTGCGAGACCCCCATGCTCACCAGCCCAAGGAAGACACGGGCGCGCGGTGGTCTCGGAGACCGTCTCTGGGACGATTCTAATTTATTCAAATGAGAAGCCACAAAGATATACCCCAAAGGCGGGCACAGGAGAGGGACAACAGATTGGCCACGAGAGCCGTCCGTCAAGTGATGTCAGGGGACTTCCCTTGTGGGTGGAGGCCCAGTTCCCCAAGGATTGGGTTTCTGGGGTTTCCCCGCCATTGCACACGTGCTCGCCCCAGAAGCAGGGGGCTTCTCTTCCTGTTAAAGACGGAAGAAGAAGGGACGGGCCAAGCCAGCTGTGGCCTCTTAAAGGCACAGCTGACCCCAACATCAGGGGGCTTCAAAGAGCTTCAGAGCACACCCCAGCCAGGCGGGGGCTCTGACTCTCATTCATTGCTCCGAGTAGGAACAATTGTCCTGCCCTCCCTTCAATTCAGAGGGCCTCAAGATTACCCCAAACTTTACCATCCTGGAAAACAACAACAACAAACCTGTCAGGCAACAGTGGCTCAAGTCTAAAATTCTAGCTACTCAGGTGGCTGAGATTGAAGGATCGTGGTTTGAAGCCAACCCAGGCAGGTGAGTCCGTAAGATTGTTGTCTTTAATAAACAACTAAAAAAAAAAAAAAAAAAAAGAAAGCCAGAAGTAGAGCTGTGGTTAAAGTGACAGAATGCTAGCCTTGAGTAAAAGAAGCTCACGGGCAGCACCCAGGGCCCAAGTTCAAGCCCCAGGTTTGGCACGCGCGTGTGCACACACACACACACTTCAGTTGAGGTTTCACGGAAAAGACAAAAAAAAAATACCAGCGTCACATCATCTTGAAGAATTTCCATTACTCCGTCCTTGGAACAATGGGTGAGAAGAGAAAAGAGGGGAAAAGGAGAGAGATGACAGGGGGACCCGACCTCCCCGCCATCAAAACACCAGAGGCCAGCGAAGGCAGCCTACCGTGAGCAGCGTGGCCTTGAAGGAGACGCTGAGCCTCCATGACGCACGAGGGGCAGGGTGTGGCCGTGGTGGGAGGGAGGGAGGGGCACGTGGCCCTGGTGGGTGGGAGGGAGGGGCCGCCCCTCCTCGGGCCAGGGTCGGCCTGGAGCAGCTGCCAGCCACCGGCGGAGCACGGCAGGGGGCAGCAAGGACCCCTGGGTCTGTCCAGTCCCCTCCCTGCTCGCCTCCCGTCACCACGTCACCACGTGACGCTTACAGGTGCAACCTGAGCCCCGTGGCCCCAACCACACTCCACCGAAGGAGCTTCGCACACTCCCAGGCTCCGCCGGAAGGAGGAAGGGCTCCCCTGGAAACACGTCCTGTCTCCCCGACCGCTGCCCACTCCAAGGCCAAGCACGGGGAGGAGGCAGGTGTTGAAAGGGAGTGTTCTCTCTTCCATATTGAATGTGGAAGAGGACAGCCAATCAAGTTGTCTCTATCCTCCTGGGGTGCAGGCTCCTCCTTGGAACCCCAATTTCTAGGATCCCAGCAGATCAGTGCCCTGAAGGCTTAAGGCTTAAATCCCCCCCCCCCCCCGGGAGCTGAAAGGGGGCTGCTCAGGGGTTCAATCCTGCTGCCAAGCCTGGAAGCACGCAGGGCTTCCGGGGAGGGGACTTTGCACCGATGCCTGGGTTTATTATTTCTGGGTTGTTAATTGATGAAAGAAGTCCTTGACATTTTTAGATGACCAAGGCTCAATCTGCTTGGAAGAGAAACCTGAGCCAGAGAATTCTTGACCCCTGCTCCACCTCCATCTCCATCTGTTCCTATTTGTGCAATTGCATTTACCATACCACTTTAAATTCTTCTCTCTCTCTCTCACACACACACACACGACTGAACTTCCTTTTGTGTCCTATTTCCTATAAAGACAGTAAGCACTGAATAAATGTTTGTCTACATAAAGAGTTGTCACAGCTTGACCATTAGATGTGCCCAGGGGAACACAGTCTTCCGGGCCTACAGGCCAATCGCCAAGAATCCAGGCAGGAAATCTTGAGGCCTGCTACCTCTCGCCTCTCCTCTAGCCCATGCCTACCAGGTGGAGAAGCTGGGAACTTCTTCCCCTCTTTGCCTTACCGACTTAAAACACAAGCCCTAAAAGGAAAAATAAAATAGTCGCAAAGGAAAAAAAACAAACAAAACACAAAACTGGGAGACAAGGAGGAAAGTAACGCACATAGCACACAAGTTAGCACATCGCAAAGCCCCCTGGACAAAAACCAAACAGGAAATCTAGAACCGTTACCAAATGCACATGCGCACACCCCAGACGGCCCTCGTTGGCCCCGAGAGGCGGGGTCAAGGATGCTCAGGCTCAGCTCCTGGCCTAGAAGCCACGGGAGGGCGGGGCTTTGATGGATTGATTGGCATTTCCTTCCCCTCTCTCTTCCCTTCTGACCTCTGTTCCTTGCATGGCTGATGGGATGGGGCCGAAGCCTCTTACTGCTGACACCTCCCAGGAGCGGCGGGAGCTGGAGTTTTTCCACGGAGGCCTCCCACGGTGTTGGAGCGGAAGGTGGCCAGCAGCTGGCCTCCCTCACTCCACTCCGCAGAGAGCAGCGTGATGGCCCCCAGGTTCTGGGAGCAAGACCTCTTGCTCTTAAGAAAACACATCCGAAATTTTGGCATCAAAATAAAATATGTGCAGAGGAAATAAGTAACCCTGGCGTGAAACACAGGCCCTAAGATCAAATTAAAATGTCCAAACAGTGACCGTGGGTTCAAGTTCATCCCCACGGGCTATTCCTTTTGCTCTGAGTTTGGCTGAAGATTGTTAGCCCTGCTCTAAGCCATCAGCCTCAAACATTCATCACAGGCCAGAGTGTGTGTGTGTGTGTGTGTGTGTGTGTGTGTGTGTGTGTGTGTGTGTGTGTGTGTGTGGTATGGAGCTTGAACTTAGGGCCTGGTCACTGTCCCTTAGCTTTTCTGCTCATGTTCTACCACTAGAGACACACTTCTACTACTGGTTGTTGTTGTTTTTTTTGGGGGGTGGGTGTAGTTAATTGGCAATAAGGATCTCATAGACTTTTCTGCCATTGCCAACTTCCAATCTCTGTCTTCAGGGCTCAGTCTCCTGAGTAGCTAGGATTATAGGCATGGGTCACTAACCAGCACCCAGTGTCTTTCTTAAGAAGAAAAACAAAAACTAGTAGTAAAACTCTCAGGCAGTATGGGCCATCCCCTCCCTGTTGAGACTACTTTACTATGCACTATAAAGGAAATAAACCACGAATGGTGCAGCATTAGTTCAGTTGAACTTCACAGCGACAGACATGGCCTGTGGGCTGTGGAATATTACAGCCCACTCCTGGTCGAGATCTTCAAGACAACAGGATGATAGGCTGGCTCATGAACATGGGCCTTTGGAGTTGGGCAAGTCTAGGTCAGAACTCTGTGCCAGACTCACTCAAGTGTGGTCCCTTGACCATGCTCAATTTCCTTATCCTTTCTTATCCTTGGGTCAGAAACACGTGCAGGGTCAGGTCACTGTGATGATAAAATGATCTAATGATTGCAAAAAAATGTTTGACCCTCACTCAACAAAAGCTGGTTATTAATCATTCTCATGATGGGGTGGGGGGATTCAGCAGCATGAAGGGGAGGTGACCAGGACCCCTCTCTTCAGAATGACTTGTAAGCCTTAAAAAATGTCCAGCTTCATTACCAACTTCATTACCAACTCAGAGCCCAGATTGCTTGATTTCGCCAACATTTTGAGAAACTTCAACCTACAGAAATGCTGTATTCCCATTACCACCTACCGATACATTGCCCGACCAGGTTTCCATCCATCAATCCAACTCATTTCTCTTCACTTATTTCAGAATAAACTGCAGACATTCATCTGAATATTTTAACCCCAAATGAGTCGATTAGTGCATCTTTTTTTGTTTGTTTGTTTCACCAGGTCTCAAGTTGAATCCTGGGCTGTGCACTCTGCATCCTACCTTGGGCACTCAGAAGTTACGAATGCAACAACCATCAGTGTCAAATCAAATTACACGTGGGACCTGGAAAAATAAAGTATGCCTTTCCTTCCCTGTTCCCTGCTGTCGTTCCCAGTACCAGAGGTGACTTCTGGCATGTGGCGGAATTCTGCATTGTTTCCTTAATCCCCCTCTCTGTAAAGCATGAGGACGTAGCCACTTACCATTCTCTCTACTGTATCTCCTAGTATGTCTCTTAACAGTGATACTAACTCTGCTCAGCCATGTCTCCCAGAACTTTCCTGGCATTTTCCCTTCCCCCTCCCCTGCAAAAAAAAAAAAAAAATCTCCAAGCAAAAACATCCACCGTCTCTCAGCATCCCACCCATAAAGACCAATCATGAGTCTCCCAATGAGATGTCCAGTCAAGGAAATGCCAAGTTCTGACCTGAAGAAGAAGATGGCTTCTGGGTATGACTTAACCACCATGAAAGACCAGTGATTTCCCTTTACCTTGGGTCTCTCTCCATTCGGGGTTTCCTTTGGGTAAATTTACCCACCTAATCTACTAACTCTAAGCTGACGTAGACTCGCCACAACCTCTCAGGTAATAGAAGTGCTCTTGGCCTGTGGGCCACATCTTTAGAAGGAAGACAGGAATCTGCCTGGTGTCTTGAGGCTGTGCGGTTCCTCAGGGCTCTAAAGAGATGTTTTTCTTTTCTTTTCTTTTCTTTTTTTTTCTGGAGGCTGGCCCAGAAAAATTGATTCTGATCTATTGATCCAGTTCTTGGGGTAAAGAGGATTACCATTTCGCAGGTTACATAGCTCTTTAGGGGAGTTTCAGGAATCCCTGAGGTGGCACTACAGCCCAAACCCTTCCGTTCCTCCCCAAGATTCCCAAATAGTCAGCAAAGCCCTTGAGATGAATCAGTAGATGTTACTGTCCCCAGTAGATGTTACTGTCTTGGGGCTTGAGCACACATAGCCTGGCTACTCGACCTCATCAGAGACAACTGGGTTTAATGGGGCAGAACCCAGACAAAGAGAAGGTAATTCATCAGCATTTCTGCCTATAAACGCAGATAAACACATGGGTTCTGTCTCCTCTCCTTCTGTCTCTTAGTTTCTCCTCTCTCTCTCTCTCTCTCTCTCTCTCTCTCTCTCTCTCTCTCTCTCTCTCTCTCTCTCTTCCCTCAGTCTCTCCTGGTCTCCCTCTACTCTCTTCTCTCCCCTCTTATTCTTTCTCCTCCCTCTCTGTCTCTCTGTGTGTCTCCGTTTCTCTCTGTCTGTCTCTCTCTCATCCTTGCTCACTTACTTATCTCCCAGACCACCCACTCTCTGTTTGCATTGGTCCCCAAGCTTGAAACCTGACACCCTCCCCTCTAAGAACCACCCATGTTTAAACAAATAAATAACCCCCCAAAAAACCCTACTCTCCCAGTGGTATTCAAATAAATGTCCCAGGGAGGCGTGGGGGAGGGCCCTTCCACGCTACTTGCCTTCCTGCAGCTAAAAGCTAAGCTCCTGGACTGGCTATGGGCTGCATGGAGCAAGATGAGAGCTTGAGGTAGAGACAGCAGACGTTGCCTCCTAACTCCTGCTCACTCAGCCATCAGCCTCTCAATCCTTGTGACCAAGGAGGGAAAGCTAGGCGCCCTTGGAAGGAGGGGAGGAGCTGGATGCGTCAGAAACATGTCAAGCCCAGGGTCTCTCCCATAGTCAGGCGGTGGGCTGGGGGGGGGGGGGACACCCACAAGTCAAACCTCTCCTTGCCTCTGACTCAGTGCAGAAAAGCACGGACATTATTTGGCTTCCCAGGACTGGACTAGCTAAGAATAAAACCCCTGCTTCATCACTAATACAAAGGCATCTGAAGGGCACCTGGGAAGGGAGGGGCCGATGGCAATCCGTGAGAGAAGCGGTACATCCTGCAGACAGATCAGGGTCAGGGAGAGGAGTGATCAATGGCGGCCTGCATCAGGTGACAGGCGGCTAAGGAAAGGGTCAGCCAGACAGCGCTAGGAAGGTGGCCCCGCTCCACCAGAGCCGAAGGAAGAGGAGAGGGAAAAGGAGACCACGTTTCAGAAAACTAAACACAAACTCCAAAATAAACACTGTTAATGGAAGTGACTGATTGGGGGTGCTGAACTTGGTGGTTCTTGATAACAGACAGAAGGCAATGCTCTTGGGAAAAGTAACAGATTCCTCTCCCCCCGCCCCCCCCCCCCCCCCCCCGCCTCATGCATCTTCCTGTGAAGGGACCGCGTGGCATTGTGGGATCCGTGTAACCATTCATATCCTATTGGTTCAGTTTCTCTGGAGAACCCAGAATACAGAATTCTCAGTTGATCTATAATAACTACGTGTATTGACGGGCTATAAGGTGGTGCTTCCATACAAAGGTCCAGTGCGGGATGATCAAAGCAGAATAATTAGCATAGCTAATGCCTCGGATAGTTATCTTTGTGGTAGTCTATAGCCCAAGGAAAGAAAAAAGAAGGAAAACTCCCCACGTATACCAGGGATAAATCCAGAGGAGAGTATGTTAAATGAAGTAAGACAAATAGAGCAAGAATAATCCTGATCAAATCTCTTTTATGTATAGAAGTGAAAGCAGTCAAAGCCCTGGAAGCAGTGAACAGAGCCATACCCCGCGGGACTGGGTGAGAGGGGGGATAAAGGAGGGGACCGTGGTCAGCAGGTCAAAGCCACTGGCAGAAGATAAGGGGCATCAACATAGCCTTAGGCAAAGGCTAGATCCAAGCAGTTGGGAGTCAGGTGCTTCTACACAGAGAAAGTGAAGGAATGATGAGACCTCATACACGAGGCAGCAATGAACAGAATGTCCTGTGTGCCCAGAGCTACGGCTATGAACGCACACCACCCACCCAGCCCACTGAGGTCAGTGCGGTGGCGGCCAGCCATTTGAATACCCAGAGAGTTGTAGTAGCTCAACCATTCACACAGCCAGCAAGAGGAGGAGCTGGAACTCCGAGCCTGTTCCCTCCTCCTTCCTCAGCAGGGCATCCAGGGAGCATCTCTAGTTGGAAAGCTACCTATGGCCTCTCTGTTTGGGGCTCAGCGTGCGCAGAATGCTGGGAAGGAAGCGCAGCATGGCATACATTTGAGTGTCTACAGGTCACGAATGCCTGTGCAGGTGCCACCCAAATGGCACCAGAGCCAGTGGGAAGTCAGCATCTTGTCTAATTGGAAGGCCTGTTAACAAGGAGCAGGTGCGCAGCTCTCTGTCACTTCCCAAGTTTTCCAACATCCTTTTCCAGTAGTCTCCAAGTTGCCTTTTCTGGGCAATCAATGACTATCATCAAGTTCAAGGAAGAAGTCCATGGCCAAGGACAGGCAGAACACTAATTGGAGTCGAGCAGCTAGTGCCCGCTCTGCCACAGACTCCAGAGTGAGCCCCACAGGGGGCCGCTGCTCAGATCCCAAGGGCAAGGGATTTAGAAGGAATTGAAAGACACTCTGGAGAAATCCTTTGGCCACTCACACATCACTTGACCTGTGAAGTCTGCAGGGAGCTAACCTGTATTCACAAAGCTCTCCTTTAGTACGGGACAGTGAAGATGAACCAGCCTGCAAGCAAAGCACCCCTCCCCTCCGACACACACACACACACACACACACACACACACACACACACACGCTGCCTTCACCAATGAGGAAAACCCCTGTGGTGCTCAGGAATCTCCTCTAATCCAGGTTGCCCACGTTTCCAGCAAAGAGCCACACCGCACCGCACGCCATGGCATGACCAGCAGCCTCACCTTCGTGTTCTGCGTCTCGCTCAACTGTACGTGCTACCAGTGAAAAATCTGCTGTGGGTTTACAGAATTCTCTATTGGACTGGCTTGGCTCGCTTGGTCCAGGTAAGGTTAGTCTCAAATATGTCTGACCAAGGTCCCCTGAGAGATGGACTGCTGGGCTGGAGAGACGGGGCTTGGTGCCGAGAAAGACAGGGGCAAACCATGGAGCGCGTCCTTTCCTGTCTCCCCCGCTCCTCCATTCCCCACACAGAGCGCTCAGCACAATGCGCTGCCCTCGCTTGTGTGCTGTTTTCTTCCTTGCAATTTGCTTTCCACTAAAAAAAAAAAAAAGTGTTCTAAATAGAGCAGAACCAAGTATGACGCTCCAGTCTGGAGGAAGTCTTCCCCTGCCCTGGAGAGCCCAGCGCCCCACGTGGGGGCCAGTCATTCTTACTCAAAGCATTACGAACCCTGAAGCACTTGTTCCCCCCCACCCACCCCACAACAAACACAAAAGCTGCCACCGATGGATTTTGCTTCCGTGGCATTTTGTCTGGCCCCGCTCTTCCCACCAGGCATTCCTCCCCTGCCTCCTCTCTGCCCGGGTCTGTCCTAAGAGACAACTCAGGACACCCCCAGGTTCCGGGAGGGAGTCTGAGCCCTGCTCCCGGGGAACATCACTGCTCACTTGCGGACTGAGGCTCAGATGACCCAGTTGAACCTCAGTGTTTCCCAGACAAGGTCTGACAGTCTCTTTCTTGTAATATGGAGATCAGATCTGGCCAGCGCCATCATTGGCCACATGGCAAGTTGTACTACCTGGGTTCCTAGAGGAAGGGAAGTCCCATCCCCAGGTGATGGGTGTTCCTGAATCCTAAGAGACAGGGGTGGGCACATGGCCTATAGGCTAATGAACCTGTCAGTCAAGTGCGGGGACTGGCAGCTTCCTGTGATCCTGCCCCTGACCTGATCCCGGTCAGGCCAGCTCAGGCCATTACGCCATGCCACATGTCTCCATGTTTGTGTTCTGTGTCCTGTCTCGTCTCCAGTCACTATGGCGTCCCAAGTCAGCTCGCCATTAGAGCTGGATTGGTTTGTTGGTATTGGTCTTGTTCTACCTTTCTTCTCTGGCCTGTTTCCTGATAGTGTGACGTGTATTCATGGGCTGCAGGTCTTTGTAACAACCGGCTGCCTGCACACTGCTAATGCTCTAATAAAAACGCCAAGATTTGATCCTTCAATATGTGGCTTCTCGGGTAATTTACACATATATAACACTCACTCTCCTACCTCATGGGATTGCCTAGCAGTAATTTTTATTCTGGGTGCTGGTGGCTTATGCTTGTAAATCCTAGCTACTCAGGAGGCTGAGATCTGAGAATTGCCATTCAAAGCCAGCCCCGGCAGGAAAGTCCAAGAGACTCTCATCTCCAGTGAACCACCAGAAAACCGGAAGTGGCGCTGTGGCCCAAAGTGGTGGAGGGCTAATCTTGAGCAAAAGAGCTCAGGGACAGCACCCAGACCTTGAGTTCAAGCCCCATGACTGACAAAAAAATAAAAAGGCCCTCATTTCTCTCAAAAGGCTCTGATTACCACCTTGGGGGTCATTTGGGGGTGCATTCTTAGAGCTCTCTCTTCTGATTCTCAAAGCTGATTCCCACGCGTGCACAACCTGGGAGGCCATTTGGAGGTAAGTACAGCACGCATCCGGCGGCATGGGTGGCAGAGACCGGCTGGGCTGCTGCAATGGCGTCGTTAACCTCACCCTCCACCTAAGATATCCCTGGTCCCCCCACTGAGTAAACTCTTCAGGAATCTCAAGCCAAACCAATTCTATGACTCGTCAGTGAGTTAGGGCCACCCGTTCTTCCGTGTTTATCGTGATCCACCTCTGGATTCCTCCTTCCCATTCTGATATAAAAAGAAAACAAAGGGGAGGAGGAGGAGAACCACGGAGGGATAGTTTATCAGAGGCGAATGGGGGTCCTGGACAACTTTCTGCACTTATAAACAAGAATAACTCTGATTCCAAAGCTCCTTCCTTGGTGCTTTGCTCCAGGCACGTGCAGATCTGAGCTAGGAAACAGGCAGTTCCCCCTCCAGCTGTCTTTCTCTTAAGTCTTGTTCAGAGCAAGACACGATTAAAATGCTGAGACAAGGTATTTTCTCCCCCTCTGGATGAACTGTTTTACAATAAGCTACCTGCTGGGGTCAAGAAATGTGAGCTCAGAGGATCTGAGTTTACACAAAAGCTCATGTGAGGGGCATTTAGGCTAAGGGCTCTCACAGAAATGCACACACACATACTCTCTCTCTCTCTCTCTCTCTCCTCTCTCTCTCTCTCTCTCTCTCTCTCTCTCTCTCCTCTGTATCTACTCCAGCTTTTACTGGAAGCTCATCTCTCTTTTGGCCTTTCCCCCTTGGTTCTCACTCAGCAAGCGCTATGAGGTCTCCCGGAGAGGCACAGCTTCTAGCTAGCACCAAAGGCCCACCATGCGGGCTGGAGCAGTGGGGGGGGGGGAGGAAGAGAGAGGACGCAGGGAAGGGAGGGGGCAGCTTCTCTCTAGATGCCCAAAGGAAACCTACTTTCCTTATAATTAGGTGCGTTGATACTCAAAAGAGAGAGGAATGATCAAAATCAAAATAAATAGCCAACGGAAACAGGCGGGCCCCTCCCTGGGAATGGTAACTGCTCAGGATGAAAGTTTATCCAAACACAGAAAAATGGTTCGTGCTGGAGGACAAGGAAAAGGAGCGCTCCTTTACTGGAGAGGAAATTTGTTTAGGACAGTTTATTTGCTGCTTATTTTTTAAATGCTCTTCTGGCCCCGTGTCCAGTAAACAGACCCGCTTTTCCATTTGCTCTTGGTGCCAGGAGAGCCAAAGACAGAGCAGGCGGAGCTGGTGCCAGAAACCAGCGCCACCGAGGCCTCAAAGTTCCAAGTGCCCACACCCAGGCCTCGCGGTCTGTGAGGGGGAATCGGTGTTCAGTGTGTAAAGAAGGAAGGGAGTTGAAATTGGTGTAAAAAAATGGAGAGAAAGCTATCTGGCATCATCTTGGAAATCAGGTCTTTGGGCCCCAAGAGAGGTGGCTACAAGAAAGACTTCAGGGCTGGGGATATGGCCTAGTGGCAAGAGTGCCTGCCTCAGATACACGAGGCCCTAGGTTCGATTCCCCAGCACCACATATACAGAAAACGGCCAGAAGCGGCGCTGTGGCTCAAGTGGCGGAGTGCTAGCCTTGAGCGGGAAGAAGCCAGGGACAGTGCTCAGGCCCTGAGTCCAAGCCCCAGGACTGGCCAAAAAAAAAAAAAAAAGAAAGAAAGACAGATTTCAGGTACTCCGTGTGTGTGTGTGTGTGTGTGTGTGTGTGTGTGTGTGTGTGTGTGTGTGTGTGTGATACGGTACTGACTTCTCAGACCCCCCCTAACCTGACCAGAGCATAGAACATGGCTTCTGGGTGAAGTCACTCGATGTTAGAGTTGGTTGAAGGTAAGGGCCCACAAGACTACTTCATTCAGAGAGAACCCAGGACGGCTGTGGACCTGGCCCCAACACAGACACATGCAGAGCTTAGCATGGCCAGCTCCCCCCGCTTTCCCATCCAGCCGCACAGCTCGCGGGAGTGAAGGGGACAGTCCATAACCCAGGGGCGCTCTGGGCTCAGAGTGTGCGATGAGCGTTTCTCATGAGGAAAATCTGAAATCCAAAAAGGCTCAAAATCCAAAATGTGGTGATCGGTGCCATGACACCACAATTGGGAAGATCCATGCTCCTCTTAGGAGATGGGCTCTGGTCAAAACCAAACATCCTGAAAAATCGTGTGTGAACTGCCTGCCGGCGATGTGTATAAGATTCATGTGAAATAGTAAATGAATCTGGGGCTTAGTCTTGGGCCCCATTCTCGGGGTATCTCCTAAGTTAGATGTGAGGACTCCAAAATCGGAGAGATATCCCAAATTCGAAACACTTCCTGTTTTAATCAGACAACACTTCTTTTATTAAAGTGTCAACAGCCTAAAAGGAGGAAAGGTTTATTTGGGGTCAGAGGGTTGAGTTCATGATCACAGGGCCCCAACATCACGGCATTGGGAAGAGGACCTTCATCTTCATGGCAGACAGGAAGCAGAGAAAGGAGTTATCAGGAAGGAATTAGGACAAGATGCAGTTCCCAAGGAATTGCCACCAGTGACCTATTCCCTCCACCTCCTACCTTTCCCTGCCTTCCAACGATACCATCAGATCCCAAATCCATTTAGTCAGAGCCCGCACAATCCAATTGTTCCTAGAAATACCATCACAGACACACCCAGGGGTGTGCTTTGCTAATTCCCTAGGCATTTCTCAACCCAACCGAGTGGACAATTAACCACCACTCTTCCATTCCCAAGCAGCACTCTGGAGGAGAGATACTCATCTAGATAAACAACACTTACGATGCCACTTTGATCGAGTGTTCCTGTCACCGTCCTAAGTGCCATGCCTGCAGTAACTCAGTCAAACCCTGAGAATGACCCTACGGAGCAGGTTAAAGAAAGGAAACTGAGACACCTAGAGGGTAAGTTGCCTAGCTGAGGTCTCTGCTGCCAGCCATTGCGGTGGATATGGCCTAGGCAGTCTGATGCTGGAGCTCTGCTTTGCCCAACTTGTAGTCTGCTTTCCCAGCTTGCACGAGGGCCCTAAAGACTCTGACACTCACAGTAGGAAAGCTCTAAGCCTGCACATTCAGGCCTGCTATGAAAGGACACCCGGGAGGCTAGAACTCACGGGTTTCAGGGTTGCCATGACAAAGGCCAGCCAGTAAGGGCTGTTGCAGTGGGAGTCAGGCTTGTAGGGCCGAAACTCCTGGTGTTTAGCAACCAACGTGCAGGTCTCCTCCCCACCCCATTTCTTCCACAGAGCTGGCCATTTCCTGGCCCTTCAATCAGGTGGAACCTCATGACAAATCCCTGCCAACGAAATATGCGCAGAACTCAACTATGTCATCTCGGCTCCCACCCGCCAAGCCACGTTCAGGTGACATGTAAATGAGACTTGGGGGTGTTTGGTTGAAGCAGCCTACTGTGATTAATACAGTGGTGGCCACAATGCAGTGCTTAGGGACAGAGAGAGGCCTCACGGGTTCTGCTCTGTGGCCAGTTACATGAAATCTCTCCTAGCTATCATTTCCGCATCTATAAGAGTGAACACTCCCAAAGTTATCCAAAGATTCCAGTGACAAGTTTCACAAAGAGTTTCGAGGATGCAAAATCCCCATCAAAACCACCCAGCTTCGTTTTCCTTCCTTTTTCTGGGCCCCATGCCCTACCATTTTTCTCCTCTGAAACCATTTCTAGTGACCAAGATCCACAGGTGACATCTTTGCCCAAACTCTTAGTTGCTCTGTGCGTGTGTGTGAGATCAATAGGCAGGGGTGACTTTGGGTGATTCTCCTCCCCAAGTAAGGTGAGGTGCTGTGTTTCTGGCTCATCCGGAGCCTCCCCATTTAGAGGAAGGAATCCATAAGTGAGTGGCCTAGAGTCTTCTCCCTGAGCCTGCTTGCTCTTGAGTGGTGCCCCTTCTACCCCAGCCTTTGGCCCCACGCGGTACGCCTTTGAATTTGAGCAGCAATGACCTGCTCAGTCATCTCTCATTTTTCTGCCTGTGACCTGTGAGGAACATTCATATTGGGCCGAAGAGCAGGTGGTACAATCTACCCAATCTACGTTTAAGGAGGAAGAATCTCGGGTTCAACTTCCCTAGTCCAGGGCGGACAAGGACCTTGGGGCGCTCTGTGGAACCAGCACATCACACACCTGCAACTCCAGGCCGTCAGAGCCCTGAGCACACAGACAGCTTTATGAGAAGTCTAGCAAGCCTTCTACCTCTCCAAAATCCAGGCCCGAGGTTCCAGGAAAGGCTGGAGGTTGGGGAATGGCAGGGGCTGAAGGAGAGGGAAAGCAATTAAAAAAAAAAAAATCAGCAGAGGGCTGGGGATATAGGCTAGTGGCAAGAGTGCCTGCCTCGGATACACGAGGCCCTAGGTTCGATTCCCCAGCACCACATATACAGAAAACGGCCAGAAGCGGCGCTGTGGCTCAAGTGGCGGAGTGCTAGCCTTGAGCGGGAAGAAGCCAGGGACAGTGCTCAGGCCCTGAGTCCAAGGCCCAGGACTGGCCAAAAAAAAAAAAAAAAAAAAAAAAAAAAAAAAACAAATCAGCAGAACTTGATAATCCCAAGTACCTGGTGATTGGCACCCAATGGAATACAAAAGCCAAAGGCAGGTCCCGGGATGGGTCAACTTAAGACTTAATATTTGCCTTTCACTAAGCAAACTAATAAATCCCCTCCGGTTTTAGCCACACAGGGCTCCCAGTTTTTAGTTATTGGCCCAAACAGCAGTCAGAGGGTTTTTCATTGCTTCCCAGGGATTTGGTGGCGGGGGGTGGGGGGAAACAGGTAAATAGCCCCGTACCACCCCTCCAGTCACCAGCTATGTGTCTTTTTGAGTTCTCTCTCAACAAACCGGAGTTCAGTACAACTGATGGCCTATGAAAATGTCTTGAAAGTGTTCTTTGGTAATGGACGAGCCAGGACAGTCCCAATTTTGACTCGTGCGGTATCAGGAATGGACACCCAATCTGGGGGACAGGGAGGGAGCTCAGGGGACTATCGAAATCAACCTCTTCCCTTCCCTTTGCCATCCCATCTCAGCAATGAGAAAACTGAGACCCAGAGAAAAGACCTGAATGAATTACACCTGACCTAGGCGCGGGTTCAAGCAAAGGCTGGTCTATTTCAGTATCCAGGTGGGAGGATGGTATTCCCCGATGACTCTTTTCGGAAGTCAGACACCAGTAGCACACACCTGTAACACCAGCTACTCTGGAGGCTGAAATCTGAGGATCAAGATGTAAGGCTAGCCCAAGCAGGAACGTTTATGAGAGTCTTAACCTCCACCAAGAGGTTGGAAGTAGAGGTGTGGCTCAAGTGACAGGGCATCAACCTTGAACAAAACAGCAAAGAGATGGCACCCTGGTCCTGAGCTCAAGTTCCAGTACAGAGAGACACACAGATTCTCTCTCTCTCTCTCTCTCTCTCTCTCTCTCTCTCTCTCTCTCTCTCTCTCTGTAGGCCTCCCTCTGTCTGTTGTGCACAAGCCTGGAATGTAAGGGTACTATCTAAGATCAGTGGCCATTTCAAGGTCCCCCACTGTCTTTAAGTTAGGGCTTCTTATCTGACAACAGGACTCCCCAACTTCCACTGCACGGATGGCTTCCTGACGGCTTACCCACCAACTATGGCGGCATGGTGAATGTCACAGCTGGCAGAGGCTGCTGGGAACCTGGGTTGAAACTCCTTTGTTTTCCATGGAAGAACCTAAAATAAGGCCTCCCTTTTCTCCCTGCCCTGGGCTGCTTTTTTAATTTTTAAGTCAGTATGAGGCATACAATTTAGATCCAGAGATCTGCTACCTGGATCCCCACTGAGGGTGGTGGAGAGAAGGCAGAAAATCTGTTTAGGAAACGGACATTTGTGACCTCTCGGCAGCCCATGAATTGCTCTTTTAAACGTCCTTCTTCCCCATTGGGTGGAATATCATTCATTCACATGGTCGGCCACGCCAAAGGGCAGCCTCCCACAGGACTGGACGATTCCTCACCAGATGTTTGAACATGGCTTCCTGCATTTGTCAGAGATGTATCTAGAGAAGAGAGATACTTTAGATCACTTCAGTCTCTCAGATTCTGGGATTCCATGTAGACCAGAAGAAAAGAGAGAGAGAGAGAGAGAGGGTGTGTGTGTGTGTGTGTGTGTGTGTGTGTGTGTGTGTGTGTGTGTACTGGCACTAGGACTTGAACTCAGGGCCCAGCCATCGTCCCTTAGCTTTTCCACTCAAGGTTGGCTCTCTACCACATGGCTCTATTTCTAGCTTTTTTTTGCTGGTTAATTGGAGAGATGAGTCTTGCCAACTTTCTTGCCCAGGCTGGCTTCAAACCACGATCCTCAGATCCCAGCCTCTGGAGTAGCTAGGATGACAGGTGCAAGCCAAGAGCAACCAACTGCATTCATCTTTTAAGAAGGAAAAAAAACGGCACCCAAAGAAAGAGCTAAGCTCACATTCTTCCAATGCATACGGAAGAATCTGGTGAGTAAGGAGAAAGTCTCTGGCTGATGGCATGCCCCTCTCTACCCTAGCGTGTAATTACCTCCTTGTGGCCACACCATGCAAGATGAGCAGGATAATCAGAGCAGCAACACAGACGCTCATGCCTGTCTTTCAGCAGAAGATGGAGACCCAATCCCCTGACAAGCAGCAACAACTTCAGGATGCTGATGTGGTCCTGGAAAACCCGGGTTTCCTAACGTGCAGAAGAACCTGTAATTTGCCTTTCGATTGTTCTTACTTGTCACGAACACCGACACTGGGGTTGGCACAACTCTGCCCTCCCCCACTTACCCACCTCCCAAAGTTCTGCCGCCTTAGCCCAGATAAAGTCAGTGCCTGAGTGGGGGAGAGGAACCCGGGAGGTCCCACTCCACATGATCTGAGTCCCACTCAAAGGCTATCTAGAAGACTCTGGAAGGAAAGTACACATTGAGCCCCAATTTACATGTCCTTGTTATTTTAAATAAATTCTAGAGTTCAAAGGAATTTCAGGAAGTACTCTAGCCAACTCCTTGACTTTCCAGACAGTGCACCATTCCTATCCCAAAGAAGTCAGCTTTGTCTCTGTCTAGGAAAGATGTAGGCTTTTGCTCTTAGTTCATTCTACATTGTTCCTGCTCATGTGTGTGTGTGTGTGTGTGTGTGTGTGTGTTACACAAATATACCATAGTCCATCTTCTATGGTTTGCAATGGCCCGGGTCTGCTGCTAAATGAACTGTTTTAAGTGGGAAACTGTATAGGTAAGACTGTATTTTATGAACCTCTGGTACCTTGAATTCCTGCCATACCCAAGATCTACACAACACTCTTTCATGGGACCTGGTCTCAGGCTGCTCATAAACAGATTGCTCAGTATCATGCAACCCAAACAGCCTGTAAGCAACTGATTTAGCCAGGATTGGTACCTGGCCCAAAGGCATCCATCTATAGGCTGCCCAGAGGCCAATGAAGTGGTCAGACACAGCGCTCTGAATGCCTGACTTCCGGCCAAACCATCAGTCACAGCCTGTAAAAGCACAGCACAGAGAGGCCACTGGGTCACTTAGTAGGGTGGTTATCCCAGGTTCAGCCCTTAGAAACCCCTCCACCCCTCAGCTCCTCCTCACCCAACAGCTGAGCCGCAGTCAGAAGCAGGCACTGTGGCTCTCACGGCCCTGGGAAAGCACCGAGCACGCTGAGCCGTGCTAGGCTTTCTCACAAGGCCTAGCTGGCAGCTGCTGGAGCTGGTTCCATCACCTTACTTCCTCTGAGACTTGGAAGTAGACCACACCTAACAGAGGTGATACACGTGGCTCTCCATCTCCAAAACCTGAAGGAATCCAAGCAATCGGACGGCTGCTGTCTGTGCGAAGGAAGGAAGGGAAAAGCCTATGAAACCTCTTTCCATGTCAATAGCTTCCAATACCATGGGGAGGCTGCTGCCCTCGATCTCTCCAGTGAATCCCAGATGTCAAGGACGCCTCACTGCAGAACTCATGAAATGCCTACACAAACATATCACCTATATCAGAGGCAAGTTTCAATTCATTTCTCTCGTTCTTTTTATTTTTATTTTTTTTTTACAGAAATAAGCTATGAATTATCAGGGGGGAAAGGAAGTACAAACATGTCTAACTGCATATTGCACAAAGTGGAATCATGACAGATACTTAGGGGCGTCTTCACCTCGGAGCAGGTGCGTGGTAGCTACAGAAAGGGACAAGACAGAGATGACTCTGCTGACACGCACGTGCGTGTGAGAAGGTCCTCCATAAACACCACCAGTTCCAGTAGCTCAAGAGTGTCCCGTGAGGCACCATGACCCGCCACCTGACAGAGTCTTCACAGAAGACAGCTGGAGTGAAGGAACAATGTTCATGTTTGCTCTTCTGGATGCATGTCTCTGTGTGTGACCCAAACGAAGAAAGTTGGACCCAGATAGCTCCTTTTTCCAAGGCCTTCTGAGATAGCTGATAGCCTACAGAACTTCCACACTGACTCCTCAGTCACTCTTGTACCTGGGAGACCAGAAACACAAATAAAAATCCAAGTACCACTTGTGGTCCACTTGCTGCCCACAAGCTGGCCGCTTTCTGAAAGAGCGGGAACCGAAATCACGATTGCCTTTGAGGCGCGTGCAGTCAACTGCTCACATAGAAAGAATCGGACTGAAAGATAACGGCCTACACAGAACAATCTCCGAGTTCCAAGGTACGGCAGGTGGGGGAGTGAAAGGGAAGGGTGTGGGAAGGGAAGCATGTAGGGCAGACGGTGAGGCGCTGTAGATGGAGTGGAAAGAGTGTCACGAGCAGGCAGGAGAGGAGAGGAGGTGACGTGTCTTCACCAACAGCAGGCGGTGCCCCATGTGAAATGTGCCCCCCAGTTCGTTCAGGTCCACACAAGAGACCGCTCCGTAGGGTGGTGAGGGGTGTCCATTTCTATTCCTAGTTCATGACTGTCTTTATTCTTGATCAGAGGGTTCTTGCCTCTTTCCAGGGGCTCCCGCTTCAGGCAGTTCCTTCAAGAAAGACAGCCTGGTTTCGCAAAGTTTCCTGGTGGGTCTGCAGGTAGCAGGTGAAGAACAGCCATCCTTGATCTGCCTCCTTCTCACCAGGCCTGTGGACCAAAAGACAGCAAAAGAGTTAGACACACGCCAGCTCCTACTCTTGCTGCAGGTGCCTGCCAATGTGTGGGCATCGCGTTTCCCACTTCGACCCACAGTTTTCTAGTTCATCTTACCACAGAACAGAATATACAAAACACAGCGAAACCTCTCTGAGAACTTCCCTGTACCCTCAATAATGTATACCAGGAACCCCGGCATAAAAACACCTCTGAATACAGGAAGCCCAAGAGAAATGAGAAATCTGGTTTTCTAGCAAAGTCACCATCAGAGGAGGCATGACCCTGTTCGATCACCCACTTTATAGACTAGAAAGCCAAAGCCCCCTTGAGGATTCGTCTCCTCGGCCAGAGGGACTGGGCTCACAGCCTTCCTCTAACGCTGGTTCACCTTGGCTTCAAGGTCTCTCTGCGGCCCCGACTCCCTGTGCGACGATGAGTCAGGAACCAGCTCAGGATGGACCTCAGGATACCCTCACCGGACAGGTACCTCCCTCCTTCCCTCATGCAAGACGTATCCCCTCATCGCCCCCTTTCGGAGTGACAAATATATCCAATACCACCAGATTCCCACTTTAAAAGCGGATGAAGGTCAGGTAGAGAAAACCTGGGTCTGTGAAGCATGCTGTCCTCTGGGCCTCTGACTCTTACATGCAGAGTCAACTCATAATACATAAGAAAGACATGCATATAGATGATAAAGGCTTAATTGCTATGGATATAAAAGTGAGCTTGACAGGCAAACCTCACCCCCCCCACCCAGGCTCTAGTGGGGGGATGGGGGTCAGCTGAGACCTCCTGAGGCCAGCAGGAGGCCAAGACAGCAAGAACAAGAGGGAAACGTCCTGCAGATTCTGGAAGGGTCTGGAAACCCACAGGCTGGTGAGTGCCTGGGCTCTTCGTTTGGTGTCAAGGCCCTCCTTCAGGCAAGGCTGGTTGAACCCCTGGCAAAGAGGGAGCAAGCTGCCCCCAGGCCCCCAGTGAAGAGTGAGCTTTCAAGGAAGGCGCCCCAGGGCCTCAAGCAAGGAGGAGATGTTTTAAGGACACTGCTCAGCAGAACAGGGAAAGGAGGCACAGATGGCGCTTTAGAATCACCTATAAATAAAAAAGGGAAAGAAAAGAAAAAGGCAGCCAACGCGCAGACAGAGGCACTCCGTGGCTCTGTGGTTGGTGGCCAAGAAGGAAGCTGTAAGTGATGCCCCCAGGTGCTACCCAAGAGGTGTCCCCCCTTCCAGACATGCCCTTTCATCTGGACCTCAAGAAACGCCCCAAACGGGAAGTTCTGTAGCCTTCCTCTAGTTCCTGTCGCTCCCTGGGCAGCAGCCCTCCGAGCGGTCTCAGAGCCTCCAGGAGCCTTTTCCCCTGGGAGAGTGAGCCCACAGCTAGCAAATTAATTGGCAGCAGCCGGGGACTTCCTTCTTGTTGCCTAGCAACCACATGCACTTGGCAGTGGGACCTTAAACACACACAGAGAGAGAAGGGTTATAGGAAGGCATTTGCAAAATAAAGAAGCAAAACACCCCAAACGCTTCACCTTGGCAGGCCGATCCGTGTGGTGTGTGTGTGTGTGTGTGTGTGTGTGTGTGATCAATAAGATGGAGGAGGAAGGTCAGGAGCAGGTCCTAGCCCACCCCATTAAACTCCTGTAGGTACAACATTTCTATCTGGCTAAAGATATCCTTCTAATATCACCCGTGAATAGGCAATGGGCAGCCCAGGGATTAGAAGATACCTCCAGAGCTGAAAGATGGCCTGGAACCACAGCAAAGATTTACAAGGCTTGCTAGGGTCTTCTAGCAAGTGTATCGCTCTGTACAGTATCTGCTGTTCCTGCTTCTCCATCCTACACCTTCCATGAGCTGAAGCTACTCCAGTGGATGTGACATAGCCGCTTGAGGGCAGAATCTCTCCCTTCCCCATCCCCACAGGCCAAATCCCTTGTGCACTTGACCTTTTCCAAGCCCATGGCTACGGCCACTCTAGAGCTGACCTCCACTGAGCTACTTTATTAGCCCCATGCCCTACATGTGTTTTAGGCTATCACAGTGACAATACAGTTGATTAGACAGTGGAATAAGGCTCGTGGAGAGACTGGGGCCCAGGGTTTGGCTGAGGAAGACGAAAGCTCAGTAAGAAAAAGGCAGGTATCTTAGAGCAACTGAGGCATGATAGTTAGGTCCAAGCTGTGAAGTGGACTGTTCAATTACACCGTTTGCTGACTGTATCTTGGGGGCAGGTGGCTTAATCTTTGAAAGCCTTAGTTTCGTCACCAGAAAAAAAAAACAACAACACAGAGATAATATTATTACCTACCTTGCAAAGCTCTTGGGATTAAATGAAATAATACATAAAAAGCACCTGGCGCAGGGCAAGTGCCAAGTAAGTGATAATACTTAGCAAAGATTAGACATGGCGATAGAGGGCAGAGGCTGTTTGTCTCCATTGGTGCGTTTTTTCCACATGGTAATAGGACTCTCCATTTTTGACTGACACTGTGCAGTTCTGAGTAAAAAAATGCGGCATTTCCCATCCTTGTGGGGCAGCTAGATCTAGCCAGTCAACTAAGATCTGGTCAATAGGAAGTAAACCACACCACTGGTGTAACTTAGAGGAGGCTCTTTAACGCTCCTTTCTGCCTTTAATTATGTGATGGGGCAGGCGTCCAGCAGCCATCTTCTACTGAAAGGAAGAGCCATGGTTGATAACGGTCAAAAGAAGATGGAAATCTAGATCCCTGGTTATTCCAGGGTCGCCAAACTAAGCCAGGGCTGCGTTTCCTCTGCCCTTCCGGTTGTCTTACTGAGGAAGGCTCTTCTTAGTTAACATCCTGGCACTTGCGAGTCTCCTCGCAATCCTACGATTCCAGTGTGCTACAGATGGAGTCAGTCACTCAAGATCAACAGTTATCAGAACACCGTTCTGGACCAACAGCTTCGGCATCACGTGGAAACACTAGAGAAAGAAAAAAAAAAAAAAGGAATTTCTGGGTTCCGCCCTAGACTTGTGGAATCAAAACCGTTGAGAGTGGAGCCCAGTGACTTGCGTCTTCACGAGATCCTCAGGTGAGCCTGGTGCACACCCAACTGTGAGCATCACTGCTCCACAGCAAGGTTTCTCAACCGGGACTATGTGGAGCCTGGCAAGTCTTGTTTGGGAATAAGAGACCAGCAGGGCTGTCCTGTGCACTCTATGGTATTCACTAGTGTCGTGCCCGCCCCCCCCCCCCCCAGTCTCTACCTTCTGGCACCTTCCACTGTGACCGTTCAGAATGTCTCAGACCTTGTGGTCCTATTGTTCCCAGTGGAGCAACTCCACCTCAAGAATCCTGGTTGTTCTTTCTTGACCTTGGCCGCACATCAGAATAACCTGGGAAGCAGTTCAAAATTCCATTGCCCGAGCCTCGCCCAGCTCAGCCGGGTCAGAATCACGGAGGGCGGGGCCCCGGGGCCGAGTGAAAGCTCCCAGGTGAGCCCTGCGTCCTGGGTGTGGGGGAGGGCTCAGAGCCACCGTGGAGGCCAGAGGCTCAGAGCAGCCACTAGACAGTGGAGATGCACGCCGGTGGGAGGGGCATGAGGTGCTCCCAGGCAGAAACTAGAAGAGCCACTAGGAGAGGGACCGACCGGGTAGAGCTGGCAACCAGGATCCCAGAGGGCCAGATGGGGTGGAATTCCTGATGGCTGTGTCACTTCGTTTCCCATAAGAACAGGTGGACACCTTTCGGTTTCTCACATGAATAACCACACAAAGCCTCAGTTTCCTCCCCTAATAAATAGAGCACACAAAGATCCAGCTCCCACAAGGTGCAATAAACATGAGGTCACCCAACAAAAAGAACTCAACCAACAAGGCACTGGGGAGAGGATCGTAGTCAGAGCTGGACATGGCAAGTTCCCTTTAAATCCACCGGCCCCTAAGCCATGTCACATTCCAGGGTGAGGAGAGATTTCAAGATACTTAATGCCTCCCTCAAGAAGAAGCTTGTCCCTCAGTCCCTGAGTTGATAGAGAGAAGAATTAAAGGAGAGACCAGTGAGCAAGAGAAAAGGAGGGTGGGCGGAGCTGATGCGCTGACCCCTTACAAAGGAAGAGTAAGTCCTGCATCAAGTCTTTCTCCTGCAGGGACTGCCTTTTTCATGCATTATTTCAGCCCCAGCCTGTCTGACTAAAAGTGCTGAGCCCAACTTTTTCCTTGTTTCCCTTGGCTCAAATCATTACATCCAGGATGTTGTATGGGAGGGGGTACAAAAGAGGAGGAGGAAGCAGAAGAGAAAGAGAAAGAAGAGAAGGAGAAGAAAGACAGGAGGGGGAGGAAAAGGAGAAGGAAGGGCCCCATAAGAGCTTTGAATTGTCCTAAGATGTATCACATCATGGCGGGAGCAAGGAAAAAATGGCTTCCTGTTAAGGTCCGTCCTGGAGGGCTCCAAGCAGATGCCCCCACCTCATTAAGTCTCCACCCGGTTACCTGGGTAACCAGCAGCTGGAGGCAGTTACCTCCCCTTTCCCTGAGGTCACCTCCTAATCCACCTGGCCACACCCATTGCCCCTGTCCTAGATATAAGGCAGAGCTGGGTGGGGGGTCGCCCCTTCTCACCCTTCTCTCCCTTCTCTCTGGTCACACCTGTGCCACAGGCCAGCAGTTTGGTAATAAACTTTCTCTCCTGCCTGAATACCGTGTGGCGTTCTCCTTTACCGGCTACCTACTTTAAAACCCTACCACTTCCCTGTCTCCTTTCTATGCCAGTCCCTCATGGTAGCTTAGGCAGAGTGAGGAGGAACTATGCCTGAGTCTGGAAAGTGTAGAGAGAGGACCCAGGTATCTGTCAAGGGCTTTGTTCAGTACAGAAGTGTCAAAGCCACCTGCCTGTCCTGCCTTTTCCTAGTTCTGACTTCCATTCAACCAGTCCACCTACTGCAGCTGGCTGGGGCAGGAAAGAAGAAACTCAGCTGTCCCCTTCCCTAGGTTCCAGGCCATTCTGTGCCCAGGGACTATGCGCAGGTGACTACGCTAAAGCGTGGGGGAATTTACTGACAGCACCAGCCTTTCCCAGAGCATCCGTCTTCTTTGCCGTATCTTCACTGTTCCCCTTCCCCCACTCAAAAATCCATCTCCCGGTTCACTAGAACCTTTGGGTTTCCCTCGCCTGTAAATCTCAAGTGCGAATGTCCTGACTCTTGCACATGTGTTAAAAAATAAACCCTAATAAAAGCACCCGGATGTTCTGTTGGCGTTCTGATGTGTGTCTGTCTCCAGAGGCCAATGTTTGATGCACAGTATCCTGACCACCCAATGGAAGTGTGAGGAAGACAAAAGTACAGCGGGGGGGGGGGGGGGGGGGAGGACGGGGGGGGCGGGAGTGGGGGGGCCACGGGACACAACCCTCCTTCTAGGACCACAGCCCAGCAAGTCCACCCACTGCCTGCCACCACTCAGCGTTCCCTTCATTCTGCCACTACTCTCCCCCCTCCACCGCAGTGGCATCCCATTTCTTCTACGACGAGGACTGAGACACGCATCTTTGGAGTTCGCTGCCTGTCTCGCACAAGCCTTCAAAAGCCAGCAAAGGAGCTGGGTGTGAGAGTTGCAAATGGTGAGCTGTTGGGTACACTTGTCTTACTTCTCCATTGAATTTCCTCCTGTCAACTGCCTTTGGGCAGAGATGGAGAAAATGACCCGGCAGGGCCTCTCATACTTAAGACGTTACCCGACCACTTGGGAAAAGGAGACCTTAGGAGCTTCGACCAACTAGAACAAAGGAATGGAGTTCATGGCCAGTCGAGGCCCCTCTGGGGCTGGTGGCCTCTAATCTACAGGAAAGTAATTGCCAACGGGCTGGCCTGTGCACATATAGCTACACACGCACCCTTCCCAACACGCATACACCTGAGGGCCCAGGATTCTTTGCACAAGGTGACGCCTGCTCCCTTTGATGCTCGCCGGATGTGTTCCCATTGGACGAGGACCAGACCTCAATAAAACCCCGGCATTATCAGGAGGCGGGTGGTTTGCGATTGCACAGGCCTGCTATCTCCGGCCTTGGGTGGGGCTGCTTTGCGGTTCACTACTGAAAAGCATTAACTTATAGGCAGATCAAAGACCCTTCCGACCTGCCACCCGGATCCCTCTTTATCCCTTGGTGGACTGTTCCTCAAGATGGACTCTAAAGATAATAGGTGCCCCCGTCCCAAGCCCCATGTCCTTTTCTTATCATTCACTATGTCCCCCTTGGGGCCACCCAAGAGCCAACCATAAGGTCCTTGCTGTCCTTTCCTTTGGATGTCCCATAGAATAACAGTACACGGGGGTGGGGGGGAGGCAGGGACAGAGCAGGTGCTCCTATCCCTTTGCCAGAGAGAAGGTTCTGGAGAGAAGGCAATTAAAAAACATGTTCCAGGAGGGATAAACTACCAGATGCCTCTTGCCTGACTCCTGAGGTGCCCTGTTAAGACTCCATTGCCTATCTAGATGTTTTGAGAGCAGCATTCACTATGAGGGTGCTAGGCCTCGGCATTGGTGTGGCTTTACAGCACCAGGAGAAAGAAAAGAGAAGCCAGGGAGAAAAAGAGCATAGGCAGCCTAAGTGTAGATCTGCCACAGGCTAGCCACAGACTTGCAGGGCCAGCCACGCCCTGCCTCTGGTGTCTTGATGGCACCAGGCTTACTGCTGGCCCTGAAAAGGTAAATAGGTGGGTGGGTGGATGGGTAGGTGTATGTGTGTATGGATGGATGGATGGATGGAGGATGGGTGCATGGATGGATGGGTGGGAGGGTGTGGATGGGTGTATGGATGGATGGATGGATGGGTGGAAGGGTGTGTGTGTGTATGGATGGATGGATGAATGGATGGATGATGGGTGGACAGATGGATGGGTGGGAGGGTATGGATGGGTGTATGGATGGATGGATGGATGATGGGTAGATGAATGGATGGATGGATACAGAAAGTGAATAAAAGAATGAACAAACAAGCAGATCACTAGCAACAGGACCTAGTTGATATAGTGCAAGGACATTCCTTCTTAACAACAGACAAACAATCCAGGAGTTAAGTGTCATGACAGACATCTGATATACATGTATAAATATAATATAATCATATAATATAATAACACACAGTAGGATCAGGGTTCAAATCCTAACTGGCCCTTTGTTAGTTGTAGGATCCTGGGCAGATTATTTCAGTTCTCTTTAACTCATTCATGAATCAAGGAGAATAGAAGTTTCTAGCAAGGTCCTATGACCATCTCTGTAAGTAGTATTTGTACTTATTACCCTTTCGATGGTACTTTCTCTATTTACAAAATACATGCCACACCAGACACCAGTGGCTCACCCTTGTAATCCTAGCTACTAAGGAGGCTGAGCTCACAGTTCAAAGCCAGTCTGGACAAGAATGTCTGTGAGACTCTTACCTCCAATTAACCACCAAGGAGCCAGAAGGGAAGCTGTGTATCCACCCTTGAGCTAAAAAAGCTCAGGGACAGTGTCCAGGTCCTGAGTTCAAATCCCAGTACACACACACACACACACACACACACACACACACACACACACAAACACACACTCCCCACATGTTTTTAAATAAGGGTTAGGATTCTAAGCCACCCCCACGGATATTTTTGTGTTATGGACCATGAATCAAGGGAGTAGAAAAAAAAAAAGTCTGGGCCATCTACTACTGCCCCTCCCCTTTTCTGCCTGTTTTAGTCAACAAAGTTGTTCCTAACGTTGGAATTAGCCATTAATTCCCATGCCTCCATATTGAATTTGGAGCCCCAGGCAGGGAGGCGTGGGAAGAAGAGCCCACCAGGAAGACACAGCTCAGCTACTGACAAAAACCATGGTTCCCAAGCAGCTAGGACAAACCTGAACTGGGAACATGAACTTTATCATTATCTATGATTGAAATACATAGCCATATTTCTTCTTTTTTTAAAAAATGGTTTTTCTTTGTAGAGCCAGGGATCAAACCCAGCTCCATGCATGCTAAACATGTACTGCACCACTGCACTGCACTACAAATCTAGTTGGTTATCTAACTCTGGTACCTCTAACTTGTACCTTGTGTCCTGCTAATAGGGACCCTGGTCTGTCTGCCTTTGCCTGACTATCTTTAGGGACACGGTGGCCTTTAGAGCCAGAATGGGTCCAACCCACTCGGAAACAATGCCTATGGGGCTCTATCTAGTCTGCCTGGCTCCAACCCCATGTGATCTGGCCAGCTAGTGGCCTCTGTGCCACCAGCAGCAGGGGACGTGGACCTCAGCACCCCCTAGCCCACCACACCAGGGCCAAGCTTCTCTCCAAAGCTGCAGCTGGGCTCAGGGAGACACAGTGAGGTCAGGCAGCAAGTTCACAGAACGGGCCACCCACACGGCACATCAGGACTGCTGGACCGTCCCCGGGGCCAAAGCAACCCTGGCCCTTGGCCCTGATTCGGAAGACTCTGCCATATGGCCTCTCTAGGGAGTGGGGAAGGAGGAGAGGAAGAGAGCCAGAGGCAAGGAAAGAACTGGGCTTCCTTTGGGTCCTGGGATCCTTCTTGGGCTGGAGGTGATTCGCACTAGGACAGCAGGCCTGAGGAAAGAGAGCCCCCCTTCCCCCCCAAAGGAAAGGAGTGACAGCTGATAGCAACATGGTAGATGATGTGCGCAGTATCCCTCTCTGGGCTCTTCCTCTCCAGACCCCAGGTTTGTTGCCAGGGTTTGAAGTGAACTTCAAAAACCTTTCAGAAAAACGAAACTATAGGTGACTTCAGATTTTTCTCGATTAATGATCCAAACTGGGTCTTTCATGTTTGCAGAGAACTCTAACCAAAAGTGTAAAACAGGAGCAAAACAGAACGGCCACTCTCTTTTCCCTCTTGCTCCTCCCCTTAAAAGTCAGATGGGGGGGGGGGTTGATGAAGCCGCACCACATCTTGGCAGCTCTGCCCTCCCCTTCCACCACCAATCCTCTGTTTGCTGTTGACAGCATTTCTCCCCTCTCTGGTCCTTCCTGCAGGCCTCAGGCCCCACGCCTGTGGGGAGGGGAGAGGGGAGCTGGGTGAGGGGAGCTGGGTGAGGGACAGGGAGAAGGGATGGGATGGCTCACCACAGGCTCCCAGGACAGAGCCCAGATGCTTCTCCCGGGCAGAAGGCAACCCTTCCCAGGTTGCTCAGCAGCTGGCGTGCTGGGACCTGCTGGAAACCAGAGCTGTGTCTGACAGAAGGGGGTGGACAGTAGAAGCAGAATTCAAAGGGGCTGCTGGAGGAGAGGGAGCCAGAGGGAAGAGGGGGAGGTTTCAGTGAATCGTATAAATTAGAGACAGAAAGGATGTCAGGTCACCTTCATTTCCTTCCTCTCCTAATAGGAATTATCTCATTAGCCCCGAGCTTCCTAGAGGCCAACTTTAAATGATTCCTGTAATGGGGATTTCAATCTACAGCAGCCCCCTCCCACCAATCCCCTCTCACTCACTGGAGAGCTGAGAAAGCTCTTAAAGGGACAGCACAAAAAAAAGGTGCCAGTTAATGAACTTAATGCTGTATACCTTCATACATCGTCCCTGGCTAAGTAATACGGAGTGAATGACAACGGATTCCCTCTCTTCTTTATTTACCTGCTACGCTTTGCCTCCCCCGCACACACAATAAAATCAGCAACGTGTGAATGTTGCTTTTATAGCAAAAGAGATTGGGCGGATTAAAGATTTTGAGATGAGATTAAAAGCTTTAAGTGCAATCACAGGTATCCTTACGAGAGGTGGGCAGAGGGAGATTCTGACCACAGAGAGGAGAAAAAGCAAAGTGAGCACTACAAGCCAAGGAATTCCGGCAGCCACCAGACCCTAGGGAGTGATTCTCCCTGTAGTTTTCAGAAGCAACCAACCCTACCAATAATTTGATTTTCGACCCAGAGGACTCATTTTTTTACACTTCTGACCTCTAGAACTCTGTGTGTGTGTGTGTGTGAAAGAGAGAGAGACAGAGATAGAGAGAAAGAGAGAGAGAAAAACTATGTTGTTTTAAAATCACCAAGCTTGCAGAGATTTGTAACAGTATCTCCAGGAAAGTAGCACAGTTGGGAATAAAATTCTTGTCACAAGGATTGCCTTCGGAGTTTAACTTCATGGTAATAGAAAAATACACAAAGGAGCATAAAGGAGCTGGTCACAAATAACTGTGTCATACTCCTACTGGGGGATACTAACAGCACACACACACACACACACACACACACACACACACACACACAAATTATGATACTATTGCTAATAAAGGGTTAACAGCATATAACTGAGAATGGTTCCCAAATATTCTTAGCACTTTCTTTCTATCCCAAGTATTTCTACTGATCATCTGATAGCTTGGCATTGTAAATTTCACATTACACAGCATGGTAGTAGGAGAGTTAAGGATGGTTTGATTTCTTCCACAAGTGGATAAACATTTTGAGTCAGGGAACGTAGTACAGAGAGAGGTCAGGTTGACTCTGGACATCCAGATAACAAGCTGCTCTAACAAATTACCACAGGGGGTGGTGACTTGAAACAACAGGAAATCTACTCCCTGATAGCTCAAGAGGCCACAAGTCCAAAATCAAAGTCTCCTCAGAGTTGGTCGGTTCCTTCTGGAAGAAGCTCTGAGGGAAATTCTGTTCCAGGGCTCTCTCCTTTCTTTCCGAGGTAATCCTTGATATTCTTCCACTGGCAAATGTTTCACTCCAATCTGTGTCCATCTTCCAATCCCATTCTCCTCTAGGCCCTCATTTCTTCTGTTCTAAAAACTAACCACTGAGCTTGCATGCTCCCCTCCCCCCACCTCCCCTCCACCAAGTCCAAGATGATCTCAAGATCCTTCACGACTTACATCTACAAAGATCCTTTTTCCAAGTAAGATTACATTCTTAAGTTCTAGACGGACATGGGGGGGGGGCGCAGGCACTACTTAAGTACGTTTCTATCTGTCTCTGTTCTCGTGCTCCACTGGGAGTCCCCACCATTAGAGTGATGGGCTCAAAAGAGAAAGACAAGCACTGGTGGCTCAAACCTGTAATCCTAGCTACTTAGGAGGCTGAGATCTGAGGCTTGTGGTTCAAAGCCAGCCCGAGCAGGAAAGTGAGACGCTTTACCTCCAATGAACCCCCAGAAAACCGAAAGTAGCACTGTGGCTCAAAGTGGTAGAGCACTAGTCTTGATCAAAAAGAGCTCAGGTACGGCACCCAGGCCCTGAGTTCAAGCCCCATGACTGAGAAAGAGGGGGTGGGGGGGCAAAAGTATCTATCTAGAAAGACCAACAGGACAGGGAGACGAAAATAAATGGCTCAAATTGGTTTGGTTTTTATGTGTGCACGGATTGAGTCCAAACCGCTCAGAACAATGCTAAACGCTAAGGGAATACAAACTGCCTCCAGGAGATGTTCCCTTTCATCTCAGCACCTCTTCTTTCCATAAATGCAAGAACCCCAAGGCAGATAAAACCACAGAAAGGGAAGTGCTAAGAATTACACTACTTGTAGAGTCATACCTCCTCGGCACATTGCACTGTGGGATAAAACCAGATGTTTCTTCAGTGGTAAGAAAGTGACACATGAGGACAAATCGAAGGTCAGGAGAGGCCTCAGTCAGCACCCCAATGATGATGTGAACCAAGAACAGTGCTCACTGTCACCATGTGAGGAGCTGAAGGATCCCTAGAGAAAGCCTAAGAGGTGGGGCCCTGGGATCGACTTCTGCACCTACCCAACTCCGGTAGAAAAGGAGAGAGGGAGGGAAGATCTGGGCCAGACTGTCTGTTGCTGGGATCACTCAGAAACAGTGCATCCACCCAGCTGGTTGTTTCCCAGATGTGGGAGGCCTGAGGTGCTCTTAAGCCCCAGGTGGGTGCCTGGAAAGCCATCTTCCCTGGGGAGTCCAGACCTCAGGTCTTGCTTCCCTGCTAATCACCATAAGCACTTGTCTGGTGCTGTAACCCAGATCTGGGTGGCCCTGAGCCACTCCCAAAGCCTTTTCACATGCCTGGTGATCTCAGCTGGCCCCACATAAACCCTGTCAAGTAAGCAAGACAGGTGTTATTATTATTCCCACTTCACAGATGGGGGAAACTCTGCCGAGAAGTTGAGCAAGCAACTCCATGGATGGTTTATGACCACCCAAGAAACACACGTCCCAGCCCCTGGCTCTGCAGCCCTGGCCGACAGACGGAGTCTGTCTATGAGCCCTTGAGGGTTTGGCAGAGGTGGCCACAAATATCAGGGGACATCTCTTGTCTGTGTGTGTCTGTGAGCCTATGTATGCCAGTATTTGGGCTTAAACTCAGGAGGACCCAAGCAGTCCCTTAGCTATTTTTTGCTCAAGGCTAGTGATCTACCAACTTGAGCCACCCCTCTACTTCAAACTCTTTCTTTTGTCGATCATGGGGCTTGAACAGGGTGCTCTGGCGTCACGCACTGCCTCAGGAGGGGGCTGGGTGACTCCGGAGCAGAATGGACAGGAACGAACACAATCCTCTTGAGTCGGAGGCCATTCGGGCCTGAGTGAAAGATCCTCAGGCCTGGGCCTCCAAGAGTGCAATGGAATTTGCTCCTTCTTGGCAGGCCCTTTGGGCTGACAGGGTCCACACACCACCGAAGACACTCGGTGTAGATCTAGCTGAGCCACAGCAAGGCGAACTCTGGGGTTTGGCACTGGTGTGGGGAATGGAGTCTGAGCCAGACCCACACACAGCTGACGCGGAGTCAGGCTGCTCCTGGCACCCGATCTCCCAAAAGGACAGAGAAAAGAGGTCATGGCTCCCCACCCCACCCCAAATCCATCTCGGGTGGCCTCTGCTGTCCATCTAAGAGTTCTTCCACGTTCAGGGTCGGGTGGAGAAGAGCCCCGGAGAAGACAAGCGGACAGTTGGCAGGCTGGGAAAAGTCAAGCCGCCTTCAGCAATCTAGGCCGTTCCCATGACACTGGTACTGGCAGCGTTAATAACTAACCATGTCCCAGACAGGTGCTGGCGGCCTGGCCTTAGGAGTTTTCGTTCAGAGTTAGGAGTGAGTCACTTCCCTTTTATAGTTTGCTAGCCGCCTGAGTCACCCACAGCCGACCCTTTCACACCCTGGCCACCTTGCATGCACAGCCATTGCTTAGGCATACCTGTTTCCCAGGTGGGCTGGACCCCACCAACTCCATGAACCCCATGGGGATGACTGGGGGGGGGGGGGGGGCGGGGCTAAGCACCATCCCCATGAGTGACAGGGTCTCAGCTCCTTCTCCTCTCTGCCTCCCACAACCAGAACAGTTGAGTCACTGTGCCCAGAAGAGTCTGATGAGCTGTCTGAAAAAAAAAACAAAAAACCCAGGACCTGATAGGTGGACACCCATTCTTGAGAGCTGGTTAGATCTGCCTCACCTTTGACGTCTACCTTTAACAGAACTCTCAGACCTCCTCTAGCCTCCACTTGGAAATAAGTCTAGAATTGGGTAGTTCCAGAACTGATAAGTCAAAGGTCAAAAGTTTGAGGCAACTAGTGAACTCCATCACTGACATAGGCAAAATGAGCCTTAGGTGACTGTAAGTAGTTTCTACACTGTGTGTATCAGTGGCCAAGGACCCCAGTGCTGAGGCTCTGACCTAAGTATCTCAGGACTACCCTCATAGACAGATACCAAATACAGGCCATCAGCAAGAAGAAACCTATACATCCCTGGGCACTCCCTTTCTCTGCTCTCCTATGTCTCACTTACAATTCCTTTTAGCTGAGAAGATAGAGCAAGGGGGAGAAAACAATCAGGGTACCAGCGGTCCACGCCTCTAATCCTCTAATTAGGAGGTGGAGATGGGAGATGACAGTTCTAAGCCAGCCTAGTGGGGGGATACAAGTTTGTGAGCCTCTGTCTCAACCAGTGGCTAGGCATGGTGCTGCGTGCTTGTCACCCCAGCTAGGGACAAAGCACAGTGGCTGGGCACAGTGGTGCCTGCCATTCCCAGTAATGGAGGGAAGCCTAAGAAGACCACAGCCCAAGGCTGGCCAGGGCACAACTCAAGACCTTATCTTGATGATGATAAATAGAGCTAAAGTGTGGCTTTGGTGGTGGAGGAGCACCTGCCTAGCAAGTATCCCAGTCCTGCCAACAAAAGAGACAGATGGAGAGACCAACAGAAAGAGACAGAGAAAAATAACCAAACAACCTCCCCAAATAATTTGTGGCTTTACTTTTCCTTCTTTCCTTTGTCCTTTTGTTCTTTCTTTCATTTGTCTTTAATCCTCAGAAAGTCCCTCTTGCTACTTGGCTTCTAAAAGAGACAATCAACACAGATGACTTCAGATGGGACAGCACAGGATGTCTGTCTCCCCGCCACGGCTCCAGGCAGGTATGAGGATGACAGTTTGAGAAAAGATGACACTATTTCTTTGCTCAGAAGATGAAAACAGAGCAGAAGAGAGGGCAGCAGAGGCTGAGAGAGAGGGGAAGAGAAACCCGATCCCTGCCAGCCACTGGCCTTGGGGGTGAACTCTACTTGCTTCTCTCCTCTCGACTCTCCACGGCACCCGGATCTGCACACAGCACTGCTGGACAGGCTTCAGTGCATTCCCCAGCTCTCAGATGCCACTGACAAAGTCACCCCGAGGTTTGGAGAGCAGGGGTTGTGGCTGGCTGTGTTACCTCCATGGAGCCCCCAGACTTCGTAACTGCATTTTGAAATGCATTTGCAACGGCCGAGCTTTCTGCCTGAACTTCCCAGAGCGAGAGAGGGGCTTTCCCTGTGAGCACGCCTGGCATGCAGCTTCCGGGACAGTGCTGGCTGAGCGATGTCCGTGGCACCGAGGGTGCTAGAGGGTGAGGGACTCCACCCCTGGTGCTGGCTCAAGGGACCAAGTGAATCATCAGGCCTGAGCCTGAGCAGTGACCATGATGTCCCAGGGGACAGAGCCCGTCACAGGGACATGAACCTGAGGGACTCGGCTGGATGGGAGTGCCACCGACAGGCCCTGGGCACGGCTCCCGTCCCCAGGCGAGCTCATTCTGGCACCACTGACACAGACCAGGGTGCATTTTTGCTGCCAGAATCTCAGCTTTTCATTCTCAGTTCTGCTGGAACTCATCAACGTCTTTTCCTCCCCGACAGACACGTAAGTGCACACACACACGCACACGCACACACACACTCGAACATGATGGATAGAGCTGAAGAAAGAGCATTTCCTCCCCAAGTGCCAGCATTTTCATCAGTTTAAATAGCCTTTCCTCTTGGGGATCTCACACAGGAGCTTTAGGGGATATAAGGTAGAGCATATCAGTGCTCAAAAAAAAAAAGAAGGGGGGAGGGGAAAGAGTGCATGAGCCAGTGCAAATAAGTAACACTGGAAGATGACTGTTGTATGGGGACGCAACCATCGGGCTTGCCATCTTACTCCAGCTTCCTAGACCGCTGGCCTAGGTGTTGGATTGCAAGGCAATGCGTGGGAAAGGATCCCCAGAGGAGTGTTTGTGGGTGTACACGCACACTCGGCCTTAGCAGGAACACAACAAAGACTCCACTCCTGCCACGGTCTCTTCTCTGAGTGTGGTCTCTTCTCTGAGTGTTTCCAGTCTTCAGAGAGTAGCGGGTGCTTCGCGCTCTGTCATATGAAGAAGCAACAGACACGTCCCCCACTCCTCTAGAGGCTCCAGGCCACACACTACCATGGACATGTGTTCAAAACCACCAAGAGCCGGGCACCAGGGGCTCATACCTGTAATTCTTGCTACTGAGGAGGATGAGCTCTGAGGATTGTGGTTCAAAGCCAGCCCAGGAGGGAAAGTCTATGCGACTCTTATCCCCAATTAACTAATAAAAAAGCCAGAAGTGAAGCCGTGGCTCAAGAGGTGGTAGAGGCCTAGCCTTGAGCACAAAAGCTCAGGGACATCGCCCAGGCCCAGAGTTCAGGACCCAGGACTGGCAAAAACCACCAACACCCCCCCCCCACCCCAGAGAGCTAGGGAGACCACATGGAAGGTCTTTAGTCCCCTTAGACTCTCTGTGACATGGTGATGTCACTGTCAGGTGTCTCTCAGCAGGCCTGGCAGTCCTCCCTGCCCTGACATAGTCGGAATATTCAGGCAAGCACAGGCACTTGGTCTGCCCTGCCCACTTCCACCTTTCTTTTCCCTGTGTTGCCATTTTTTTTGCTACTGGGACTTCAACCTGCCAGGGTGGCCCTTAGTGGCTCGATAGGAGGAGATAAAGGGGAGAAAAGAACCATCTTATGAAACTAGGCCCCCATATTCCAGAGATTCTCCGAAATTAGGCCATCCTGGCTGCTGCAAAGCAGTTCCTTAGATATGGCCATGGTTTTTCAGCTCCACCGTCTATTCTATTCTCACATGCATGCGACAGGACAGGACAGAGATGGGCCCCTTCGATGCTCCTCCTGTCTTGAACCCTCTCCTCTGTTGCTAACCTGTTCTTCTGGGTGTCTATCCTGCCATTGCACCAGAAGTTAGATCACTCAGAAACCTGCCAAAGTTCAAAGCCTGGAGCCTTTAATTTTTTCCATAAAATATGTACTAGATAAGTTATCTAATTATTGCTCTTTTCTTCCATTAAAAGGTAAGCTCTATCAAATTAGCATCATCCTGTTTTGCTCAATAGTCTGTGGCAATGAGAGGTACCCACGAGAGGTCGGGTGGAGGACGGATACATGGGTGGATAGATGGTGGGTGGATGGATGGGTAGATGGATGGATGGACAAAGAAGGAAATCATTGCTTTCCTGATAGGAGAAAGGGCATCTTCTGGAATGATCTGGCCTTGGGGTGGGTTCATCTGCGGGCAGGGCTAAAGGCTGGTGAAGGCCAAGGGTTCCATTTTCAGGAAAGCAGGGTCCATAGTTTTCCTGGAAATCCCTTTGGGAGTCACTCAGACCTCAACACACACACACAGGTACACACAGACACACAGACACACAGACACACAGACACACAGACACACAGACACACACACACACACACACACACACACACACACACACACACACACACACACACACCAGTTACCAGGCTCCAAATGAGAGGGCTACAAAAGAATGACTTCAAAAATCTGCCTCTCGGAGCAAGCCTTCCCTCCCATCTCAATCATCTCATCTCCCCTGTGCTCCTGGGAGTCCAGGATGAAGAGGAAAGAAGGGATATCATGGGCAAAGACACCCAAGACGCAGAAACCAGCCCCTCTCCTATCACTGCCCCCTCAAGACAGGAGCAGAAGGCAGAGTCAATATTGTAGGTAACGTCTGTCTGCCAGGTGACGGAGCACCATGGTTGTGGGGCCCACAGACTGCAGGGGGACAGGGTGTGGTGAACACTGAAGGCAGGGGACAGAGTCCAGTCTTGGTGGTGGGATACAAAGCAGGGGAAGTGGAGACTTCTGGGAGATGATTCCCAGGAATGGGATGGTAGTGGAAAGCTATGATAGGTGTCTCAAAATCAGGTCAGCTCCACTGGCTCAATAAAAGCCAGGACCAGGAAGAGGTTGGGAAAAGCATAAGAGGGATCAAATGGAAAAGTCTGGACCGTGAGGACTTCCTGTGGTGGATGGGGTGTTAAGAGTAATGCCTGCCTTCCTTGTAAGTGGGGAAGGAAACGAATGGAGACAGACATCTCCTAGGATCTAGATCCTGGCTATTTATACATCAGCCAGGCTCCCAGAAGACAGAGAACTCATCACCATCCTACACACCAGGACTTAGAGGCTTAGAGATTCATCCAACACTGCGCCTAGAGCTACCCAGACAGAAAGTAAAACACACAAACAAAAATCAGCACCGACACCTGTCCCAGGTGCCAGGCTAGGAACTTAACAGGGCCTTTTTTCATCTCACTTCATAAGGCAGAAGGGATTATCTTTATCATTCCCCTTTTCTAGATGAGGAAACCGAAGTCCAGAGGAGGGAAGGCAGGACATTTGACCGACAGGGACAGTTGACCAACAGAATCTGTCTGGCTCTGAACCCCTGCATGGTACACAGAGCTCCCTTCCCCAGACTGTGTAGGAGAAGTCGAGAAGCAGTTGTGTGTGTGTGTCTCACTGGACACACTCATATTCCAAGCTTCCAGCCTCGTGCCTACCACTGAGAGTCATGTCCAGAATGGCAACTGTGGTGGATGCAGGAGTCTAAACAGCTATGGGCAAATCCAGCTCTTGTCTAAAGGAAGCAGCTGCTTATTCTGTCCCCTGCATTATTAGAACCAGACTTTGGTGGGCAATAGTCCAGAAAATTCTGAGATCCTGTTTAATCCGGTGAACCGTCTCGGCACTCCCCAAAGGCCAGCAGGTGCAATCCACCTGCTCCTCCTCTCCTGCACCCCCGGGCTCTGAGTCACCCGCCTGAAGGCTTTCCCAGAGTACTGCCACACCTCTAGGCCCCGTGGAGGCCTCCCTGTGGCCTCCAAGCTGCAGGTGCCTGGAGCTGACGAGCCGATACCTGACCAGCCAGACGGCTGTGACAATCGTCTGTCACTTGAAATGGCCATAGAGCGCAGCAACGGCAGGGACCTCACTTCAGATCTGGGCTCCCTCCTCCAACTACTCATGCAAACCCTAGCTAATAGTACCCTCACCTCAGTGTCCTCACCAGTAAGATACAGCTGTAAGCGTATCACATGACCAGCCTGCTGGGCAGAGAACGCAGCCTTGCAGGAATGAACTGTACTCTGTTCACACGCCTGGGTCCTCTCTGAGGGCACAAGAACTACAAGACTCCTGCCTGCCCCCTGTGCTCCAAGCTGCACACAGGGGTCTGAGAGATGTCTGCCTCAGGGCTATCCAAAGGAGAAGTTGTCCCCTAACACAGGAAGAGTTGAGGGGACGCAGCTGTGCAAACTGTGTACCACTTACCTTTTTTTTTTTTTTCTTGTCTTCCTTCTTGGTTGAAGCACCACCACCTAGTCAGCAGGAACCCTCTGGATTCTCCTAGAAGAACAAGGGGAGGGTTATACCAGAAAGCCAGGTAAGCATGAGAGTCATGTTTGGGATTTCAAGTATGGAGGGAGTAGCCCCTAAATGTCAAACTGCACCCCTGGAGACCCAAGAGTTTAACAGCTGCTCCCCCCCCCCATATGGCATCACACCCTATTAATTTAGAATAAATTAATATGCCAGCCCACAATTGACATAAGGGGTATGTCCTTGATGATAATAAACCAGATTCAGAATAAACTAAATATAAATGGGTATCACACTGAGTCATATTTTCCAAGTTAAAACAGAAGCCAACTTCACAATAGACGTCAACCAGAAAGCAGTATTGCCAAGCATTGAATGATTTTGTTTTGATTGGGGTTTTTGCACGGGTGCCTATGATACTATTTTTATAGACTGTAACTGTATTACTGTAGCTCTCCATTTATTGAATAGGATGCTGCATTAGGAGCATGTAGCTGTAGATTGGCTATACAATAATTAACTGTACATTCCTTTGTGGATTTCTAAAATGCTAGACTGTTTCATCCCACCACGGAATTCCAGAGCAACGGCACACCCATACCCTCAGAGTTGCTGTCCTTGATTAAATATCTACATAGATATTTAATCTTTTAAATCCGGCCTCTGCTCCATCGAATTCAGACATGGGGAAGAATAGCATTTCAAAAGATGTTCAAAGATAACAGGCTCCACTCTAAGCTTCTCCATCATGAAGCTGAAAGAAATCGCTTCACACCCACAGATTGGCAAATGGAAACAGAGAGAAGAAAGAAGAAGAGAGGCAGGGGGAAGAATACCATCAGATTTGAAACAGAACACTTGTAACCTTCACACACAAGAGAGCGGTTTGTTTGGGTGGTGTTTTGTTCTCTGCTGCAGGAGTGTGGCACGTCATCACTCCTGTGGTTTCTGAGGACAGTGCCCGGCTGGTCCTTTGCAGTCAACCCCATGAACCTGGGCATCGCAGGACACCGCCCACCCCCACCCCCAAGGCAGGCAACCATTTGCTAGGCCTGTCTTCCATTCCCACAGCCTAATGGTACCTCAGCACCAACCTTGACTTCAAGAGGCTGAGCACAGGACAAAGCTACCTGACCGATGAAGATGCCATCAAGAACAAATTAACAACACCATGCTCAGAGTCCACCCCCTCTTCCCCCCAGCCCCACCCCGGTGGACGGCAAACACTACGACACTCCACCAGGGAGCAAGCCAAACTGTACTCTGCTCTCCAACCCTGCACCTCAAATGGATCTTTATTCCTGCAAAGCCACCCCAACCTCGCTCCATGTTCAGTTTATTATCGGGTGGAAAGCATTTGAGTTTTCTCACTTAACTCCTCACCCTCCCCTCAGGAAGTTCTGAGTTAGGCAATGCTGGGGCAGGAAGAGAGAAATGGGGTGTAACTCAGGGATGGGGAAGGCTTTTCCAAAGTTATGTGGTGGGGGTAGGCTGGGGAGGGCAGCTGCTAAGTCAAATCTTTGCAAAGCCTGGCCCTGGCCCAGTGATTCTGGGGGACACTGAGAGGGCCACCCCTACTGTGGCCTCCCACATGCCAAAGAACCAGCAGACACAACCTTGCTGCTCTTGCCGATGAGATCATGCCCTCTGGGGCAGACATGACCTGATCGGGTGACATGGGTACCACATGGGTAGAGGAAACCACTCGCAGCCCGAGAGACAGAGACCCCACCCTTCTCTGTGTGCACATTTCTAGGCCATCAGCCTCCAGCCTCAGTCGTACCTTGGGATGTCTCTGAATTCAACACATTTGCAGGATCATCTCGACCAGGCCTTCCCACTGCGCAGAGAATGATGTGGACCCTGCCTCCACACCTTGTCGGCCAAACACCTTGAGAGCCCTGCCGCGGGTGCACACAGACACGAGTCTCCACCGTGTCAGCACGGCCTTGACCGACCTCACTGTGGAGAACAGTGGGGCCCGGAGTGCGCGGGGCCCCTCAAAAGCAAGCCAGCAGCGGCAGCAATCTGACCCCAGATCTCAGAGAGGAACCAATCTGATAGCAATTGGATATCCATAACCCCCTCCCCAGGCGCTCACTGCTTCTAGCACCTTCTAGCTCCTTGCAACCCACCAACACCAGTTCCACCAACACCAGTTCCTTCCCAAAAAGCCTAGGGATGTCTGAGCCATGTGCCATCAACTGAATCCCAGGCCAACCATCACCACAGACCGCCTCCAGCCAAGGCCCGGGGCCCTCTCCTCCTGTAGCTGCTTGACTGAGGCACCAACAATACAGGCTGGAACACAAGTGCTCCCCTTTCCCCAGGCAGAAAACCATGGCCGTGAAGGAATGTTAGGTGGGATGTACTTTATCCACTTTATCTCTTTGGCAAGCATAAGGGTTAAGATTGTAAATCCGAAATTTAGGAGATCAGGAGTGTGGCTCAGTAGCAGAGCACTTGTGTAGCAGGTACCGGGGGGGGGGGGGGCCCTGGGTTCCAATCCCCAGCTACTGCAAAAGAAACTTTTTATAAAAAGCAAGATCCCATCAGCGCTCTCAGCACACCACAAGGCTGGGATCCATTTCTAGGAACCTACCTCCAGCCCATATGCCTACTGGGCCATAAATCCTTTCAGGGGCCCAGGAGAAGGTTCTGTTTTCTTCTCAAACCAGAACCAATGACAACAGTAGTAATGTCTCCATAAGGACAAATCTAGCCTCCATCCTATCCCTCAGTATATTCCTGAAGTCATAAAGCAGAACTTTCCGTTTAATTTTTATAGAGGAAGGGACCTGTGACATCAGAGGTACCGAAGCTCATGACAATCATTTGGCCCTCTATTTGTCTCCCTCCTTCCAAACCTCAAATTCAAGGAGACACTCCCCCTCCCTCTGCCAAATGCCCACACTGATGCCATCACAGACAGATGTTCCCATGGCCTCCCATGGAGGCGTGCTCTCTGCACTCTGGCTCTGCTCAAAGCTACCTGGTTCTGCCGCAGGTGAGTTCACCTGAGGCCTGCAACCCACAGCATCTGTCTACACCCACCTAGGCGTGCGGGGGAGGGGGTCCTTCTATCCTGGCAGGACACACAGCAGCCATTCTGAAGCCCAACCGCACACACTCAGCCCCCTACAGCATAAACACCGTGCATGCATCACACCCAGGCCTATAAAAGATAATTACACAATCGGATCTGGCAAATTAGTGCCACAGAACTGTCTAATTCTCACAATGAATGTGAGGGTTGGCTCAGCGGGAAAAATTAACCTGGATCTTTATGAGGATTTACCCCCAGGTCAAGATTAGGGTCTCTCTCTTTCTCAAGAGAAAGACCTTCTCTCCTGCCTGCCCCTCTCTATTCCAGCCTGGTTTGGCTTTTAGACAAGCCAGATGCCTAGAGATCTTCCCACACACACTGCCTGAATCAAGGAAAACACCAGTGAGGAGGGAGGGAGGAGAAAGGGGGGAGCAGAAGAGAGGGAGGGAGACAAGGAGAGAGAAGGGGAAAGAAGAGAGGGAAAGAGAGGGAGGGAAGGAGAAAGGGAGAGAGGGGGAGGGGAGAGAGAGAGAATATTTTCACAAGGAAGAGAAGTGTGGGTACCCTAAATCAAGGGATTCATTAGCTGACAAGAACTCAATACAAGATAAACAAATGGACTACCATTCCCAGATGGCAATTTACCTACTAATTATTCTGGCCCAACTCTACTCTGAAATGTTTACTTGGAGAAGACTCACATATACACATTTACTTAAACAGAGTTCTTAATATCTTTCTCCACCCACTCAGAGGAGATGGCATGAACTGGAGCTGGTACCCAATTCCTGAGCTCATTAAATAGCTAGATCTCCAAAGAACTGTTAGCACAGGCAAGTAGATAACAAATAGAGATTACCCTCAGAGTAACAAAAACAAACATTTGGGGGGGGGGAGTGCCTTTCTGGGGGCTCCTCTGGGGGAAGATAATTGTTAGGGTAAATTCTCTCCCCAAACTTACAAATCACTCCAGAAATAAAAAACTCAGAACTTAAAGGACAAAGTCTAGTCAGTAGAAGGACTTTTTGCATTCGTGCCTTACTGGACTATAGCAAATCTAGGTCTGTTGGAGAAATAAGAGTATGATATATACCGAGCCAGAGACAATTCTCCCGGTATTTAATACCACCCAAGTGACCTACCCAAGAAATGATTTAACCATTGATATTAAATATTATATATAAAATATTAACATTTAAAAATCAACAATGCTATCAGGCCCACTTGGTTCAAAGAACAAATGTGTTTGTTTGTTTTTTTCACTTTTGGCAGGTTGGGGCGGAGGGGACTCCATTTTAGAAGAGGATTTGTTTATGGGTACAACCAAACCTAAAACACCTGGTGGTTGTGGTAGTGGTGGAGGTGGTGGTGGTGTGTGTTGTCTGTTGGTCCTAGGCTTGAACTCAGAGCCTGGGCACTGTCCTTCAGCTTTTGTGCTTAACACTAGAACTCTACCAAGTGAGCCACAGCTCCACTTCTAGCTTATTTATTTATGTTGGTAGCTAATTGAAGATTCAAAGACTTCCTTGCCTGAGCTGGCTTCAAACCACCATCCTCAGATCTCAGCTTCCTGAGTAGCTAGGATTACAGGTGTGAGCTACCTGGCCCCTGTGATGTTTTCATGGAAGCCTGGAAAAGCTTGTTCACATCCAACCCTATTGCTCTTTCTCATCCTCCCTTCTTCTGCCCCTCATCCTCTTCCTCAATAGTGTCCATGTATTCTCATGTCTCCCCCATCCCCCCCAGGTCCCCATGTATGAGAAAGTGTGTAAGTCTTGTCTTTGTGGCACTGGCTAATTTCACTCACCATGACCATCTCCTGCCACCTATTTTCCTACAGGTCTACAAGTTCATTCCTTGCGATGGCCCAATTCAGCTTTTCCTTGCCTGTTTCCTTGGTCCGAATCAGTATCAGCATAGCTTACCTATCTGGTCTAATGATAAAAAGATTCACAATCCCCCTCTGTATATCACCTTTATAGTAACAATAAAATTTTTTTTTCCTTTTTGCCAGTCCTAGGACTTGAATTCAGGGCCTGAGCACTGTCCCTGGCTTCGTTTTGCTCAAGGCTATCACTCTGCCACTTGAGCCACAGCACCACTTCTGGCTTTTTCTATATATGTGGTACTGAGGAATCGAACCCAGGGCTTCGTGCATGCGAGGCAAGCACTCTACCACTAGGCCACATTCCCAGCCCTGATTTTTATTTTTTAATGTCTGAATATCTAAGGCGAACAAGTATTGTTTTATGAAGAAAAATGCCAGGGTATTTACAAAAATAATAAATATGAAACAGACATCCATTGCGTCAAACTAGAAATCAAACTATAAATATAATTTTTAAAAACCAACAGTGAAAAAATAGAAATAGTTGGCCAAATCAGTAGCAGCTCAAAATCTAGAAACAAAGGGAAGCAAGCCGAATTCAAAGTTGGGGTTCAAGGTAAGACCATGGCATGACCCGGCGTGAAGCCAGGAGCTGGCACACCAGGGTCACAAGTGGCTACAATTACAGGGCCAGTATGGCCTGCACTCGACACAGGAGGACGCAGATGCCACGGGCTTGAACTATGAACTTGAGTGAGAATGAGAACCCAACAGACAGGCTGCTAGCCACAGGGTGCACCAGACCTGCTCGGTGGCATTTCCCAAATACCTGTGCTGTGACAGCCAGAGGGCTCTGGTGACACCTGCGTTTCAGCTGAGACCTCTACCTGTCACCGGGCCCAAGCCGGAAGCCATTGGTTCCCTGATGGCAGCAGAGGCCCTCCTGGAAGTGGAAGTGAAGGACCTGCCAGATCACGTGACCCTGGGCTCGGATTTGAACCTGCGAACTAAGACCCTTGGGCCTTTCACTTCTTCAGGCCTCTAGGTGGATGTGGCTAGCCATAAGCAGGGAGCCTCACACAGACATCTGGGTCTCGCACTCCTCCCCTTCTCTCCTCTGCCCTGGCTTCCTCAGTCCTCCTAGGCCTCACACGAAGAAGGACCAGAAGCTGAACCTCAAACCCATCTTTCTTCCCATCTTTCCCCCCCCCCTTCCTTAGACATCCTCGGATCCTTGATTCCTGGCCTTTTTCCTAAGCCCCATTGCCAGCTGCCCACGGGCAATCTGATCATTGATTACTGCCAGAATTTCAAACTCATCGCATCCAAACACATCACTCCCTTAGCCTTCTCAATCATCTGCCCTTGGAGTTCCCACCACAGGGAGCTGAACCCCTCTGTGACTGTAAAACAGAGTTAATCACTCCGTCCAGGGACGTCCCTGCTAGTGGTCAGGATCCATCTTCTCTAATACTCCCGTGGCCATGGTAATAGCTCAGGCTCATTGCCCCCTACAGATCCCATAATACCAATGTCATTGATGGAGGGCTTCCCACATCCCAGCCCTTGGCAAGCGTTAGTACGGTGCTTCATAATCCTCCTGCATCAGGTGCTAGGCCCTTACTTTGTTCAGTATCCTTTCACTTACTGGCTTTAGTTCCCAGCTGGGAAGCTCCAAGCTCCTTAGTGCCTCGGGAGCCTTGCACTTGCTCTTCCCATAGTGCTTTGCTTGTCAAAGTCTTCACTCGCAAAACACTTGGAGACACCCTCCATGACAGCCACGTCCCATGCTCATCTAACCTGACGTTTTGGCTCACATCTCTGCCCCCTGTGGAGATTGTTAAGAGCCTCCTCTTGTTTTTCTCTCCATCGTGCGATGAAACGGGCTTTATACAAATGATTGGACTATTAGTCTCCCTCTGTGGAATAGAGAAAGGTTTAAAATTTGCTCAAGGATCGCCTGGCTGGTAAGGAGTTGAGCATTCTGACTGGAGACATTGCGAAGGGCAGCCTTGCAGTGGGTTCCCTGCCCTTCACCCCTAAGAAACCATCCGACCCCTCAGCCTTTGCTTGAACCCTACAGTTTGCTGCCTGGGCAGTTATCTGTCCCTTTCTCTCCAAAGAGGCCTTGTGTGTGAATCTCTAGAGCCTGGCACAGTGCACACCCAGGTCGTCAGAGCGGAGCAGGGGGCGGCCCCGCCCACCAGAAGCCTCTCCGCCCAGTGCTCCGTGGTCCACGGCTTGTGGATGGCCTCCTCATCCAGGCTGCAGGCTTCCTGGTGGCCCAGCTGCTTCCGGCATCCCCCAAGGCATCCATCCCCGGTCTGTGTCTGCAGCTGCAGACCAAGGGTCTCACTTTTAGTCCTCTCCTGATCTAGGCACTCCTGGAGTAGCCGTGAACTTGAGGTTACAAATGGAGCCCAACCCGCTGTGCTTTCAAAGAAAAGGAAAATTCGAAAGTTCATGAGTCCATTACCCCCGCCCCTTGTCACTGAGCTTTTGTGCTCAAGGCTAGCGCTCTACCACTTTGAGCCACAGCTTCTTGTCCAGCTTTTTGGTGGTTAATTGGAGCTAAGGGCCTTATGGGCTTTCCTGCCAGGGCTGGCTTCGAACGGTGATCTTCAGACCTCAGCGGCTTGAGTAGTTAGGATTACAGGCAGGAGCCACCAGCACCCAAATTACGTCTTGTTGTTTTTGTTTTTTTTTCTCTCTTTTTAAAACCACCTCTGTGCCCCTAGGGGGACGGACCCTCCCTGAGGCTGGCATTTATACCCATGAGCCACACGGAGCCCCTCCCCCATACCCCGGGGCAGGCGTGTGATGTCACTGCGGTTGCGTGTGGTTCTCAGCCCCACGGAAGGCCCAACCACAGACGTGTCCCAGGCTCCGCTCCACCACTCCACTGCCAAGCCCGAGCCCCCACGTCTGGGTTTTACCATGTTTAAATGGAAAATAAAATGTTCAACTTTAAAAAAGAAACAAAACACTTTTCCAATGAGATTTTAAGAAAAAAAAAATGAGATCACAGAGAATCAGGGAGGTGAGTTTAAATGGTGCGACCCCAGGCTACAGTTCTGTTGCTGCTGTTTCAAAGAATTCAAAGAGAGGCTAGGCACACTACATAGAGCAAATGTGGGGAGGCCTCAACCCCAAGAGACCCCAGCCACACTTAGGCTAACAGGAGTCTCACAAGGTGACACGGCCTGCAGCCTGCCTGCCGATGGCCTGAGCTCTGAGCCGCCCAGGCAGTGGGACCCTGAAGTCCCCTTAGGTTTGCCAAAGCCGCCAGCGGCCCCTTACCAATCAGCCAGGTCAACATCTGCCTCTGCCAGCGATACCAAATGTTCCCGAAAGCCGCCACCCCAAGCCCAGCTCGCTGAGCTATGAAGAGTTACGAATGTTAACTCAAGGCACTAATGAAAATCTGTTCAGCCAGGCGAACCTCTCAGTGCTTTAAAAAGTCATTTGGGTAATCACCTTTCCATGCCGCGAACTTTCCAATCAACTGACAGGTTGACATTTCGCTGGGTTGTTTGTTTTAATCAAGAACTGGCAAGGCGGAGGGAAGCCAGCATGAGTGCTTGTCTCACTTTTCAGATGCCCTGATTTGTTGACTGGTAAATCCTGACTTAATAACGGATGCAGAGAGGCGGGGGAGAAGGCCATCCTCCCTTCCTGGGTTTGAGACCTGGATAGGTGTGCAGGGAGCTGGTCAGCAGGTCAGGCTACAGCCCTTCTGCCTCCCCTCCCCCCCCCAGTCGCCAGCCCCCTCCCCACCACAACCTGAACATCCCTGGTCCCTACTGGCCCCTACTCCAGGTACTGAGTACTCCACCCAACAGTACTCAGTCCCTGTGCCTATCCTGGTTCAACAAACTTAGGAATTGGGGTCAAGGGAGAGGAAAACCTTCATGGTTCTCAAACTTCTTAGGTTTGTTGGGGGGGGGGGGCAGTCTTGGGGTTTGAGCTCAAGGCCTGAGCACTGTCCATGAGCTTTTTTGCTCAAGGCTAGCACTCTGCCACTTGAATCACAGCTCCACTTCCAGCTTTTTGGTGGTTAATTGGAGATAAGTGTCTCATGGACATTCCAGCCAGGGCGGGCTTTGAACCGTGATCCAGATCTCAGCCTCCTGAGTAGCTAGGATTACAGGTGTGAGCCACCAGGGACTGGCGTTTACTTTTCTTTAAGATGGAGTCTGTCTATGTATTCCAGCCTGACTTCTAACTTGTGATCCTCCTATTTCCAACCTCTAGGATTAGAGGCCGGAATCCCTACACCTGATTCTCCAACTCATTTGTTACAGCAGCAAAATCCAGAGTCAGACCAGATTCTACGAGACTGAACCCCACCTCTGCCCCTGGCACCCCTGGACTAATACCTGGACTTCTTTGTACCTCAAAAATGCATACAAAAACAATGTCTACTTGCGTGGCTGTTTTGCAAGTGCCATCAATTTATATTAATACAGCACATAAAACAGTGACTGTTGGATACTAAACATGGGGGTCTGAGATCCAGCAGTTGGAAAACCTCAGCTTTTTCTAAGTGCCAAGTATCTTGACCCCCTCCCCCCCCCCATATGACATACTTAGGCTTGCCATCATGAAGGCCTTTGGGCAAACAGCTCTTCTGGAAAATCTCCCTCTCCCACTCTCTCCTGGTCCTGCAATGGCGAGGGCTGGGCGATGAGAACTGGCCAGGCAGGGGAGAGCCCGGGGTTTGCAGGGGAACTCAGCGCACCACCCAGCTTGCCATGGAGACCTCACTGCAACAGCCGCACACTCCTCAGGAGAGGAGGGACTGCTCTTAAAGAGCAGAGCTGTGAGGGAAGGTTTACCTCCCATGTGGGAGGCCACAGGACTCATTCTTAGACACAGACAGAAGGACACCCCACCACCATCACAGAGCACTTACAGAACCTGACCAGGGGCAGGAGACAAGACACAGGCATGTGAAACACAACCTCAACCTAAAAATCACCTGCACACCAAATAGGCACTTCAGTTATTGACTAAGAATCTACGCCATGCCAGGGACTCGCCCAGGCACCAGAAATGCAGAAAGGAGAAGCCAGATTCAGGTTTCTCAGAGTAGGTGAAAAAGAAAGGAAGGAAAGAAGGGAAGGAGGGAGGGAGGGAAGGAGGGAGGGAGGGAGGGAGGGAGGGAGGGAGGGAGGGGTGAGTTTAGTTTATAAGTGCAGTACTGGTACTCACTGGACACTGAAAATGAACTCTACCACTTTTGGGTGGGGATGGGAGGGAAAAATTGGGAGAGAGGGAGGGAAAGGGCCACATTTCCCAAGAAGAAATGTACTCATGCCAGGTACTGGTGCCTCACGCTTGTAATCCTAGCTACTCAGGAGGCTAAGATCTGAGGATCATTGTTCAAAGCCAGCCCAGGTAACAAAATCCATAAGACTCTCATCTCCAATTAACCACCAGAAAACCGGAAGTGGTGCTGTGGCTTAAGGTGGTAGAGTGCTAGCCTTGAACAAAAAGAGGATCAGGGACAGCACCCAGGCCCTGAGTTCAAGCCTCACAACTGACCAAAAAAAAAAAAAAAAAAAGGTAGCCATTACTTGACTTATGTAACTGTAACCCCTCAGTACATCACCTTTATAATAACAATAAAAAAAAACTTGGTTTAAAAAAATGTGGGTATAAAGACCAGGTAATGCACCTGGCATATGTGTTAGTGTCCGTGATCAATTCAGACCTGGCATCTCACCGTGCATGGAGAGACAGGGAAGAAGGTGGCTCGGCCTCCTGACCAGGCAGGGGCATTTGGATTGGTGGGGAGGGGAAATTACCACAGGGCTATTTGTGCCGAGGATCAACTTGGGTTTTTGTTGTTTTTTTTTGGGGGGGGGGGCGTGGAACGGAGGATGGCTGGGGCCATCTTGGGAAGGAATGGCAACTCTTACTTTCTAGTCGCACTCCTCTTGATCGTGGCCAGGCAGAATGCCAGGCCACCAGGCCAGGTGATCAACCGGTCACCAGGGAGAGGAGGTGAGGAACTTGGCTGAGGTGGTGCCCAAATGAGGCCAGAGGGAGGTGCTTAGCTGCACTGGGTCAGGACGGAAGGCGAGGAGCCTCGTGGGAGTGCTGGGACAGCTGCACTATCGGCTGGTTCCCTCCCCATCCTTCCTGTCTCCCTGTGGTGTCTGGAGATAAATGAGACCCAAGATGGGGGCGGGGAGGGAGGGAGGGGGGAGAGGAGGCCAGAAATCTGTGATTTCAGAAGAAAGGGCCAGCTGACAGCAAAAAGGCAGTGGCTATGAGTTTCTTTTCTGTTTATCAGGAAAAACTGCACAGGAAAGAAAGCTATTGAGCCAAGAAAGGTTAAGCAGATATTTTTAAATACTCGACTAAACTCTGAAAGTCCCAGAGTAAGACCACTTCTTTGCCGGATTGGCCGAGGTGAAAGCCTCATGCTGCAATCCGAAGCCTGATAGTTGTTCAGCCCGGAGCTCAAGCGTGGCGCCTCCCCGGGCTGTGTTCGAACTATGATTTTCCTAAACCAGGAGGTGGAGGCGTCAGGCCACACGGTACCTCTCGCGATGCAGAGGGTGCATCTGCCAGGCCGTCACACACATCGTCAATCCAGGAGAGGGAAGACGGAGAAGCCCAGCCTTCTTGTCCAAGTCACAAGGACAAAGGACATATATAGCTCAAGTGGTGGAGGCACCTTTCTTGCAAGGGTGAGGCTGTGAGTTCAAAGCCCAAGATGGCCAAAAACAAAACCAAGTCTCTGAAATCCCAAACACTGTGATACAGAGAGCATCGATTTGTACTTGATGGCATACATGTAAAGGAACATAGAATAAACATATGCTTTGTCTCCAAGCTTAGGTAGATATCAGCATAGAAATTCAACACTGCCCAACACCACAGTGACCACACCCAGGCTGCAGAACGATGCATTCGATCAAGACACAAGCAGGCAAGCCGATCAGCTTCTACCCGTGAAGGATCAGATTAAAAACTAGGAGTGGGCCAATGACCTTGAATCTCTCCGAAAGAAGCAGGTGGAATATTAAGTTAACATAGGCATCAGTACAAGCTTGGTATCATTGGTATGATACAGTTACCTCCCATGTGGCTGCTTCAAGCCCCCACATCATCTGCCTATGATTCTCGTGGGATTTCTAGGTGTCCACCTGGCCATGGATCATAGGAACTTGTGGGTCTATTTCTCTGGCCCTACCCGAATAGATGCCCAATGGGGGTACGTCACAGCCAAATGATCTTTTGGTTTTCCCTCTTAGCCAGAGGTCAGTGACTCATGCCTATAATCCTAACGATGCAAGAGGCTGAGATCTGGAGGATGACAGTGCAAAGCAGTCCAGAGGAGCAAAGTCCATCTCCAAAATAACATGCTATTGCACAAAAGCCTTTGAAAATAAGTAAGAAGAGGAGACAGGAGTTCTTTCTGAGGCAAGGTCCTCAGACTCAGGGCTGTTGACACTGGTGGTAGATCTTTCTTTAGGGGTGCAGACTTCAAGAATACTAGCAGCCAATTCCCCACCCCCAATTGTGACAGGAGAGATTCAGACCACTGTCACACTATTGACCCAGAGTCACCTGTGCCACAGCTTCGCAGTGGGGCCGGAAGACTGTCACGGGCTTTGACTTTCCTGACGTTTTAAGTTCCTCCTCCATCAAAATGAGGAAGTTGGACTGGAGTGCTGTTCCCAGAAAGAAGAGTAACCTGTCCCCAGTAGTGTGTGCGTGTGTGTGCGTGTGTGTGTGTGTGTGTGTGTGTGTGTGTGTGTTGCTGGTACTGGGGCTTGAACTCAGACCCTTGTGCTCATTCATGGCTCTTTCATTCAAGGCTGGTGCTCTATCACTTGAACCACAGTTTCACTATCAGATTTTTGCTGGTTAACTAAAGATAAGATGTCTCACAGACTTTCCTGCCTGGGCTGGCTTTGAACTGTGATTCTCAGATGTCAGCCTCCTGAGTAGCTAGGATTATAAGCATGAGCCATGTCAGGCAAAGAACCCTATGGGGACTTTATTTTATTATTGGTCACACTCAGAGATGGCCCTAAACGACACTCTTGCATCTGGCTCTAAGGAGAAAGACAGAAGGAGTGCTTCTGAGGCCCAGAGCCTCAGGAAGGCCACAAAAACCTAAATTCTGTATGACTTCATCAGATCTTCTATGTCAGATGACAGTGGACTCTGTCAATAATACTGAAATCTCCTCCTCAAGTACTTATTTACAGATTAAAGTAGGTAGAACGATGTATGGAAACTCTGAAGAAAATATAATACATGGATTGTGGTTTATGTCCAAAATAAAATCATTAAAGTTCTCCAGAATCATGGGAAAGCTTAACTCTGTTCCTCTCCCTCAAACTTCTGAGATCCTCCTAAAGAACTCAAGACTTGAGGTGATAATAATCAGCAGGAATCTTTCTATCAGAGTTACCCCTGTACTTCCACTACAAAGGTGGGTCCTCTACCACCCATTATCATCTGAATTATAATCCACCCCCTCCCCAAATTACATATGGAAGTCTCAACCCTCAGCACCTCAGACAGTGACCCTATTTGCAAATACGGTCACTGTCCAAGTTGTTAGCACAGAATTCAACATGGCATCATCAAAAGGGGAGATTGGAACTCACACACATACACATACACACACACACACACACACACACACACACACACACACACACACACACACACACAGGGACCAGGGATACCGGAAGGATGCACATACAAATAAAGGCACAAATTAGGAATAAATGTGTTAGATGCCAGGGATATAAAGATGACCAGCAAAGCACAGCAGCTAGTGAAGAATCAAGAGAACAGCCCAGAGAAAGAGCCATCCTTGCCCACTCTTCTGTTTAATACTTGAAGCGTTTAATACATTTCTGTTGTTTAAGTCAGTTTGTGGTGCTTTGGGTTCCATCAGTGCTAACAAATCAGTACAATACATCACTGGCTACTAGCTTAATAGTCCAGTGATAATCACAGTGCGTGCCGACTGCATTTCCTATGCCCAAGCCTCCATCTGGGCAGGAAATGCAGATACTTGCTGAGTTCCTGTCTGTTTGGAGAACAAGGCACTAATGCCAAAAGAAAACCCAAAACCCAAGCAAAATTCCTCCCACATGCGCACCTTGCTTACACCTCTACCGTTCATATAGGTTGGTATTTGCTGATTGGTTTTTCTTCTCCAGTTCTCTATAGCCAATGGATTAATAGGGTCCAAGGTCCCTAGTGTGGAGGCGAAGCCAGTAGAACTCAGGTCACCAAGCTTTGTCAACTAGATCTCAATGTGTCTGGAGAATTCACAGCGTCTTCCCTCAAAATGCCCTGGGTGTCTGCAGACATTCACATGCATTCACACTGGGTCTCTCAGATAGAGATTCTAGAGAAAAACTTCAAAAATTCCTAACACCTAAGCAGACCCTCAACTTAAAGAGATGCTATCCTGGACACCACACACATAGGCTCTGTGAGCCCTTCTGTAGAAAGTGGCAGCTTGAGGTGGTACTTGCAGATGACTCGGCCATCTCTCGCACAGTCAACAGTAGAAAGAACCCAGGACTTAATCTTCTTTTACTACTATCACAACAGAACAACCCCCTAGCACCTATTAAGGAGCCAGAAGACCACAACTCCATCATATGGGTTAAGAAAAATGCCCTATTGCAATTCATCTCTGCAGATACAACCACTACTAGATAGAAACCGTGATCTTGTATAATTTTTCTTTGTCTAAAATAAATACACAAAATTCCACAGCTCTGATGACATGTGTAAGTAGACTGAGAGATCAATAATCAGGCTTATCTAGTCAATGGAATTCCTAAATCTTGTTCCCCTCTCTGGAAATAAGTACAAACCAGAGTCCCCTGTGAATACAGAAACTAGGACTGTTCAAGAGTAGAATAGAATGTGCCCAAATTCTATCCACAGCTCCTACCTGGATATACTAACCCAGACACCAACCCACACACCTCTAGTGTCAGATAGTTTGCTCAGGGCTCAGCTTTGTCAGTGACCTAATGACATTCGAGCCTTGGCCTGGTGGCTTCTGTTCTAGGCAGGGACAAAGTCACAAAGAAGTAACCACAAACCTTTGATTATCAGTCATGAAGCTGCTATAAAGAGGAATGACCCAGAGATAGGAAGGTAGTCTCAGGGACAGCAGAGACCTCTCTAAAGAGAGGACACAAAGCTGAGACCTGAAGGACCCAGCAAGATCAGGTGCTGCCCTCATTAGCTGGGCTTTAGGCACAACTGTGGTGGGCCCAGCTCCTAGGCCATACTGCAGAAAGGGGAAATTCTGAAAAAAATTAAAAACCCCAGCCATCAGTAGTGGCTCATGCTTATCATCCTAGCTACTCAGGAGGCTGAGTGCTAAGGGTGGCAGTTCAAAGCCAGCCCAGGCAGGAAAGACCATGAGTCTCTTATCTCCAGTTAACAACAAGCAAAAAGCCAGAAGTGGAGCTGTGTTTCCACTGCTAGAGTGCTAGCCTTGAGCAAAAAAGCTAAGGGACAGCACCCAGGTCCTGAGTTCAAGTTCCCAACAGCTGCTGGCACACACAAAAAAAAACAAAACCCAAAACTGTCATCCTAGCGAGCGATAGGCAAACACAAGACCTATGGACACGGAATTTTTCCCGAAGTGGCACTGCGGCTCTAGTGAAATGCTGGGTTTTACAAACGGCAGTCCTGATCTCAGGGCAAAGAATTACAAGGAGTCCAACAGGACCCCACAATCTGACTCTCATCCTGCCCTGGGAGGAGCACACCCCATTCTGGAAGAAGGAAGCAAGACCCTGACCGCTGCCTTCCCCGCTGAGCTCTTTCTACCACCAGCCGCCCCTTTCCTTGGTGGCCCACTGTGTTCTGAGCAAGCACTGACAAGGGCCTCCATGATAAACCGCTCCATACGGCTGCCACAAGTGTGAAACCTGGATAAAAATTGAAAAACAAACAGGAAGGTTTAAAACAACAACAGAAAAAAAAAGTCTGGTCTCTGGTTGGGGGTAACCACCTTTCCCCAGTCAGGCCTGGAAAATCCCTAGGCTGCTATAGGTCACTGGGGCTCATAGTTCTCCACCCAGCCCTGCCCACCAGCGGAAAAGTACTGCCATGTCAGAGCTAAGTTCCCTCCAGAGGGTCCTTGCTGGGGGTGGGGGAGAACCTCCCCACCACCCCATCCCACAGGGAACTCCCACCCTGCTGAGTCAAGTCTCAGTGCCCCTTTCGGACCTGCTTGGTTTCACCCCAATTGAAACAACCGACAACTGGCCCATGTATCCAAGCCATCGAGGGTAGCCAGGGACCAGGAAAGGAAAAAAGAAAAAAAATGCCCTAAAAGCAAGCGAGCCCTTCAGATCCAGTGGCTTTCACCTGGCTCCTCGAGAATGTGACAATTGGGTAGACTGAGGCTGAGCCAGGCCCGGCCTGTATGGCAGAAGGTCACAGGACACGGGGCCGTCCGGAAGGGGATATGACTCCGCTAGGCAGAAGGCACTGGCATGGGTGGGCAGCAGTGGGTGGCACCAGGGCCAGGAGCGGATGCTAGGACCCTCACGCCTTTTCATGGGAGGACACACCTGCCCAGCCAGAGCACGCACCTGGAGGCCGGGCCCCGCCAAGCTCCCCCAACAAGACGCTCACTGTTCCCCGAGCGGAGAGACCTGGCAGCGCCTCTCCCCACACACTGGGGGTTTTTCTCCTCCGTGGTGGGCCGCGCCTTCCCCAGGCACCCACTCCCTCCATCCAAGCGTTTCGTCCAAACCCCAGGCTCTGACCACAAAAAGTGCCCTTTTCTTTGGAGGACTCACCTCAGACGTGAGGTCCCAGGGAGCCAAACCATCTGCTCAAAGGACATCCCCAGAACATTTCTCGCCAGTCAGAGGGTCCGTGGCTCCAGGCCACAAATAGCACAGCCTTCCCCAGACCCCGGGGCCTTCCAGAATGTATTCCTCGTTCTTGCTTTATTGATGTCAGCAGAGCAACGACCTAAATGAGCTGCCGGCCCGCCTTGTCTTGGGTGCTCTAGTCTCCCCCAAAGCCAATGAACCAAAATCCCGGTCAAAAATCAAGTTATAGAGCCCAAGAGTCTCAGATCTTCCTGTGTCACTCGGCAGGGCCCTTCCCTTCCTACGCCTCTGTGGACGAAGTCAACGAAGAGTGGGGCCCCCCTTGTTCTGTGGAGAGGAGAAGCCGCAACCTCTGGCAAATACTCTGGCTTGCTCCTGGGGTACTCTCCCCACCTGTGGGTTCTTCTTGAGAGTTTAGAGGACTTTTTTTTTTTTTTAAGTTTTTACACTTTTTTGGTCACACAAACCCTAGTTGTGAAAGGGAAAGAAATTGCCAACCCCGTTTGACAGACAGACATGGGATTTATGACCTCTTTTTTTTTTTTTGCCTCAAGTACGTCACAGAATTGGCCCACCCACCGCACTGCCCCAACTGTAAACACGGCTAAGTGCCCAGCCCCTCGCTCCCCCATGGGATCTGTGGCCTTCCTGCTTCTGAACAGCCTTTGTTTCCTTCTCTAGGCCTCTGGTGGGTTAAAAAAGATGCCTGGCTGGATAGACACACGCACACTCACACTCACACACACATATATATTGAGAACACACCATGGAACTCTCTGGACTCAACCTCCAAGACAAACAGAGCCTGCTCACGCCTTTGCCGCCTACAGGCAGGCCACAGATGTTAATAAACATGGTTGGGGTTTATGATCTGCCCACTGGGTCCTCCATCCATTTTGCACGCCACAAGTCAGGAGTTCCCCTCCTCCCCAGCCTCCCCAATACACACAGACACACACACACACACACACACACACACACACACACACACACACACACCTTCCCTTAATGTACAAACTCAGTAAACTGTTGTAAGGCTTGGCAATAAATTTATGAATTTTGGCCTCCAGATGTGGCTGGAAATAAAAGTCAACACAGGGCATGAGCAACTGCGTTTCAGGTTTGTGCCCTGGGAGGCTGAGTCGGCAAAAAACCAGGGCTGAAAGAGAGACTCACAGGCCCTTCGCAAGAAGACGCTGGGAGACATTTTTCCCAAAGGGATGTTCCGGATGCTATTTGCCGCTGGCGAGCGATGCCAAGGTCTCCTGGAAAATCCAGCGTTAGATTACACAGCAGAGATCCGAACCTCTATCTGGAGTGCCATTCACAACCCCAAACCTCTTGGTTACGTGGGTAGCAGAGCACACTTGGGCCATGCTGGGCCAGGACCCAAGTCTGTACGAAGGGAGACTCCTCAGAACAGAACAAACGGGAAAAAGTCCTATCATGAGGGCTACTTCCCTGGGTCTACTTAGACAGAAAAGGGAGATGTCTTTATATAGGAAAATGTTTAGAAAATTATATGAAAACTGACATGTCTATTCTAAACAGGGGCGAAATGGGTTTTATGGGATTTTATAGGTCAGGAGATAGAGCTTGAAGCTCTTTCAAATCAGGTGTCTCGTTCAGCTATTGGGTATGAGGAGCAACTGAGAGAATAGCATGCGCATAGGAGATAAATAATATGTTTCAAGTGGGTGTCTCTTATGCTTTTTCTTTAGAAGACACAAGAAAGAGACGAGAGAGAGAGACGCAAGTGAGTTCCAGGCGCAGTGTTTGCCTGACGTGGAACTCCAATGTATTTGCTTTAGCAAAGTAGTAAAACAAAACTTCACAGAGCAAATGTTTTCTTGATGACAATTCAGTGGAACTGTTTGGAAAGTCTTAACTAACTTCATATACTGAAGATGGTCATGCAGGAGTGGTCAGCAGGAGTCCAGTGTCACTTAGAGCTGGACCAGTGTGTTAATATGGATGATGGGGCTGTTCCAAGGACAGGCCCAGAATTCACCTCTCAGTGCTGAGCCACCAGGAGGACATCTGCATGAAAACCTCATCAGGAATCCAGCCAGGACCGCCACTCTGGCTGGTCATTCATGAGCCTATCCATCACCTGTGTACCTAGGACTCACATGAAGAGAAAATGCTATGGGTTCTACATGTGTGGACTTCATCTCGCTTGCTTTGTGTTTTGAATGGACATTAAGGAGAACATGAAGGCTTTTCACCTCTGTGTGAGAAATCGTAGGATCAGCTAAGCGCTGGTATCTCATGCCTATAATCCTAGCTACTCACAAGGCTGAGATCTGAGGATTGCTGTGTGAAGCCAACCCAGACAGAAAAGTCCATAAGACTCTTTTCTCCAATTAATCAGCAAAAAGGCTGGAAATGGAACTGTGGCTCAAGTGGTAGAATACCATCCTTGAACGAAAAAGGCAAGGGACAGCCCAGGTCCTGAGTTCAAGTCCCAGTACTAGCACAAACAAAAAGGAAATCACAGGATCACTGAAATCTATTCTCAGGAAATGTGAACCTGCAAGTCCCTACCTCTAACTGGATGTATACTGAGGCCACAGGCATGCTGCATGCAGGGTTGACTCGGCTCAAAGATACAAAGCCCAAAGTGTGCTCTGATATTTGGGGAATTAGGTGATGAGATCTAAAGATTAAATGATTAGAGATTTCACGTAAAAGTCTAGATTTCTGGGTGGTCTTGCAAAATGGAAAGACTGGCAACCCACAATTAGTTACACAGCAAGGACTGGGGAACGCTGGGTCTAAGGGCAGGCATACAGCCTGCTCTAGCATACTGTCACCCACACCTTGCCAAAGCACGGTCAGCCTCGATCATTCATTTGGGATGCCCTCCTGACTCCAGAAGGCATTTGAATTTATAATTTCTACTAAAAAAAAAAACAAACAACAAAGATACTACCTCTACTTGATGACTGTTATTTGATCTTTCTTATGTGAATGCCAAAGATGGATGTTGATTCACAACATTGCTTGGCCAGAAGAGGCTCACAAGATAGGAGATTTAACATCAACAAGAGGCCCTTACGATTGCCTGGTACACACCAGTAGAACATTCTGTGCTGTGACAGTTCCAGGTTCCTAAACATAAAATGATTTGGTTGGCTGAGCCTTAAATCTTTACATTAGAGATGTTAATTAGTAGAAGCAGGACAGGATCCAAGAAAGTATCCAAAAGGCACATCACCCCACCCACCCACAGACATACACACTCTGTATTTGAAGTCCTGTCCCGCGTGGGACACAATATCAATCAATCTTTTCAAATAGCCTGCATTAGAACAAGTGTGTGTTTGTCTAATGATGCACTAAACAGCTTGAGGGAGATTCCACTGGTCAGATCTGGGATAATCTGAACAGCAAAATAACTAAGCAAAGTAGTACTATAAAACTATTGGATTGGGGATTTAGCTCAGTGGAAGAGCATTTGCCTAGCAAGGGCAAGGCCCTGAGTTCAGTCCCCAGCTCTGAACAAAGAAGAGAGAGAGCGAGAGAGCGAGAGAGTGAGAGAGTGAGAGAGTGAGAGAGCGAGAGAGCGAGAGAGAGAAAGAGACCTATCGAATGGTCAGGAAATCACGAGTCCATATCAGTAGTGTGTGTGTGCACGCACACATGCGTGTGTGTGTGTGTGTGTAAAGACAGAAGGCCAGTTTCCTGATAATAGTAGATTGCTGAGAAACATACGTAAACGACAAGGGAGCCTAGGAATTAGAAAATCACTTGTAGCTACTATGTGGAGCCCAAAATAAGCAAGAACTGTCTCCAAATGCCACATGTAGAAGGATGTACTGAAGATGATCTCTGTGAGACCTTAACATTGCAGACTACTTATAAGCTGCAAAGGAGGAAAATAAGCATACCAATTGTTTAGCAGAGAAAGCAGGCAATCCCTATCCCAGTGACCAAAATTAATACCAGTAGTTGAGATAGAAGGGTATTGGATCATCTCCAGGAGGAACACACTTTAGTCTACAATAGAACAGTCAAGAATATATATATACACACACACACATCACTTCAACTTAATCACAAGGAACACTTGAATGCCAAATGAGGACTACCTCCTTTAAAAGAAAATAACTGAAGAAGGGAGCCATCTTTAAAAAATGTCTGTGTCATAAAAAAAAAAGGAAAGGTCATGGAAACATGGCAGATGAAAGGAGGCCAGACAAGCGTGATAACACAGAATAAGAGCTCATGCTAGACTGGATCTGGGACTGGAGGAAGACACACTAAAGGGGAACACAGCTGGATCAATCAAGAAAACTAGAATGTGTTGAAAAGTCAAGTGTACCTTTACAAAGGTGATAAAGGACATAGAAGAGAACACCTCTCTTCTCAGGACATGTCAAGAGCAGGTAAAGACAGATGAAGAGGTAATGGGCATTCTTTGTGTTGTTTTAGTAACACTTGATATGACTCCCAAATGAAGCTAGCGCACGTGTGCCCACGTCCACACATACATGAAGAAAAGCAAGGCAGTGCAGGAAGACCCGCCACCCAACCATGGGACAAACCACTCTGGTATGGAGGGGTCGGCCACTCTACTCAAGTGGAAAAGTGAGAAAGGTTCATGGTGGCACTTTGAGACAGGTCACTTTTAGAACTAAGAGGGCTGGCACCCCCAAAGGGAATGAAATAAGAGAAGATAAAGCAAGAAGAACCTAGGTTCTCTCCTACTGAGGAGAAAAAATAGTTTCCAGAAAGGACCATAGTCGGAAGAGAACCATTGCCCAGGGTGCCCCTAGATGCCAGCTGACACGTACAGCTCACCTGCAGGAGGCAGGTGAAGCCCTCTGGGAACAGGTAATGGATTCCAAAGGGGCACAACTTATTAGCACTTAGACACACCGGAAGGATCGGTAGTTGGGAATGGCTACGGAACTCTATGAGTGGTCCTCAAACGTCAGCCACAAATTCCTAGGAAGCCACAAAATTATCATCGGGGGCCCCATAAGATCCTAGACACAGGAAGCATTGTTAGAGTCGAGACTGACTGTGTCATCCTTTACACAAACAAACATGTTGTAGTCTTCAAATATTTGCTAGGTAAAACATCCAATCATTGCTCGGGCAATGGGAGTCCATGCAGAATTCTAATACTAGACAAGACTTCAACATTCCAGAAGGTGTTGAGGCTCTGGGCATAGGACCCCCGCCTCCTACCCAGGGCAGAATCATGGGAAACAGGACACAAGAAGGGGAGAGGATGAAGAGTGCCACATGGGCGTGGGAGGGTGATGCTCTTGGGTGACATGCTACACATTTTGTAAAGGTAGTGGGAGAGTCATCCACTCCCAGGAGGTGCAGCCCCGGTACTTAGGAAGTGCACATTATGGCAGGCATGGAACCCAGTGCTCAGCTGCATGATGGATGCCCAGAAGGGGAAGAACAGAGAAGTTCATCGTGGAGCCAGGCCCAGCCTTGGGCAACAAGGCAAGAGGGCATTAGAGTTCTCAGGTAATGAACTTGAAGAGGTAATAAGCACAAAAGGAAAGGAGGGGCCCGCATATGAAAACATGGTAAGGATGCAAGTCTGTATGAAGGATGCGATGAAATCCACCGAGGGGATTCGAGCTTAGAGACCAAGAGCCCCAGTTTAGACACTGCCACACTTATATTTAGACAGCCGAAGTGGAGACAATGTCAGACTTGAATAACCAGGGGCAAGAAAAATGGAGGAAAGGCAACTCAGTTTCAATGGCTTTTGGAGAGAACCAAATCTGCCTTGTAAAAGCTAGAGTCAGACTTCTGAAAGGAAGAGCGGTGCAAATAAGAGTCACACAAGTCTCTCCCTTTCTATAAGGAAGGAGATTCCCCAAGGGCCAAGTCCCAGGGAACCTTGATGCTGAGGAAGGTCTGTCTTCTTGCTCAAAGGCAATCCGCAAGGCAGAGAACTAAGGGGAAAAGAGGAAGGAAGGATTTGCATCTATTTCTCAGTTGTGGGAACTGAGAGAATTGCAGTCCAAGACTTGGGTAAGAGCAAAGACCGATGGCTTGAGAGACGTGAAGAGGTGAGGTTGACACATCTTGTTGAGATGTAGCTCAGGTCCTGAATTTAATGCAAGGGAGGGAGGGAGGGAGGGAGGGAGGGAGGGAGGGAGGGAGGGAGGGAGGGAGGGAGGGAGGGAGGGAGGAACTGAGGGGTGGGAGAGCAAGGAAAGGGAGGGCTGGTAGGGTTGGGTTTACTGAAAGAGGTGAAAGGTGAGGATAACACATGACCAAGCAAGAAAGGTTGTGCTGAATTAAGCATCCCCATGTAGTTGTGATTCCAGGAGGGAAGGAGTTAAGTGGGATGAAGAAAGCTAAGCACAGACTAGGTAGGAGAGGGCAGACAGGCAGGAAGAGCCCGCACATAATGGAGAAGACAGGGAGAGATGCCCATCTGGGGTCCTATGCCTTGGTTGAGTTATTTCTATTCCCATAGGAACCCCCTCCCGGCCTTCGCCCCATTCTATCTGCATATCATTTACCTGAATTGAGTCGGAAGCCATGGTAACGAGGAAGCCTGAAGCAATGATTGAAATGTGAGGAGAGGCCACTGGGCCACAGCGGGGCGGCCACCATTCTGTTTTCTGGGGAACCAGATCCCTTTAGCAACAAAGGGCGAGATGACAGGTGGGCCACTGTGGACAGTTCTGACCACTGGGTTTGACCTTTGTGGGACAAATGAGCTGCCTGTGGCTATGGTCAGGTGGGTGGGGGTGAGGGAGGACAGCAGGGACCACAAGGAGGACCTGAAGCCCAGGTTCCCAACGCCATGCTGGTTCTGGAGGCCCTGGGCTCCTCCTGCAGGCCACTCACGCAAGGGTCTGCTCCTCCGCTGGCTCCGGGACACATCCTGCAAGCGGCGGCTACTCGAGTTCATTGGCAGACAGGGGGGAAACCCGGCTCGTCCCATCTTGGGTCTTACCAAGTGCTTAGCTGTTCTCCATCTTCCCCTCACTCATGTCCGGTGCTTTAGAACGAACCCCACTTCTGTGCCCTGCAGCTGGCCAAGATCCCACAGAAAAATACGATGTACCCCTAAACTGGTGGGTTGGAAGGCTGATCCCCGATGTGACAGTATTTGGATGGAGGTAGGGTTCTTAGGGAGGTGACTGCGTTATAAAGTTGGAGCCCACAATGGGATTGACTCCCTCATGAGCTCTCACGGCCCCTGGACCCCCACCCCCCAGTCTTGACAGCAAGAAGTCAGGTGACTATAAACCAAGAAGGAACCCAATCGTGCTTACTCCGATGTCGCTCTTCCTGGACTCCAGAAATAAATATTCGTTCTTTAAGCCTCCTTGTTTATGGCATTTTTGTTATAGCAGCTCCCACTGACTGAGACAAAAAGTAAACAGCTTTAGCGAGCTGAGGCTGCGCACTGCGGACAGGATTCAAAGGCACTCAGGCAACTCAGCAACTGTGCGTGCCAGGCTCAGGAGGGCTGAAGGGTTGGGTCCCTGTGGCCTGCGTCGAGCTGCCATTTCCAACACAAACAGAAGTACAGTCCCGTCCCTCCCACTCTCATTTCCAACCCATGTGCTGCCTTGATTTACCCCATCCTGCGGCAGGGTGTGTGTGTGAAGGGCTAAGGGGTCCCACACACCTGCCAGAGACCCTCAGTGGTCCACCCCCAGGTGCAGACATTGCTTGGTCCTGAATAGCATTTGTGTCAGCCTCCTGGACGCAGTACGATCCGGCTGCCCTCACCCTGGTGGTTTTGGCCAGCCAGGCCCACAGTGTACACCTCCTGCACACCTCGCCACAGCTCCTCCCGGCCACAGGCTGCAGGCACCAGGGTGGTCCCCGTCATGTGGCCACAGTGCCGGCCAGGTAGCCTTGGTCCTCAGGGCTCTGGCCTTGCCAACCACAGACATTCTGCAAACAGCCTCAAACCTAAGACCGCCCGCCCGGGAGACGCAGTCAACAAGGAAAGCGTTTTCTCCAAGCAATTCCTTGGCTGGGGCGGGGTGGGGGGGGTGTGATACCTGCCAGAGGAGAAATAAGCAGATAGAGAGGGAGTGACAGAAAGAGGGAGGGACGGAGGAGGAAAGAAGGAGAAGGCAGAAGAGGAAGGGAGGAGAGGAGAGGGCTCAGCAGCCCTTTAAGAAGTCTATGGAGAGAGGGAGAAAGAAATGCCATCTCTCTCTCTCCCCCCCCCTCCCCAAATTGGCCTGAAAGACAGGGCTGGCCAAGAGCGAAGTGTGGCCAGTGACCGACCAGGAGTCCAGCCGTCCTTGAATCCCCACCCCCAGCTCCCCTAACTCCCAGCTGGAGCAGCTGTGACTCACTGCGCTCTCCTGCCTGGTGGCTCCATGCAGTAAACCCCAGGCCTTGTGACCTCACCGGGAGCAGGAAGATTAGCTCATGGTTATAAAGCGCTTTGAAGATGAAAAGTCCGCGCCTAAAGGGGGCTATTATTACTTATTATTATTATAACTACCTGTGAAAAAGGAGAAGATGGATTCCCATCTCCGTCTGATCATGAGCTCTAGCAATGACTTACACTGGGGCTGGGGCATAAAGTTGGGGATGGGCCACCCCATGGCAGTGACTCCTTGGGGTTTAGGGATTAAGACAGAGGGAGAAAACTCCCCCCACCCACCGCATCCTCTTTCCACCCTATGACTCTCACACTTCTCCAGGGCTGTTTTCCTTCATTAGAAAAGACAGGTAACCGGCAGGGAAGGAAGTGGCTGAGGACAGAGTAACTAGTAACTCTAGTAACTCAGCTTGGCTTTCGCCATATTTCTTTTTGGCAGGTAGGCCTTGATCCTGCTCCACTACACCCCTACCCTTGCTTACTGGATGCCAGCAACATCCTCCAACCCCTAGTTGTAACAAGCACCAATGGCTCCAGAAATCTGCCAGTGCTACCATCTTTGAGAGCTACAGCTCTCCTGGTCTCCCCACCTGAGAATCATTGTTTCCACATCAATTCACCAAAAAGAAAACCAGTAAGTTGGTTCAAGCAGTAAAGAATGGACTGGAAAAAAAAATGATTCCAGCTGACGAACACCTGGAATGAAGCAGCAGCTGGCCTGGCCTGTGTCTCAGCCGCCCCCCCCCCCCAACCCCCCAGGAGCTAAAATACCATCAGGGACACAAATACCACGATCCCACTGGTTGTACAGGTCTGCTCTGTGTTGCAAAGCAAAAGGTGTGCCCGCATTTCTTTCAGAAATGATTTTCACTACAGGCCTTCCCCCCCCCCCCCCCCCGGGGTCGCGCCCTGCTTATCAGATCCCTGAAGGCCAGAACATTCTGCCTGTCAAGCTGGGGTAAGGGAGGCTCCTGAGGCAGGGGCGGAAAAGCAGAGGTGGGGCCCTCCTGGAATGTAAGCCTCAGGAGGGGTATTTCAGTATCTGGTCCTTCCTTCTGCCTTCATAGGGAAACTGAGGGGCACAGAAAGGCTCTGGAGGGAAGGGGTCCCCAGGGCAGATCCAGTCAGCTTCTTCCAGCAGTGATTTTTTTCCCCAACCTTGCACCATTTGCACATAGCGAAAGAAAAGGTTTGCTGCTCTAAAACTCAACATAAAGGGGTGCATTTCAAAGCGTTGAAAACTCAGCAGCAATAAAGCTGCATAAGTGAAATACTGAAAACCTGCATTGGCAGCCCCCCAGCAGAAAAGGAATATCGATTTCATCACCACTTCAGGCCCCCCAGGACCCTGTGGGGACCCCCCCCCCAACCCCCGGCAGCTGCCATCAGAAGTGCCGGGCTGGCCTTCCCCCTCCTGCTTTCCAAAGATCACTTCCTTCCATTTCCCTCTCTCCTATCTGGTATTTTCATTCCTCACCTCCTCCTCCCCAGATCACAAGGAAGTTAAACTGCCAAGCTTCCTGGTTCATGCAAAGTTAAGACCGTCCATTACACAGATGCCAGAGAAAATAAAGTGGAATTTCTTTTTCTTTTTAAGATTTTGTGTCACTGCTGCTCAAAGTACTTGGGGACTGCCTTGGGGACCCATGCTGGGCATCCAGAATTCCCACTTTGCATAGGGGTTTTGTGTGTGTGTGTGTGTGTGTGTGTGTGTGTGTGTGTGTGTGTGTGTGCACACTGTTCTGAGGCTTGAACTCAGGGCCTGCACACGCTCCCTTAGCTTTTTCACTCAAGACTGGCAGGCACACTACCACTTAAGCCACATTTCTGCTTCTGGCTTTCTGATGGTTGATTGGAGGGAGGTAAGAGTCTCACAGACTTTCCAGTCCCACTGACTTTGAACCTCGAGCCTCAGATCCCAGGCTCCTGAGTAGCTAGGATTACAGGCCTAAGCCACCGAGCACCTAGCAAGAGATGCTGCTTCTTATCATTTCCAGGATTCTGATGGGAAATTTGAGGGTCACAGGCAATGTCACTGACATCAATGTGAACTGTGGCTAGACAAGGGTCACCCCCAACCTAAACCCTGTGTTTCCTCATATGTGGAAAGCTAATATTGCCTGGTTAACCTCACTTTGTAGTCTGGAAAACCAAACCAATGGATGCAAGTGTAAGATACTAACATGGTAATTTTATTTCTTAGACTACCAATGGGCTAAACCATCCATCACCAAGTCACCATTCACTAAACCCAAAGCTAGCCGTCCAGGGACCAGCTGGACATGTGAGTGGTGGCCTGACCTTTGAGAACCTTGCGTGCCAGCACACAGTAAGAGACACGTCACAGGAGGACGGGGAGTTCATAGCCATCGGCATAGGTACTAAACATTATGAAGTCAGAGAACCATCACTGAGGGCTGCGCTTGCTCTGTAGACACGCTGGCTCTTACAGTGGGTCCTCAGCGCTGAGTGGGTCAAGAGATTCAAGGTCATAGGCAAGAACACAGAGGCTACGTCAGCACTGGTCCCTGTAGCCGTTGTCCTGTTCAGTTCCTCTCCCAGGCCACATCTGGAGCTCTCAAGCATTTATTAAGGTGACAAGTCCCTTCTAAAGGCGAAAGTAAAAAACTTAAAAAGCTAACAAGGGGTGATGTTGGCCACGACACACTGTATTTATAAACTGCTTGGTTAAATGGCAACCCCTTTCAACAATTACCTGAAGATAATTTAAAATTTTTCTTAAAGCTAATAAGGAGATACAAACTCATTCCCTGTTTCATTCTCTTAGACTGGAACTGGATTTTTAAAATTATTTAAATCATTCATTTATTAATTTATTGAGGTTTGTACTCAGGGTCTTGTTTGTGCTAGGCAGGCGCTCTAACCTCTGAGAAGCATCTTTGGTCCTCTTATGCCCTAGTTTGAGATGCTCTTGCCCATGTGCTCACTGGGACCTCCACCCACCATCATAGATTGGTTGACCAATAAGTGCCACCATGTTCAGCTGCGGGTTGCACATGGAGCAATGAGTCTCTTGAAGTTTTATCTGCCCCAGATAGCCTCAAACTGCAATCCTTCCCATGTAGCTAGGAGGACAGGCACGAACCACTGGCTCCCAACTCATTTATTTTTAAAGTCAAAAAGGCTTACTTTACTGAGGCTAGCATGCAAAAAGGATCTGCAAGAGAGAGTGCCTGTTACCTATCAGCAGGTTGCCAAGCCTTCCGGGAATGGAGAAGATGACTACAACCCGGGTTTCACTCCCAGCAAACTCTTGGGAATTTTGAAGGAATGTAAAAACTCTGAAAATCTATTTGATGGATAAATGACAGTGCAGAGGTTAGGAATGCTCTACACACACCCCCAGAGAAAGAGAGAGAGACAGAGAGAGACAGAGACAGAGAGAGACAGAGAGAGAAGGTCTTCATGGTTTTGCAAACATTTGTACAAACAATTCTCCATAAAGCCACCAGGCAGCCTTTGTCCCCCATGAGGAAATGACATGGAGCAGGTGACATGAAGCAGGTGGCTCTGAAACCCCGACTATGATGACCACTGTGCAGCAGCTTCCCACCGCCTCGCTCACCCAGTGACTCCGGTCCCAGAACCCCACTCTGGTGAACCCCAGGACCAAATCCCTGACTCTACAACGGCCCCAAATTCCAAAGGATGTGCTGCACAAAACTTGAGCTGGCAGGATTCGGCCCAAGGGCTACAAGCTGCCAACCACTGATGCTAGAACGTATTTTCCTCTAAGCCAGTGCCTGTTCTGTGTTCAAATGTCCCGGCCACACCATAGTTTTTTCCTCATCTATCACGTCTGGATGTTTGTGTCTGTTTTAGAGTCTGTCTTCCCTCTAGGAATGAACAGCAGAGATTTCACACACACACACACCCCTGTTTTGTGAGGGCTCCTGAAAGAAGGTGAGCAAGGGTGCCATCCCCCTGCCCCCAGGAAGGGACCCCCACACAGGTCACACTCAGGTCTTAGTCTTTGTCTCAAGATCTCCAGAGAGACTGACCAGAACAATCATTTTTGGGCCCAAAGTCTAGGTGACCGATGACTCCATCACTAAGGGACAATTCTTCCAGCCAACAATACTTCCTTTCAGACCTGCCAATCAATCAGATATTCCATAAAGAACTTTTGCAGTTAAGAAACAAGCCAAAGAACAACAATAAAATACATGATAGCCCATTTTACATCCACCAAAAAGCCAGTCCCATCTCCCTTCCTTTATGAGACTGCTCTGTTTTTCTCAGCAGAGAACAAACCACTTCTATTTCTCAAGCTACTATGCGGGGAGCCTTCCTCTCTGAACTCCAACCTGGCTTATCCAGGCTGATACAGGAAAAATCGGCTTTCTAAAAACCAAAAACCTCAACTGCTGTACAGCCCACATGATTCTGCAGCGCAAATCACCATCTCCAGCCACCCAATCTCCCCAGTGAATCACAAGCCGGCTCACCTCCACTGGCCGACTGGACAGCCTGGCTGGCTGCAGGAAGAAAACTCACCCCATCCAAGCCATGGACCCCAACTGATGCTTTTACCTAAAACACAGTCCCGCGCCTATGAACCTGTCTGTCTTATCCCTCCCCTCAACTCACGCTTGTAATCCTCGCCACTCAAGAGGCTGAGATGTGAGGACCTCACGTCACGGTTCGAAGCCAGCCCAGGTGGGAAAGTTCAAGAGACTCTTACTCTTGTCTCCCACGAATCACTTAAAAACCACAAGTGGGGGCTGGGGATATAGCCTAGTGGCAAGAGTGCCTGCCTCGGATACACGAGGCCCTAGGTTCAATTCCCCAGCACCACATATACGGAAAACGGCCAGAAGCGGCGCTGTGGCTCAAGTGGCAGAGTGCTAGCCTTGAGCGGGAAGAAGCCAGGGACAGTGCTCAGGCCCTGAGTCCAAGGCCCAGGACTGGCCAAAAAAAAAAAAAAAACCACAAGTGAAGCTGTGGCTCAAAGGGGTAGAGCACTAGCCTTGAGCAAAAAGAGCTGAGGGACAGCACCTAGGCAGGCCCTGAGTTCAAGTCCTGTAACTGAAAAGAAGAAAGAAACTGTCCGGTTGGCAAGCTCACGCAGCCTGCCTCTCGGTCTCAGAGTTTTCGGCCACTCTTTCTGTCCAACTGGTTCCATCCTTTATTTTTGTTTCAGGGAGGATTATCGCCATGGCAATGTCCAGGTGTCAGAAACAAAATGGAGAAAGAAACCCACCTGTCGCCAGCCCTGAATCCCTTCTAGCCAAGGAGGTCAGAAAGCAGCAGGAGACAAGAACTCTGCCCAGTGTTTTTGATCCATCACAATCCAGAAGAAACGAGAACACACGGCAGGGCCGCGAGCACAGGCAAGTTAGCTCCCCATGAAATAAACATGGTCAAAAAGGAGTCCTTAGAGGCTAGACTCTTGACTACTCAGCCCATGGAGATTTCTTGGATGAATATTGTCATTTTCAAAAATGAGCGTGGCAGAAAGGAAACAGGAAGTCAACTCTCTGATTTGAGTAAAAGGAAAGGGGTTTTCATGCGTGATTCATGACCCGAGGCTCAGCAGGGGCACACAGCCAAGGCCTCCTCTCTGGGCACAGCTGACCTTTTCTGCTCATTGTGCCCACAGCCTGGACTTCCGGTCAGGACTTTTCCCTCCCAGTGGGTGGCTACTGCCCGGACATGAGCTTCGCACCCAGCCCACAAAAGCCCTCTGCTGCTTAGCAGAAACTATGAGGCCCATGGCTCCCAATACAATAAAGAATTTACTAGAAATGTTTACTGCCTATCCAGGGTCAACTTCCACAGGTGCCCGGGTATACCACAGGGCCCGTCAACCCGGATCCACATATCAGTGAAGTGCAAATTGGGATCTGCAGCTTATCCTTGTCAGAATGGTTTGTCTCACATACGTATTGTGTGTCTAGGACTTGTGCTGGAAAATAGCTTAGAGCAAAATGCCTTGGCAGGCTGGAGGCGTGGCTCAGCAGCAGAGCGCCTCCATAGCAAGTGTCAGATCCTGAATTCAAATCCCAATACTACCACCGAAAAAACAAAAACAAAAAAGGAAACACCATGGATGAATGGGACTGCCCCCAATTCACGCCCAAACCCCTTCTCGGCTCCCTGTTTTTTCACGTTGACAAGGTGTTTGCCAGCTTCTTTCCCTTCTTGACTCATGAAGCTATGAAGATAGGATTTGTGGGGAGTGCAGACTTGAATTCAGAGGCTCCAGCTCTCATTTGACTTTTCCCCTCAAGACTGGCACTCTACCACTTGACCTTCATGTCTGCCTTATTTTTTGCCAATTAATTTGGAGGTAAGTGTCTCAAAGCTTTTCTTCCTGGGCTGGCTTTGAACCTGTGTCTTTAGATCTCAGCCTCCCAAGCAGCAGCGAGAATGACAGCCATGAACCACCAGCATCCTATCGTGAGATGTGATCATTTAAAATCTTCTCATGTCTTCGCTAAGACAGTCAGTGACAGCCAGGGGCTTTTCGACAAGAGGACACCACCAGTGAAGAAAAATACTTCATACAATATTTTTTCATAGATCTTTCCCAGCCAAGCACCCAAGTGGCTCACGCCCATAATCCTAGCGACTCAGGAAGCTGAGGTCTGAGGACTACAGTTTGAAGCCAGCCCAGACAGGAAAATCTATGACTCTTACCTTCAATGAACTAGCAAAATCCCACATGGAACTGTGCTTCAAATGACAAAAACATAAGCCTTGAGGGGAAAAAAACTAAGGGGCAGTGCCCAGTCCCTGAATTCAAGCCTCAGTATTAGCATCAAAATTAAAGTGACTTCAGAAATAAAAGATTTTTTCCCCATCTCACTGTTAAGAGTAGGAAGGGAGAAGCAAGTAAGCTGTGTGTGTTGGTCTGCTTTGCTCTGGTGCTTATTGAGTTTATAGGACAAAACCCAGTGGTAAGCCACTCCTAGTGAGCTCTTTCCTCCCTCCCCTCCCCTCTCCTCTCTTCTTCTCTTCTGAGCTCCCCATACATCAAGAGAGCCAATGAAGCTGGAAGAAGTTGTCAGGGCTCAGAGGCAGATGCTTGGGAAAGTAACTCAAGAGGACTGCACAGGGCTGACCTCGCCTTCCCGAAATCAATAGTGGGTGGCCCAGCCCCTTCTGACCACAGGATACTCATGTCACCAGACCAGCAGACACCACGGTTGAAGAGAGAACAACTCAGGCAAATCATGGACTCGCAGCACGATTTTGTACAGTGAACATCTTGGAGGAAAAGGAAAAAGAAACCAACACTGGGATGGCTGGATAGATAGAGAGCCGGTCCGTCATACAGCTACCCCTCTACCATCAATGAGCGCATGAGAGCTTGAGCCCCTAGGAGAGACCTAGCAGCAGAACCTAATAATAAAGCCCACAACCAAGGACACATGCCTATTCAATGCATATGTGCGCGTGCGTGTACACACACACACACACACACACACACACACACACACACACAGGCTCCAGAAGGTTCCAAGACTCATCTCCTTTGGGATCTCTCCCTCTGAGAATCTTGGGTGTTACCCCTGGGAACAAACTCCTTTGAGGCCACCTGCGTGTGGATGAAACTCCTCTCGGGGTGACAATGACGTCACGTCTCCCAGGGACTGGCTCCCTTGGGAATGTGTGAGTGACTCCCTTGGAGGAGCAAAGAGCAACTGCTCAGGGTGATTCATAAAAGCCTTGTTCTCGGCCCGGTCATCCCTGGATTGGCAGTTTCTGTCCATTAGTCAGCCCTCCTTCCTGAGCTCATCCCCGGGGCTGTTCTGTGGCGATCTGCTAGCCAGGGCTCCAGGCTGGGCTCTCTCTTCCCAAGTAGTGATATGTGTGCGGGATGGCTTTCTCTCACTCCCTGCTTCCTCTCCTCCATCAAGACTGGGAGGAGCTGGGAGGGGGAGGAGGGGCCGAGGGGACAGAGGGCATGGTTGAAAATCATGCATCACCACCCTGGTGGCCTCTTTTTAAATTAGCACTGACTCCCTCCACTTGCTTTACTCCTCATTCTCCATCGCAGCCTCTTGGCTTGGCTGCTTCTGGGACCTGGGATTTGAGAGACACGAGGGGTCCTGGGCTACCTTAAATGCTGCCTACAACCACGTGGAAGGAAGCACAAGGGATCCACAAACACACCTGACTGTGAAATTACACTCCTGCTTCCAAAGTGTTAGCAAGTGGTTCATGGCTGTAATCCTAGCGACTCAGAAGGCCGAGATCTAAGGATCACGGTTCAAAGTCAGCCCCAGCAGGAAAGCCCATGAGACTCTTATCTCCAATTAATTGGGGCTTGTGCATGCATGCACGCACACACACACAAAATGGACAGAAGTGGAGGTATGGCACAAGTGGTAGAGTGCCATCCTCAAACAAAAAAGCCAAGTGAGAGCTTAAGGATCTGAGTTCAAGTCCCAGTACTAGAACAACAACAACCAAATAATGACCCGACAATATGTATGTTTGGCTTCCTGGACCACAACAGAACTGCCTGGCTCCATTAGAGAAGCCTGAAAACGGCCGCAGACAATATGCAAACTCACAGGCATGGCTGGGTGCCAACAAAACTTTATTGATGGACCCGGAATTAAAATCCCATACCATTTTCCCTATGTCACAATAAAGTAGTATTTTGAGGGTTTGGGGTTTTCTTTTTGTTTTGTTTTTTTGTTTTACATATATTTTTTTTTTTTAAATTTCCAAATGTGAAAATGATTCTTAGCTCACAAGCCATACCAAAAAACAGGCAGCAAAGTTGGTTTTGGCTCAGGAGCCAGAATTTACCAACCTCTGGTCGAGACTCAAATATTTAAAAGGAAACCCTCTGCAAGTTTCCTTTTGCAAAGAAATATAACAACCATGATAATAATAGCTAATATTTATGGAGCACTTGGTCCCTGAGAAGGTATGGAAAACCTCTTTGCGTTCTTGCATTAACGTGCAAGACAGGTAATTTCCCTGTCTGCACAGACAATGAGACTCGGGAGAAGCTAATCCATTTGCTAAGTCCCCGTAGGAAGGATTTGAACCCAAGAAATCAGAAGACAGAAGTGCAAGGGTCCGTGTGTTCAACATCCTTAATACATTGTGTGAAGGAAGAGAGGGGTGAGGTCTAAGAAATCTCCCTTCCTCCTCGGACTAGCTTCACGTCCGGGCTGGCTAGTCTTCTTCAGGAAGATGGGTGCATTTCACCAGCTGTGAAAATAAAATGCCACTTTGCATAATGGCTGGGAGAATTGTCTGTGCTGAGTCTGGGACCATTGGTTTCAGCTCTGCCAGATGGGTGGGACCCACATCCCGACAGGGGGCCCCCTCACCACACCTCCCTCTCTTCCGCCCTGATCTTCCTATACGCCACGTTGTACTTTCCCCAGCCCAGGTCCTGCCTACAGCCAGCCTCCACTGCACAACCTGCTTGCCAAACACTCCACTCCACCAAGCTCCCTCCCGCCAGACAGTCACTCCACTCAAAGCCAGGGGCCCTTGGGGAAGAGAGCTGGGTGGCTGCTTTCTGTTTTAGGCTAACTGCCCAATTTCTTTTCCATCCCGGGCACCAAGGAGGATCTGGGTAGAAGAGCACACTGTTTGGCTGTCTCTGAGCTACCACGCCCTGGTGGGAAGCCACAGATCCTGGACAGAAACAGAGCAGAGCAAGGAAAAACTGTCCAGACATGCACTTGGACCTCCTTATCCCTGGGCCTTCAGGAAAGGGAGGCCCAATCGCCTGAGAGCTAGCTAGGAGAGGCTGACCAGGCAGGAGACAAGTTTTGCATTATGTAAAACACTTGGCTTCCCTCCTCTTTTCTCTACATCCTGCTAGCAATTTCGTATCCGGTTTGGGAATTCCAGGAACATCTGTGATTGTCTTTTGCCCAACCACACATGAGCAAGGGTTCCATCATGTTCCTACCTGCAGCGTCCTGTCGCTAGCCCTGAGCATGTACATCTGCAACAAGATGTAGGAGCAGAGTCCAGCCAGTTGCCACCTCTCCTTCTCAACCCACTCCGACCCAAAGCTCAGACCCAGTCAACTTTCAGATAGAGGGAAACATCTGGGCCAGGAGGACTTGTTCGAACATCCCCCAAATCCTCTAACCAGAAAGACAGCCCAAGTTCAGCATGGCCAGGCTGGAGGAGGCCTGGTAGAAAAGCCAGGGGCAGTGAAGTTGCTGAAACCAGGCGCTTGCTTGGTTTCCTTCCATCTGAGGCAGCACTGATAATGCCGGCTGAGGTGAGAAAGCGTATCTTTGGAACAGGAGCATCCCAGCTGCAAAGGAATCTTTGTCTCCTATTCCTCTGGGCTTCAAACTGTATAACAGGAGTTGTGTTTTGTTTTTTTTTAAGGTACTTATTATTATTGTCTTAGGAACTCAATTAGCGCTTAATTAGTGGTACATGGAATATATAACTGGAAGACTGACTAGCATACAATTGGCCCCCACCCAGGGGTTGTGAACATCTGTGATTGTTATCCATGTCCCACCTCAGCTCCTCCACCTCGGATTCCCAGAATCCAACTCTCCTCGCTCCCCCAGCTCTGTCCCTCTAGATCTGCCCCAGAGGCACATCCCCAGCCCCACAATGTTTCTTGAATCAGGATTATGACCGCTCCGGTGCCCAGCCCTAACCCTGGCTCCCTCTCTTCTTGTGCCCATGACACAGTCCTGTGATTTCTTGCCATTCTTGGTGGGTCAGATTTCACACATATGTTTATCCTCAGCAAATGTTGTTTAAATAAATAAAGCACCGGCTCTGGCTTCTCTATCTAGCTCCAAATCTCATCCTCGGGTCGAAGTAAACATCTCCCCGAGGACCACAGTCAATGGGGCAGTTCCAGAAAACTCACCCTCACCAACTCAGTTTGTTCTCTGATGAGTACTGACTTCATAGTTGTGTTTCGTCGTGAAGCTTCCACAAGGCATATACTTATGAAATATGCATGGGCCTTGTATAGCTTTTTATTGTAGTAAAAAGTTAAATTAATCAAGGCAAAAACCTTGTTCCTTATACCCGGATCTTGGCCATGAGGGCATTCAAGACCCTGCTTTTTATCCCCCACCTTCCTCTGACTCTGCTGCAAGCTTGGCCTGGAACCTCACTGCTGCATCTTCTATCCACTAAGCCACGGACCCTCTCCTCTCTACTCCCCCATTTCTCCCTCTCCCTGTCCCCCTCCCTCTAGCAGTGAGCTGGGTCAAGTCAATCTCTACCTCAAGAACCTTCCAAGTTTCTCAAACTTGAGTCTCTCCCTTGCTTGAGCCTGCCCACAGTTCAAAGCCTCTGAAATTCTTCAGTCCCTCTGGCCCTGGGCAGACCTGGGAAGCCCTGCTTAGATCCACCTCTGGCTCTGGGTACAAAGTATGCTTGCTTCTACTTGAAATGGTGATCTTCCCTTCCTCAATGGCAGCTCTACCCTGGAAATCTGACATTCCTCGAGTCTTCTCGAAGCTCTTACAACTACCTGTAGCTTCCAGGCCGTCCTGCCACGGTCTCTCAAGAAACAGCTTTGCATTCACTGACCCAGTGCCCAGATACTCCAGGTCCTGCTTGCCTGAGCCCGTGCACCTTGGAGGCAAAGTTGACAGACCTGGGCTGACACTAGGATCATTTTCCTGGGGTGGGGGAGGGGAAGATGTGTGCTCAGATATTATAAGCATACATTTTGGAGGGCGGAGTGTGTGGGGGGGGGGAGTAGGAATGTAGGCATGAAGTTTTCAGGACATTAGTTAACCTTTGGGATGAACTCTGAATAACTGACAAGTGACCACCTGGCTAGCATGAGGCTCCCACCAAGATAGGCCTTACACCATCTCAGGTAACTGAAGCTGTCTGCGCCAAGAAGGAATTGGGAGGTTAGAGACCTCATGACCAGTACAAGGAGGTGTAGTGGGCGGATCTACAGGGACTGACTGAGATGCACTCAGGGGCCTTGTGGGGGAAAGACTTCTTCAAGCAAAGCTGGGGATCCAACACTTTTGTATTAAAATCCCCACAGATGAGATATTGGCCCTGAACTCAAACCACTTTATAGCACAAGGTATAAATAAGAAAATAAACAAGTAAACACACACACTCAAACCCCAGGCCTCTGGTGCTGCTGGCTTGTGAATCCTGCCTCAGGAATGTCTTTTTCTGGTTGCAAGATCTGTTAGCAAGACAAAGAGAAGCGAATCCTGAGGTCAGGAGGAACTTGGGGTCTGAAAGCAATTTTTCTGGCATAAAAGCTAACTTATAGGGCTGGGAATGTGGCTTAATGGTAGAGTGCTCACCTCGCATGCATGAAGCCCTGGCTTCGATTCCTCAGCACTACATAAACAGAAGAAGCCGGAAGTAGCACTGTGACTCACGCGGTAGAGTGCTAGCCTTGAGCAAAAAGAAGCCAGGGACAGTGCTCAGGCCCTGAGTTCAAAGCCCAGGACTGTCACCAAAAAAAAAAAAAAAACAGAAAAGAAAAATCAAACTTCTAAAACTGAAGCCACTTCAAACAACTTACAAAAACCCCATTCTGTGTCTCCATGGATGCGTTTGCATCCACGGTTCGGGTGGCGGATGGAGTGGTAGAGACAGATGGTAGAAACAGCCATGATTTTTATCAAACTCTTCAAGGGCTCTCCTGAGTAACTACGGTTCTGATTTTCAAGTAATAACGACGACCATAAATTAAGGAGAGCGGCTCCGCAGTTCCCAGCTCCAAGCTGTTTCTCTGCTGAACATCCTTAAATTCAGACAGATACAAGTAGGAGAGATGACCTCAGTTATCAAAAGCCAATCATCTTCCACTTCCCTTCCCATCCCATCCATAAAATATGATGATTTACGGAGTTAGAGGGAGGAAGCTCTCTCTTTCCCTCGGTAAAATTTATTTCTCTTTAATGGGCTGCTGCGCCTCTCCCTTCTCGGTAATCGCTCTCTCAGCTGGCATGTTTGCTGACTTTCTCCTACCTCTGCTTTTTCTCTTCTGCAAGGGACAGGCAGATCTGTCAAAGTGGCAAAGGGCTATTGGACCCAAGAAAATGGTCAAAAAAACAAAACAAAACTCAAAAGAACCAAGAGAGAGGACACTGTCTTGGAGGGTATAAGATGGGACACATGGGCCTGGAAGATGTGGGCTTGCCTCAGTCCCCACCCCACAACCTGGCTTGTACTGGGGGAAAGAAGCTTATTAGAGGCAGAAGTTTAGACTTGGGTGAGGAACTAGGGAATGCAATACACGGGGGGTGGCAGGGTGGCAGGGTTGGAGAGTTGAATTCCCGAGAGGGAGACACAAATGATTTATGTTCCTTGAACACAGCTTCAGGACTAATGGGGACCAGAATCTATAATTAGACAACCACTACAATTACTCCAAATTCCTACCCTTTCTTGCTCCTACCCCATTCTTGTCTTCTCCAATAAGCAGTTGCTCTGAACCCTGGAGGCTGGAGGTTAGAAAATGAGGGAAGGGCTTAGAAGTTACATGCCGGCTAATGAAGGTTCCTGCCTGAGTCTAAGAGTAGGTCTCTGGGGAATGAAGGGGGGAAAATAATCCCTCTGTACAAATAATCAGAAACACTCGTTTGTCATACTTTGTAAAGCCTTTTGATTGACATGAGCTCATTTGATCCTCTTCTTTTTCTTTTTTTTTTTTTTTTTTGCCAGTACTAGGGCTTGAACTTATGGCCGAGGCATTGTCCCTTACGTTTGTTTTTGCTTTGTTTTCTCAAGGCTAGAACCATAGCTCCACTTCTGGCTTTCTGGTGGTTAAACTGGACATTAAGAATCTCACAGACTTTCCTGTCCTGGACTGACTTTGAACTACAATCCTGAGATCTTAGCCTCCTGAGTAGCTAGGATTACAACTCAAGTGGAACTCCCCTAGATAAATGAGGAACTGAGACACAGTAAGGCTCAATCACTAGTCCCAGGTCATAGAGCTAGCCAGTGACAGATCTCCTTATCCAAGCCCAGAATTAGTCCTATTTAACAATACCAAAACAGTTGTTTGAACAGAAGACCACATAAGGGGAGGAGAAAAATTACGAAAGGGGGAAGGGAGAAGATACAATATTATGGTTAGAATGAAAGATTAAGTTGAGAGTGCATCTCAAATGACACTGGGACAGAAATAGCCCATGCCTGTGTTCTGCAAAGTCACTTTTTTTTTTTCCTTTTTAGCAGCAACAAGAGAGATATTTTCTCTCCCCCTCAGCATCCCAGGATCACATTCTCTCTCTTTTCCCTTCAGGCCCCAAACGCCTTTTAGTCATGACGACTGTACAAGGAGAAGCACAGCATAGAGACTGTCAGACAGGACAGACTCCAGATCACCCAGAACTCCAGAACCTTCTGCTCACACTCCGAGACGGCTGAGTAATGAGATGGCTCCCCTGGGAGGTGTTTCTCTGGGTAAGGGAAAGGCACAAGACATGGCTTTGCTGTGCTGTTTGGTGCCTGAACCCACCAGCTGCTCAGAAAGAAGGGTCTCCCATGGATAGCATCTGTGTTAACGTTAGTACCCTTGGGCCCAGGACATGCCCAGCTGGCAACCATGAATGAATCTAGGGGAGGTGGTTGGGGAATAAAAAGCATTTCTAAGGCACCTAAGGCAGACAAGGGCTTTGAGAATCTCACAGTACAAACCATGAAATGAAGGAAGATAGAATCAAGGCTAAATAGCTTCATACAAAGACTTCAACCACTGTGGACCAACAACAATGTCAACACACCTCACGCTTGGTAGACCAGTAGTCTGGTCTGATCCGTACCTTTTCCTATTTACACATGATTGTTGTTGGCAACTCTTGAACTTAACAAGAGCACCAGGGAATTCTGCATGTTTCCCCCTTTCTCTAGTCCATAAAAAGGACATCTTCCTTGGCAGTATCTGAAAAAGGCTGGCTCATTATGCTATCTTAGAGATAGAACAAATGAGTCCTAAACTGACCTCTTTCTCCCTCTCCTCAGCCTTTCTCACCCAGAGAGAAGAGAATGAGGCCCTCACTGGGGAAGCATTAGAAATCTGTGACACTTGGTAATACGGTTCAATGCCTTCCCTCCCAGATCACCCATCCTTCCCTCATCTGCTCAACCTAGCCAGGAATCAGGTCCTGTTCTCAGCTAGATGCCTACAAAGCCCTGGAAGGTGTTAACTGATAAGATAGTCATTTAATCATTCATGTGTTTTAAGTTTAGCCAACCTCTGCCAGGGAGGCTACTGTAAAGTTAGGAGAAAGTGCTTTCTGAGAGGAGAACTCCCGGGAGTTCAAAGCAAAGGTTTAGGTTCTCAGTCTTGGCATGACTGACAGCTGAGGCTGGCTCATTCACCGTGGAGGAAAGGGAGGCTATTCTGTGCATGGTAGCTATCCATCTGTCTCACCTTGGCCTCTACCCACTTGGTACCAGATGGCACCACCACCTCCTCCACAAGTGAGAGTAACCCAAAGTGTTTCCAGACATTTCCAAATGGTCCTTGGGTTTGGGGGCAGGATCACTTCTGGTTGAGACCATGGGTACAGTTGGAGTTGAACAGAGAGGACCTACTTCTGGGTCCCCATCAGATCACCTCTCATAGATGGCAAAATTCTGAGCAAGGCCAAGCACAGATGGTTCACACCTGGAATCCTAGCCACTCAAGAGGCTGAGATCTTGGGATCCTGGTTCAAAGCCAACCCAGGCAGACAAATCCATGAGACCCTTATCTTCAATTACCCAGCAAAATGCTTAGACGTGAAGGTATGGCACAAATGGCAGAACTCCAACCTTGAGCAAGAAGCCAAGCAAGACTGTAAGGCCAGAGTTCAAGCCCCAGTACTGGCATGTGCGTGCACACACACACACACACACACACACACACACACACACACACACACGATTCTAAACAAGGACGTTTTTGGAAGATCCAAGCAAGGGATCAAAAGAAAAACCGCAAGGGAAAATGAGCCTTTCTAAATTCTCAATCCTTAGCAGACAGAAGAAATGGAAGTGACAACTAAAACTCAAATGTTCCAGGGACACCAGCGGTCTCTCTTAAGCCATCCCCTTTTCACAGAGAGGATCTATCTCTCTGTTCATTGCTGTGATGCTGGCTCCTTGGGCCCATCATTGACCCTAGCTGGCCCAATGTATCACCCTTAATCCGACCTAAGGAAAGTTCTCTTCAAGTTTCTCCTTAGTAGGAGAAGAAAGAGAACAACCCCAGAAAGGCCTGAGGTGGGCTGTGTTTGCCTGGCAAGTGTCAGCCTAGCTCCTCAAACTGTCTTGAAGTTGGGGCCCAGATTAAGATGTGGAGAAAATCAAGGTGTGTGTGTAGGGAGGGGGGAGGGGGGCGAACAGACTCTTGATTAATTGAGAAAACACAACCATGCCATGTTTGAATAAGATTGCCCGGTGGAATGCGGGGCCCTTTTTTGTGTGCTCATTGATTTGAAACAAAAGCCAATAGAGTGGACCACAAAGGGGGTGGGGGAGGGGAGAGCAGCAGCCAATGGATTCCGGGAACAGAGTCTGCCATCTGTGGGGAAACAGGGAAGAACACAGTGGCCAGGACTTCTCCGTGTAGTAAGTCCAGGGCATTAGGAAATAGAATCTTGTCCATCTGAATCTTCATATTCATGTTGCATTTCTCTTCTAAAAAAAAGCAGAGTTTATCTCCAGAATTTAATCTCTAATACTTCCTTTCTGGGCTTTCACTGACCAGGTCAGAAGGTACTAGTTGGTAAACAATGAATGGAAATCTGACAAGACCAGAGATATTAGAGGCATAAAGTACACACAGAACTTCCCAAACTTAGTACGAAAATAATACAGATTATCTTACTAATTTTATACCAATGACCAGTTAGAATAATACCTTGAGAATATGATGGATTATATACAAAATGTATTAAAATCAGTCTCCCCGCCCCCCCCCTTCTTTCTTTTGTAGCCATTAAAAAGCTGGGCATGGTGTTAGGCATCTCTAACCCCAGCATTTGGGCAGTTGAGGTAGAAATCACAAATTCAAGGTGAGCCTAGGCTATGCAGTAAGATCCTATCTCAAAGCAAATAGGCAAAAATTTGGTCATGGATGTCTATATGGTTGTTGATGGTGGTGGCTGAAATTTCAGCTTGAATTTTAGGCTAACAGAGGCACTATTTGCTGTAGGCAGAGTTTTCAGTAGCGGCCCTGCTCACCGTCTGCCTCTTCTGCTTCCCTGACAACCTACCTCAGAACTTCAACACCAGAGCTTTTCGAGTCTACCAACTTTCCTTCATTTGCCAACAATGGTCTGGGTGCCCTCCACACACAAAACGCTCAGTTGGCTTCTGTGGAACACTGCAAAATGAAATCAGACTCCCGAATAGGAAGTCAAGGCTCTAAAGGTCCCAACATGACCCCTGAAGAAGTGAGGCTAAGAGAGCTGGCCCTGGGGGACAGAAAGGACAAAACCTCCCCTTCGGAAGGCCTTGGCCGCCGCCATGTTGGAGGGATTCTGTGGGCGTCCTCCCAACGCTCAGTTTTCACCTTCTGCACAAAGTGGCTTATCCAGTTCTGCTTATCTTCCTGGTGACACTAACACTGCCCCCTGTTACCTCTTGTCATCCTGTAGAGCACAGCTATCTTTTCTCCTCCTTGTCTGACACAAGGACTACTAGACATCTAGAAGAGAACCAGTATGAAAGGATAGGGTAGCAGGTCCTGCACTGGCCTGAGGCTTCAGTTTCTGGCAGCCCAGAAGAGGGACAGACTTTGAAGAATATTTTCAGCCAAAAAAAAAACAAAGTAAAATATATCAGTTGTTCACGCCTGTAACCCTGGATACTCAGGAGTGTGAGATCTGAGGATCATGACTGAAAGCCAGCCCAGGCAGAAAAATACATGAGACTCTAATCTCCAACTAACCAGCAAAAAGCTGGAAATGGAGCTGTGGCTAAAGTGGTAGAGTACCAGCCTAGAGCAAGAAAGGAAGGGACAGTACTCAGGCCCTGAGTACAGCCTTAGTATAGGCATGTATGCACATGCACACACACACACACACTCATCAGTGGTGGCATTATGATCCAATAGAGTGGTTCTCAATAAGAATAATTCTGACCCCTTACCCAGAAGGCATTCTGTAATGTCTGTGGACATCTTGTGGCATTTGGGGTCATGGGTAATGTTTCTGGCACCCAGCGGGTAGCGTGAAGGATGCTGATCACAATCTCACGATACTCATGTAACACACAGGATGGACAGCCCTCCACGAAAGAGAACTATCTAGCTGAAAAACATCACATATGATACATTGAGAAAGTCTGCAGTAGAACAGGAGAGATTGGCAAAGCCTCTGCCCTCCCCATCACCAAGCTAGAGCTCGCTCTAATCTCTGGCATCACAGAGGTCCATCCTCCCTCAACACCACCTTCCAACAAACACACCTGGGACCAGATCCAGGAAAACCTGAAGGATAGAGGCAAGAAGAACAACTGGGAGAAGGAAAACAGTACAAACATGCTTAAATAAATTAGCCCCGCTAATTACCCAGTGTCTAACTTAGCACCTGGAGCAACAGCTGGGGGTTGCACAGAATTGAGCAAACATCCCCAGTCAGGCAAGCTCTGGATGTACTGACTTGCTCCTCCCTGCCTTCTTCTGGCAGAAGGCTTGATGGTGGGGGGGGGGGGGGCGCGGAAATCAAGCAATGAAGTCTTAAAGTAGTTATCCGCCCTCGAGAGATGGGCTCCCCGAGGCGGCCACCTGGGTGCACCTGCACACCCCTCGTGCCCAGAAGAGCCAAGTGCTCACGCTGGCACTTGAACTTTGCCTCGGGATGAGGGCTCTGCTTCCCAAGTTGCTGAGTCTCTTGCACACTAGGTGCTTTGGAGTACCCGGCATCTGGTACTGCCCCATCTTCTCAGCTCTGGCTTTAACAGCTTCTCCACTTGGCTTCCATAAGCCTCACTGTGTTTTCTCCATCTCTCAGCTTTAGAAGACCCCGTATAAGCAGCTCCCACAAAGCCCCAGAGCCCTGCTCCTTAGTGCGGAGTTCCTTCGGGAAGCCACTGTCAATTGAACTAGGAGCTCCCTGAGCTGGCAGCCTCGCCAGGCCATTTGGTGGCTCCATGCCACGGCGGTGCAGAAGAAGGGGGACCTCTGTGTGCCAGGCAGCCCGCCGGGGCGCAAGGCTGCTCTCCCATTCGCCGCTGAAATGCAGGAGCACTGCGGCAACATGGCTGCTGGAAGAAGCACCAGAACTCGGGGGGGGGGGGGGGGGGGGGTGGGGGGAGAAAGACATTTAATTTTGAAACCTGCCATTGAAGTGATTTTCCCAGATTCTATATTTTAATAGGGGTGTTGTTGTGGATTTTTTTGTGGGGGGGGGCCTCTTCCCAAAAGATAAGAACCACATCCTAACCCTGAGAAACTGTGGCTAGCCTTATTTTGTAAATGGGTCTTTGCAAATGAAATTACAGCTCTTAAAATGAGACCATTCAAGCAGCCCCTAAATCCAACATCTGGTGTTATGACAAGAGACAGCAAGCTAGTGGGGGGGGGGGGGGCAGGTGAGGAGAAGGGAGAGGGACAGGAGGGAAGGAGGAAAGGGGAGGGGGAGGGAAGGAGAGGAAGTAAGAAGACCTCAAGAAGTAGGCAAAGATTCGAAGAGGCCACAAGCCAAGGAGAGCCTACCGCCACCGGGGATTAGCAGCGGCAACAATGACTTCTTCTTCAGAGCCTGTGGAGGGAACACGGGCAGGCCAACCCCTTGATACTGGACTTTTCCTCTCCAGAACTGAGAGAGCACAAATCCTTGCTGCTTTACATTACCTAATGGATGACAAGTTACTTTAGTGGCCATGTCGAAAACACGCTCATCCGACTCCAAACCAATCATCAGTCATGTTGCCATGTACATGTACAGGCACACACACACGCTCTCACACACACACACACACATTGTTTAGCATAAAAACAGGCAACTTTGAACTTGTTATCTACCTATTAATTCATACTTTTGTAAGTGTGTTGCCTCAAGAGTTTCTCTACAATACAACTGCAAGTGCCTCAGGACCAATCAGCTGCTTTTCCCACTCCATTCCCTTCATTCATTATCCCCCAAAATAATGTCTGTGTGTGTGTGTGTGTGTGTGTGTGTGTACACTTGGATGTTAACTGTCTCTTTGAATATATAAACCAAGGTATATTCTTACAATGTATTGTTAAAACTCCAAAGCTGGGCAACCACTGGCGTTGAGTCATGTCCCCTACTCAGGAAGCTGAGATCTGAGGATCTCAGTTTGAAGCCAGCCTGGGCAGGAAAGCCCATGAGACTCTTACCTCCAATTAACCACTCCAAAACAAAACAAAACAAAAAAAAACAGAAGTGGAGCTGTGGTTCAAGTGGTAAAGAGAGTGAAAAAAGCTCAAGGCCAGCACCAGGCCCCGATTCATGCCCTGGTACCATCACGTAAAACCTCCAGGAAGAAGAATGCCTTTGTACAACTGGTCCTATAAATTCATTTTATTTTATTGTAAGGGTGATATCAGAGGAGTTCTGGTTCTAAATATTTGGTTGAATAAATGAAATCCTTATTTTCAAAAGCCCAAAATAGTCTAGAATATTCTATTTCTTGAGCATGTTTGGTTTTTTTTTTTTCTTTCCAAATACATAAAATCCCTCTTTGGATTGCTGAGGACTTTACATGGATAGTCTTGGTGGCTCCATGCGTTAAGTACATCAAGATTTGTCCTTGGGGAGGGAGAAATGGGAATTTTCTCTGTAGGGAAATTCCTGAGCTCCTGGTAAATAAAGCAATTGCTTAAAATGTCCCTAAGTTTTTTAACAACTGTTTTCATTTAGGTGGTTTTTCCTTCAAATTGCATTGCACAGTGGGTAATGATCTACTATGCCTTGCAATTTTCCTGAACACTTGAGGACATTCAGGACAGGAGGTCAGACAGATACGATCCAGAAAGACCTCTTCTTGAGCGAATCAAGACCGGAGGATCAGAGAGAGGAATTTCTCCCTTTGGCCAATGGCAGGTGGCTTAGCCCAGCCCAGGTGGACACAATAGACCCCTCCTACTAACTGGTTGCAGGGCAGGCTCTGCTCTTTGGGAAGGCATAAATGAGGACTTCACTCTTCTTTATTTGTTTGCCAGACTTCTGATCTATTAGTAACATCTATAGAACATTTTTAGATTAAGGTACTTAATAAGTAAACTGCTTTTGACATGGGGGGGGCAGTAATAAGAGACACATTGGAATCACAGGAGAATTTGAAGAATTTCAAGAAATCCAAAAATATTATTTGTACTTCATTCTGAATTCATTTGGAAAACTTACAAAACTCATTAGGCTGGAGTTCTTTTTCTTGAGCCATTGAAAATAGCTGATCTGCCACTTTGTTATTTGGGGCTCAAAGACTATGTTTGAAAAAGGACCTCTTCTTGTCTGTTGTATGGCCAGTGAAGATCTTCTCCCAAGTTGAGGACTTTCTATTTATCTTGCTAGCTATGTCCTTTGCCATGCAGTTTGATGCAATCCCATTTGTCCAACCTTTCTTTGATTTGTTGTGCTTCTGAGCCTTTATTAAGAAAGCTTGTACCTGTGCCAAGGAACCCAAGTGTTTTTCCTATGTTTTCAGGGTATCTGCTTTTACCTCAAGGTCTTTGATCCATTTGGAAGTGATTCTGGTTCAGAGTGATATATAAGGATCTAGCTTTGGTTTGTTACAAGTGTTTAACCAATGTTGCCAGCACCATTTGTTGAAGAGGCTGTCTTTCTTCCATCCTATTTTTATAGCTCCTTTATCAAAGATTAAGTGGCCATAGGTCTGCAGATTCTTTTTTGGGTCTTCAGTTCTTTTCTGTGTCCTCAGGCCTGTTAAAGGACTCATATCTAAAATATACTTAGAACTCAAAAAACTAAATTCCCCCAAAACAAATCCTCAAAGAAACACTTCCCCCTTAATAAACGGGTTAAAGACTTAAAGAGAGAGACTTCCCTGAAGAGAAAAGGAGAATGGCCAAGAGTCACATGAAAAAGTGCTCAACATCACTGACCACACAAGAAATGCAAATCAAAACAACATTGAGATTCCACCTCACCCCAGTAAGAATGGCCATTATCAAGAAAACTAATAAGAAGAGATGCTGGAGGGGATGTGGCCAAAAGAGAACCCTAGTACACTGTTGGTGGGAATGTAACCTTGTTCAGCCACTCTGGAAAGTAGTGTGGAGGTTCCTCTAAAGGCTGAACATAGAGCTCCCCTATGACCCAGTGGCCTCACTTTTGGGCAAGCAAGACCACACAAAAGCCACCAGCACAACTACGTTCATCGCAGCACCATTTGCCATCACTAAAATACCGAACCAACCCAGATGCCCCTCAGTAGATGAATGAATCAAGAAAATGTGGTACATATACACAATGGAATTCTACGCTTCCATCAGAAAGAATGACACTGCCCCATTCATAAGGAAATGGAATGACTTGGAAAAAATTATACTAAGTAAAGTGAGCCAGACCCAAAGAAACATAGACTCCATGGTTTCCCTCATTAGTAATAATTAGTACATGTCTAGGATAGCCCTAGTAGAAGATCACAATAGCTCAAGAGCTATGTACATATGAACACATGAGACAATGCTAAGCAAGATGAACTCCAAGTTATGGAAATAAGTGGCTTATCGTTGTTGTTATTTTTAATGCACCATGTGAAATTATGCCTTTTGCTTTTGTCTTTCTTCTCCATGGTTTTACATGGAGAGACAAAGGTTAAGAGGCAAACAATGCAACAGCAATACTTAGAAGACAATATGCTGTAAACTGACTGTACAACTGGGGGGAGGGAACTGAGGAAGGGGGAACTTGGGAGAAAAATGAGGGAGGAGGTAACAAGTTTGATAGCAAATGTACTCATTGCCTTACATATGAAACTGTAACTCCTCTGTACTTCACTTTCTTCCACAGAACTTGTCCACTCCATTGAATTATATTCTGCTTCAAGATAAAAACGGTACTTTACATCTTCAAACCCATCCTCTCCTCAAACATTACTATGGAGAATATGGCCAAATAAAGGAAGAGACATCCACAATGTCGGTCTGTAATCCACTCTCCTCTTGCTTCTAACTGGACACAAAGGGCAACCACAACATAAAACCACTGTGCTACAGGAGTGACCCAACTCTGCTATGCCACTCAGAAACAGCAGCAGCTGTGAAGCCGACTCAGAGCCCCTCCCTCGACAGACACAGGAAAACACAAAAACTCATTGGTAATTTACATCAGAACTCTTAGTAGTTGCACTAAAGAGCTAACTTGCCTCCCTTCTCACCTTTGTGAATAACCAGCACAAGGACAGTACAACAATCTTGAAGGACGTCCAACTAAGGAGCTTCTGCCTTGGGGACTTGACACATTTCCTTTCACCCCATTCACTCTCAAGTACCAACCTTGGGGAGGGGGGGCACAGGACGCTATAGAGATGAGAACTGTCAGAGAAAAGAACCATCACAGTCAACGGTAACACTAGGAGTCCCTGTCACCCCAAGATTCTTTGGGATCTTCAGTTATCTGAAAGCCTTGGGGCCTACGTTCTTGAGCATTTTCATCTCATTTGTTTTAACCTCTTCTGAGGGTCCCTTCATTGCCAGGATGTTGCCCTAGGTCTTAGCATCTCCATGTTGGCCATCCCTTGGGAAAGAATTAATGCAAATGAAAAGATGCCGCCTCTCCCGTGCCTTCGCCTCCCACTCTTCCATTCAGCACAATCCCACACCACATCCAACCAGAACCAAGATCACATCACTGAATAAGCACACATCAAGTGGGGTTCCTCCTATTTATAGCTCTTGCCCACACCCGCTATGGATGGAAGGAAGCCAGCAAAGAAAATCCTTGATCACTGCCCACCTCGCCAGCCAGTATGCTAGGATACCCACTGTAGAGTGAGCCCAGGCAGGGACTGCTGGTGGCCCTACAACCAGCAAAGCTAAGCCAGTCATTCCCCAACACAGCACATCATCAATGGCAATTCTGTCAGGGCAGCTCCCAAGTGTTGCCTTCTATTCAGTCTGATGAACAGGAGGGCTAAGGTCGTCAATGCGGGATCTAAGGGAAATGGTCCTCCTACTGGCTTGTATAAGATAGCAATCTTAACAGAAACCTAAATGGCCATTTAGTAAGCATCTCTATGCTGGGTAGATTCTTCTCATGAGCAGTAGGTGGTAGCTGAGGAAAGGAAAAGGTTAACTGTCCTGCTGAAAGCTTGTGCCTAGCAATTGGTACCCTGGAGCCAAATCCAGCTGCCTATGGTACCCTATCTACAGAGAACTTCAGACAAGAGGCTATGCTCAGCCAGTGCCAAGCCATGCTTCACACGGGACCCCCTGTACCCTACAGCCTAGGAAATATGGCTATAGATCCTTCACTCCACCAAACCCCCAGGACCTCACACTCAACTCCCCCAGTAAATCCTTAGGGTAAGTTCCCTTGTCCTGAAAAGCAGAGGCATGAAACAGGTTGACCCCAAATCTACCCATTTATCTTTGACCTGAATCAACTGCTGGCTTGCTGTCTGGTCTCATACATGAACAACAATGTCCTATGCAAAGCTTGGATGTGGCCCAGGCCCTCCTCTCCTCCCTCACCTTCTACCTGGGCCCCATAGCTGTGGGCTTACTTGTCGCACCCAGTGTCATGGCTCCTCTCTCTCTTCTCCTACAACTGTTAGGGCAACTTGTTCAGATCCTCACATTTCATGTTTGCACGGTTTCCTCATACTTTTCAAATACCCAGATGTTTCTTCTCCCCCTTTTCCCTCCGTCCTCTTTGCCTCTGGTCCTTGTCTCTAGTGGCCCACTAACTCCCACATCCCCACGGCTTGGACACCCTGAGACAGGTGTTTCCATGAAACTATCTCAGTTATAATGTTGCCTGGCCATTCCTTACATCCAAAAGGAGATTTCACGTCCCCAGTCTGGAGGTCCAAAGCTCTCGGCCTCCAAGTTCTCCCATCCTCCTGGCCAACCAGCATCTTCTTCTCCACTTACGGCTCATGGGCTTGAGTCAATGCACACAAGACCCTGTGAGCTGAAAAGCAGGATACACATCTGAGGGGTAGCTCTCCCCCAGTAGATAAAAGAAGCCAATCTAGTGCCACATCCAGAATACACTTCCACAATCTTTTTTTTTTTTTTGGCCAGTCCTGGGCCTTGGACTCAGGGCCTGAGCACTGTCCCTGGCTTCTTCCCGCTCAAGGCTAGCACTCTGCCACTTGAGCCACAGCGCCGCTTCTGGCCGTTTTCTGTATATGTGGTGCTGGGGAATCGAACCTAGGGCCTCGTGTATCCGAGGCAGGCACTCTTGCCACTAGGCTATATCCCCAGCCCTGTTGCTGACTTTTAAGTAACTACCATGTGTTATGTTCTGATGAATTATCAATGATGAGTTGGTAATTGTTTATGAGTATCTGAAAGAACCACGAATATACTCCTCCTTTTCCCATGTATGCATCTGGATAGGCCTGGATATTTCTTCAGATACTTCAGGACAGTTTATCTCTCCATAGACTTGATGTCAAAGCAGAAATGAGAACCCAGCCATTTTCTATTAAGCCAGATGATACAGTTAAAAAGTACTAAAATGCCACTGTACTCACTAAATTTTTGCTGCAGAAAATAGTTGTTTGTCCTAGTAACATACAGCAGGTTTAAGTGAATAAATATGCATTTCATAACTTTTCAGTTTTAGCCTGAGACAGGAAGGATAAAGACCAACGTAAAATCAGACTGTAAAGGACATGTCAAAATGCCTTCGTTTCATTTTCTCCCTTGAGTGCTTCCCATTCTAATGTGTAATTATCACTCCTTATTCATATATATAGTGCATATTGTGTCTAACCGTCTACAGCTACAGCATAAATACATAGGTAGACAAATGCTTAAGATTTTATTTTAAGCCTTCTTTGCCTCTAGTTTACTACTTCATAGCCCTAGGCTATGTCTGACACACAGTAGGTACTTTGTAGCTCTTTCAAAAGACATAGATTCCTCAGCCTATTACAGAGATGTTTTTCTGCTTGCCAAAAAGCCACCAGTTAAAAATACTCACTGCACGCACACGCGCGTACACACACACACAATCAACCCCTTCATTTAATACTACTTTCTATATTGCAAAGGTCAACAGTGAAAGTATATCTTTGGCTTTGCTCTAAAATAACCTAGATTCCTAAAAGGAAATATATTTTCTTCTCCAAAGTGGAAGAGGTGCTAAATTCTGAAACAACAACAACAACAGCAGTAGCATATGATCTCTTTTTTTCAATTAAAGCATTAAAAAAGAAAAGCCACAGGGGAACATAGGGAAAAGCCATTAAACTAAACCTGGGCTGCAGGAAAAAGGGGTGTGGGCCTCAAAAAGAAACTCAAGAGCTGAGCTTGGATTTGTTTTACCTTCTGAGAACAAGATAAATAATCATTAATAGCCATGCCTATATCATTAGAAGATGCTAAGAAAAGAATGACTTAAAGAGAAAAAAATAAAATAAAAGAAGCCTGTCTGGTCCCTGGTGTTTGGTCACCTTGCTCTTGTTGGGTGGCCCTGAGTAACTCCAAGTCTGAATTTCTGTTTCTGGGGCCATAAAAGATGTTAATGAGCATTCCCAGGGGAGCAGTGAGAACCAGCATGGTAAACACCAAAGGCCCAGGTTGGCGCTGAAGAATTTCTGGAATGGCCATCCCGGATTTCGGGGAGCTCGGGAGACCTGGCCCGCAGCCCTCCATCCCTCAGGCCCAGCGTCCCGGCCATGGAGGAGCTTTCCTGGTCAGACCCAAGGCACACGGGCCCCTTAGGAGGTTTTCCATGGCACCTCTCAGGGCGGCTCTGGCAAGTCCTTGTTGCTCCCTTGGGCTGCGTAATTAGCAGGACTCAAGCTGCAGGCCCCGGTATGCTGCGGTTGCCCACTCCCCAACACAGCCCCCTAACCCCTCCTCAGCCCTCATCCGTGGCGCCAGCTCTACACACACACACACACACACACCCCACCCTTCCTTCCCCCTGCACCACCTCAGCCAACTTCAGGGCCCCCTTACAGCAGCTCCGAGACCTCAGCCACCCTCGTCACACAGACAGGTTTCCCAATCCACGGGCAAGCGCCCTGCCCTGCCGTCACCCCCTCCAAAGCAAACCCAGGCACCACGCACTGCAAGGCTTCCCGAGGCGATGAAGAAGTGGGGACATTCAGAGGGCTCCAGGGGTTTGTCAATCTATCACCTGGAGGCTGGCGTCCTCCTCCCCCTGCCTGCCTCGCAGAGCCCACAACGGGAAGTCATTCGGTCCAGGCCTCTGTCTTTATTTAGGTAGAGCTGTCAGCAAAATGAATGTGAAGCTGGATGCTGGTGTTTCACGCCCGTCATCCTAGCTATTCAGGAGGCTAAGATGTGAGGACCCAGCCTAGGCAGGAAAGTTCATGAGACTCTTAGCTCCAAGTAACCAGCAAAAAGCCAAAACTGGAGGTGTGGCTCAAGCCGTAGAGAGCCAGCCTTAAGTGAAAAGGCTACGGGCCAGCACTCTGGCTAGAGTCCAAGCCCCAGCGCGCACGCACGAAAGGGGGGGGGGGAGAGAGAGAGAGAGAGAGAGAGAGAGATTGAGAGAGAGAGAGAGAGAAAGAGAGAGAGAGAGAGAGAAGGGAAGAAAGAGAGAGGAGAAAGAGGGGGTGCGAAAGAGGAAGAGAGGGAGGGAGGGAAAAGAAAGAAACGGTTGGGCACTGGTGGTCACGCCTGTAATCCTAGCTACACAGGAGGCTAAGTGTGAGGATCACAGTTCAAATCCAGCCTCAACAGAAAACTCCCAGTGAGACTCATCTCTAATTAACCACTCAAAAACCAGCGTACCAGCATACACTTTGGCTCAAAGTGGTAGAGCCTTGAGCAAAAGAATTCAGGGACAGTGCCCAGGCTCTGAGTTCAAGCCCTAGGACTGACCAAATAAATAAATAAATAAATAAAAGAAGAAGACGAAGAAGGAAGAAGTCAGGCAGGCATGAAACCCTAGCTGTGTGTCTCCAAGAACTGACACCCAGCCCCCCGGTACCTGGCACCCCAGGTCATCTACTGGGAAATGCAGCCACACTCTTAGGCATTTGTCTAGAAGCATTCATACAACAGAACAATCTGTACCTGTCTCCTGGGGCTGCACTCCCAGGGTCCTCTCAGCCAAACCCTGCTGGTACCACCTTCATGTCAGCCTGGGAAGGGCCAGAGAGGTGTAGCAGCAGATGGTTTTCCTTTCCAAAAAAAAAAAAAAATGTTTTCTTAGTGCTGGTCCTACGCTTGAACTTAGGGCCTGGGTGCTGTCTCTTAGCCTTTTCACTCAAGGCTGGCACCCTACCACTAGAGCTACAGCTCCACTTCCATATTTTAGGTGGCTAATTGGAGATCAGAGTCTCATAGACTTTGTTGCCCAGGCTGGCTTCAAAGCATGATCCTCAGATCTCAGCCTCCTGGGTAGCTAGGATGACAGGTGTGAGCCGCCAGTGCCCGCCATCTGACATTGCTATATGAGAGAACAGAAATGAAGGAAGTCCTTTCTTTGCATTCAAAAAGTCTAGTTTCAGCTCCAGCAAATGAGAGAATTTTTAATATAATAATAATAATTCAAAAAGTTATACGACTTTAATTAAATGCACTTATTAAAAGAGTGAAATATCTAGGGAGGCTGTTTTTCTGCTGGAGGCACATTCATTTTCCAGCCTGCTGTAGAGCGTCTGCGTCCACCCGCTCGAGGCCATTTTTAATGCACAAATAAATCCGCACCTGACGTGCTGACAGATTATTATGCAGTGCAACCGCCAACAAAAGTAAACATGGGCAAGTTTTAACCTCTTGCAGTCCCAACGCTCTCCCGGCAGAGCCAGCGCAGGTAGAGGAGGCTAGGTGGGCAGAGCCTTTTCTTCTAGTTGAACGTCTTCCTGTTCTAGAGTCAGTCCCTGGAAACCAGGTGCTGCCCTCCCATCAAGCTATGGGCTATGTGGCAGGAGACAGAGGGAGGGGGAAGAGGAAGCCATCAGAAGCACCATGTGGTGTTCTCCAAGCACCCTGCCTCCCATGGCTGGTCCTCCATCTGCCGGTGCACTTCACTGGTCCCTGCTGCAGGCTGAGCTGGCCCTGAAGAGAGACAGCCAGGCCAGGGGTCTCCCCCAGCTCTTACCAGGAGGAAAGAGTCAGGACATTACAGGACAAGGAGGAGGAAGAAGAGGAGGAGGAGGACAAGGAGGAGAAACAGGAAGAAGAAGAGGAGGAGGAGGAAGAAGAAGAGGAGGAGGAGGAGGAGCAGGGAAAGGAGAAGGAGGAGGAAGAGGAGGAAAATGGAAGGAGGAGGGGAGGAGGAAAAGAAGAGGAGGAAGAGGAGGGGAGGGAAGAAGGGGAAGGTGGAGGAGGAGGAAGACAAGGAGGAGAAACAGGAAGAAGAGGAGGAGGAGGAAGAGGAGGAGGAGGAAGAGGGGGAAGAGAAGGAGGAAGAAGAGGAGGAAAATGGAAGGAGGAGGAGGGAAGGAGGAGGAGGAGGGAAGGAGGAGGAGGAGGAGAGGAGAGGAGGAGGAGGAGTAAGAGAGTAGGAGAAGGAAAGGAGAAAGGAGGAGGAGGAAGAGCAGAAGGAGGAGGAAGAAGAAAGAAGGAGAGTATGAGGTGGAGGGGGAAGAAGAAGGGAGAAGAGGAGGAGAAAGAAAGAAGAGGTGGAAGGGGGAAGGGGAGGAGGAGGAGGAGGAAAAGGAGGAGGAGGAGGAGGAGGAGGTGGAGGAGGAGGAGGTGGAGGAGGAGGAGGAAGAGGTGGAAGAGGTGGAGGAGGTGGAGGAGGAGGAGGAAGAGGAGGAGGAGGAGGAGGAAGAGGAAGAGGAAGAGGAGGTGGAGGAGGAGGAGGAGGTGGAGGTGGAGGAGGAGGAGGAGGAGGAGGAGGAGGAGGAGGAGGAGGAGGAGGAGGAGGAGGAGGAGGAGGAGGAGAATGGAGCCATTTCCATTCTTCGGATCTTAAGTGACACAAGTACCAATCAGTGTAGGCTAAGGCAATGGCTGAAAACAAATGACAAAAATGCTTATCTTCTGCCGCTTGGGTTGGAAATGCACAGGTTGCAACAATCGGAAGTTTTAGTTGTATTTCCTTGGCTTGTGCCCTGTGGCCCATTTATCCTGCGAGTTCCCTGACACTGTGTTCCATCTTCTTGCCACTCCGTTAGGTCCAGGTCTTTGTAAGATGTAGGTTTGCTCAGCTGTACAGTGCAGGAAACTGGCCAGGGCACAGGAAGGTGTTGAGATGATGTTAAGGTCTTCCAGTCAGGCCAGAGGTCGACACTGTAACAGTTCATTACCCTATTGCCCTGTTGCTAAGATCAACAATGCATTCCACCGCAAGTAATAATAGTAATTCTTATTATAATTTATTGGGCATTTGTTACAATCTATGCCTGGTGCTAAGTGCTTTGATACATTATCTCATCTTATCAGTACATTCTCCAGGGCACAGAGAATTAGGCTATTTGTTATAGCCACTAATTTTAACAAGGCCTATGTTACGCCGTGTTTTGGGCAGTCATGCTTTATTCATGTTAATTCCCTCCCCAACAACCATACTGCAATTAAAAGAAGAGAAAAGTGATGCCCAGGGAATCTATCTCATGAGGGGGAGAAAAGGCACAAATACATGCATGCATACATACATACATTCATGAAAAAAGCTCAGTCACATCAACCCCTAACAAAATGGAGTCTAGTATTTCAACTATAGATATCAATTAACAGGAACACTAAAGAAATATTCTTGTGGGGACCCAGTGGTTTATACCTGTAATCCTAGCTACTGAGGGGGCTGAGGTCTGAGGATGGAGGTTCAAAGCCAGCCCAGGCATGAAAATCTGTAAGACTCTCTTATCTCCAATTGACCAGCAAAAAACTGAAAATGGAGGTGCGGCTCTGGTGGTAGTGCACAGCTTTGAGTGTAAAAACTTAAGGAATTGTGCCTAGGCGCTGAGTTCAAGCCCCAATATCAGCATGGGAGGGAGGGAGGGAGGGACGGAGGGAGGGAGGGAGGGAGGGAGGGAGGGAGGGAGGGAGGGAGGGAGGGAGGGGCAAAGGAAAGAACAAAGGAAGGAAGGATCTTGGGGTTTTTTTCCTCTTTGAGAAAGATTAAGGATATAAAAAGGTTAATTTTAAAAATAACAAGAAAAATGTGACCTAATAAGACATGGCTCAAACAGCTTCAGAAAATCCCTACAGTATGGAAGGTTGAGCTAGGTGACCCCGGAGTCCCTGCCTGGCCAGCTCCTCGACCCTAGGGCCCATCCTCTTGCCCCTAGAATTTGGAGAAGCAGCTTTGGTACCAGCTGGATGTGAACAAGATCTTCATTTTCACCCCTCCCCCATCTCACATACACACGTGTGTGCCCGAATTGAACACCCCCTTCCATGCTGCTTGAGAGTGTTTGGGTCATGACAAAGAGAAAAGAGTCTGGCCACGGTATGCCTCTTCGTGGGAACACTCTGCTCATAGAAAGCCCAGCAAAATTCTAATGGTGCAGAAAGCTTCTCCCAGGGGCAGGCAAGAGAGCCACTTCAACAGTACCAGGTCGAACCTGGTTCTTCCAGACATTGATCCATTTCACAAACTTCAGGAATGCCCTAGCTCTTAGGCCTGGCTTTGAACTTGAAGCAGTAAAACAAAGCAGAAGTCCTGAGAGATCTGGAGGTAGAGCAGGAGAAGTCTAAGTGTGGGCTGTGACAAAGACTCGCTGTGAGATCACAGATCACAGCGTGAGGGGCAGGAGTTAGATTCTGTTGGCAGGGTACGCTGCCCAGCGTCGGCTCCTGCCCCCAGGGTCAGTAGCGTAGGCTGAGCAGAGCATGCCCAGCAACAGGATAGATGCCATCATCCTCAGACCCTCAGTGCTACCATTCTACCATTTCTACCACGCTGAGGACAAGTCCCTGGCTGCCCAGCCTCCCCACCTCCATTCCCATCCTGGTGCAGAAGCCAAGCCGGCTTTGATAAACCCCCGGGTGGTTAAAACCAGCCCCATGTAGTTTCTAGTGCTTATATCCAAGAAGCTGGAGGTGTGCGGGGTTCTCTACAAAACTCCCAGAACTGGGCTAGGAATATGGCCTAGTGGCAAGAGTGCTTGCCTCCTACACATGAAGCTCTCGGTTCGATTCCCCAACACTACATATATGGAAAACGGCCAGAAGGGGCGCTGTGGCTCAGGTGTCAGAGTGCTAGCCTTGAGCGGGGAAGAAGCCAGGGACGGTGCTCAGGCCCTGAGTCCAAGGCCTGGGACTGGCCAAAAAAAAAAAAAAAAAAAACAACTCCCAGAACTGCTACCAACAATGGGCATCACTTACAGCTCTTCGGTTGAGTTTTGGGAAGGGTCTGCCTTCATTTTAACTTTTTGCTACAATAAAAATCTGTAAAGACACATACAGGTTCCTTTTGTAAGAATATACGTTGTTGAAGTGTCACCAACTAAACATAACTACAAAGCCAGTGTTCACTGGAGGAGAGATCAATGCCAGTTCTTCCAGAAGCTCACCTAGATGCTATGCCCTGGGCTTTACGTGATGGCCATCATTTAGCCAAAGTCAAGCTTGTTGCATGACAGATATCAAGGGCTTGTTTTTATTTATTTATTAATTAATTTATTTATTTATTTTCGGTCAGTTGTGGGGCTTGAACTCAGGGCCTAGGTTCTGTCCCTGAGCTCTTTTGTTCAAGGCCAGTGCTCTACCACTTTGAGCCACAGCATCACTTCTAGTTTTCTGGTGGTTAATAGAGATAAGAGTCTCACAGACTTTCCTGCTGGAGCTTGCTCTAAACTGCAATCCTCACATCTCAGCCTCCTGAGTAGCTAGCACTACAGGAGTGAGCTACCAGTACCTGGCTTGATCTCCCCAAGGTCTTCTTAATAAGTCGGCAGTGAAATGGTTTAAGAAGAGGGGAATACCTGCATGTGCGATTTCAACTTTCATCTGTCCCCAGTCTCAAATCTTATAGATAAAAATTGTTCTGGGAGTTCAATTAAAAATCATTATAAAGGAAATGGTCATTTTAGAAAGTGGGTAGTATCTAATGGTAGACATATGTAAGTATATACATAATAAATATGAGATCACATTTTACTAAACAATAAATACTAGAATGTCCACAGTAGCAATATTTATGACAGCCCCAAATTAGAAAGCAATCAACACCCACTGCCTACTTCCTAGTTTGCTGTCAAGCTATGCAATAGTCAAGTACTTGATAAATATTTTTTAAAGCTTTGCCTGGTGTCGATGGCTCACGTCTGTAAAACTAGCTACTTAGGAGGCTGAGATCCGGGAACTGTGATTCAAAGCCAGCCCGATTAGGCAAGTCCATGAGACTCTTATCTCTAATTAAGTGCAAAAATATGGCTTAAGTGGTAGAGTGCTAGCCCTGAACACCAAGTTCAGGGACAGTGAGCAGGCCCTGAACTCAAGCCCCAGGATGTGCGCATGTGCATGTGCGCATGTATGCGCGCGTGCGCGCACACACACGCACACACACATACACATCTTTCAGCTCCCAAGACAACTTGGAAGGAGAAGGGAAAGGAGAGGAAAGGAGAGGAGGGGAGGGGAGGGGAGAGGAGGGGAGGGGAGGGGAGGGGAGGGGAGGGGAGGAGGAGGAGGGGGGAAAGAAAAAGAGGAAGAGGAGGAGGAGGAGGAGCAGCAGCAGCAGCAGCAGCAGCAGCAGCAGCAGCAGCAGCAGCTCAGGTGCTCACAACTGACCAGGAGTCTTGCCACACCTCAGACAGGTGGAGGCAGGTGTCCTCCAGACAGGAAACTAGGCAGAGAGAGGTGTTGAGGCCACGGGGACAAAGGGCAGGCACAGAAGCAAGAGGAAAAGTCTCTCCAGGACCCAAACCTCCAAAACTCCAGCTCCACAGCGGCAACGTGTCTTCTGGCAACCATGACAATTGTTCAATAAATGAACAACCTAAGGGCTGGATAAACATTAGCTAGGCACCGGACTCCCGACGTCATGACTGTGTGGTTCCTGGGAACGTCCTGAGGAGCCTTGGTGCACAAAGAGCTGGGCTTACCCAGTTAGTGGGGTTTGGGAAAGTACGGGTCACGGCGGGCCGTCATGATGAATGGGGTGCTGCTCTCCTGGCGTGTACCAGGGAGACTGAATATCTGCATCATGAAGGACTTTTATCCCTAAATGCCAGCAGCACCATGCACACCACATATGCATGCACACACACACACACACACACACACACACACACACACACACAGAATCTATGACTCAATGATATGGTAATATGCTTTTTTGTACTGATCCTTAGGCTTGAACTCAGGGCCTGGGCACTATCCTTGATCTGTGTTGCTCAAAGATAGTACTGTACCACAGTTCTACTTCTGGCTTTTTTGGTGGTTAATTGGAGAGAAGAGTCTCACAGACTTTCCTGCCCCAGGCTAGCTTCGAACTTCCTGAGTAGCTAGGATGACAGACATGAGCCACCAGCACCTGGCTGATATGAATTCCTTCTTTTTTTAATTAGACCCAATTCATTTTTCAATAAAGTTGATTGTGAGAGGAACTCAGCATCCATAAAGATCATACACTTGGAAAGGGCTGAGTGTGAGAGGAACATGCCCGTGACACACATGTTCGTGTGAGGCTGCAGGAAATACAATGTTAAAACCTAGAAGTGATTCCAGTTTGAGGGAAAGGAGCAAAGGATAGAGGACCAGAGAATCGAGCGTGCAGAGTGAGAAAGCAGAACGTCAAGTTGGAGAGCAAAGGCTGCCATCTTGCTTTCTTCTGTGGAGTCTGATGACAGAAGAATAATGGCCTCACTGCAAATGCAATCATACTGAGGATGGAGCGTTGAGCTGCAAGGTGGAAAGGCAGAAATGCACAGGGAAAAGTAAGAAAAGAAAATAAACCAAGGAAGAGATCAGAGCTGTTGTCTGGAAACAACCTGTTCCCTCCACCAGGTTTCAGAAGTCGCCAACTTCAGGTGACAACCCATGCCTTCCTCTAAGACCCTCCCCTTCATGGTGACTGGCCTTGTGATTCGCTTTGACCAACAGGAAGTACCAGAGGTAACATTATGTCCGTTCTAGGCCAAAGCCCGAGGAAAACTGAACCGCCATGGAAGAAGTCAAGCTTCTCTACCGGAGGCACCAGAGAGACCACGTAGATAAAGAGAAAGCCATAAAATAATATGGATAAAAAGACAAAGGTCTAGAGTCCCGGGGGCCCAGCATAACCCTGCTGCCAACCAAACTGACTTCCCACAGAACAAAATCTCCTGTATAATCAACCACTGGGCAGACTAGTAGAAGAACGGCCCTGCTAGGCCCAGCCTGGATTCCTTTATGCTGAAACAAATGAAACAGTTGCTGCTTTAAGCCTGTACAGTTGGGGTCTGATACACACTCCCAGATAACAAAATATCTTCCTCAAGGCCATCAGTTGTGTTTGAACACCCTGCTGGTGGTGCCCACCCCCTGATCACAGAGCTCTGTGCACAGGTAGGTCGGTCTGTCTGAGTGGATCCTGGGTGATGGGAAGTTCGCACATAAGCATTCATGCCATTGACAACAACTGCCCCTCAGTCTACTTACTAGTGACATCCAAGCCCAGCGCAGGGTTGACACCTAAATAACCACTAGCAAAATGGATGCCCAGCGATCAATCTGGTTTTAATGAACTCACGAGCAACCATCCGAAGCCTACGTATCCCCCGGGGACTTCCCAGGGACTCTCAACCTTCCACGTCAGGAAATGTTCTCAAAAATCCCACCATAACCCTCGAGACTCCCACAGCTCATTTCCTCTTGCCCAGTGTGGATGGATAACAGCTGGTCACTGTTTCAATGCCCCCCCACCCCCACCCCGTACCTTGCTTCCCTGGGCCCAGTCAAGTTCTCTCTGCATCAACAAGGCGACACGTGCATTGCTTTCTCCTTCTGTTGAAGAGGGGCTGCTTTCTATTTAGCAAGAACGACTGTGACTCAGTAGCTCTGAGTGGAGGGCAGAGATTATGCATCACGCTGCTGCTGGTGGCCCGCTGTGGATATAGCCCTTTTTATCTCGTCACAGATGAGGAAGAGGGAGTAAAGCAAGTTCCACCGCTATCGTGAGTGCCTTGGATTAGATCTCACACTGCCGGTGGCTGAAAGGGGTCCCATCTACTCCACAGGAGATGTCTGGGGCTGGAGGGGTAGAGCCCCCATCATCTCAGGCTAGCTAGCTGCGGTAAAATCACCCAGAAAGAAACTTCTCAAATTTTTCTCCCCCAATGGAAAGTGACTCAGTGGGGTCTAACCCGGGACTCTAAGAAATTGTGTTTCTCAGAAGGGCTCCATAGTCAGGCACCAGTAGCACAGGCCTGTAATCCTAACGACTCAATAGGCTGAGATCTGAGGATTGTGGTTCAAAGCCAGCCTGGGAAGGAAAAGTCCATAAGACTCTTATCTCCAATCAATCACAGAAAAAGCCAGAAGTAGTGCTTTGGCTCAAGTAGTAGAGTGCTAGCCTCGAGCAAAAACAGCTCAGGGATAGTGCCCCGGCCCAGAGTTCAAGCCCCAGGTAATAACTGGACTTGAGATTAGTAATCTAGAATATTTGGAGGACAATTACTGCCCCACCACCAAGAATGTAAGACTCCCAAATCCTAGCAAGCTCATATTTATTACAGAGGTTCGAGTGTCCGGGCACAATCAATTAATGGAAGCCTCACCACAATTGTATCTGGTAGGTACTATCATTCTTCTCATCTCACAGAAGAGGGAAACTGAGGCATGAGGCAGCTAAATAACTGGGTTTAAAAATCACAACACGCGGGCTGGGGATATAGCCTAGTGGCAAGAGTGCCTGCCTCGGATACACAAGGCCCTAGGTTCAATTCCCCAGCACCACATATACAGAAAACGGCCAGAAGCGGCGCTGTGGCTCAAGTGGCGGAGTGCTAGCCTGGAGCGGGAAGAAGCCAGGGACAGTGCTCAGGCCCTGAGTCCAAGGCCCAGGACTGGCCAAAAAAAAAAAAAAAAAAATCACAACACGCCCTGTTAGTTCTGCTCCAGAGGCTGCACCTTGCTCATTATGGGCTATATCTACACAGAAGGTATGTACCTCAGAATATCACAAGACAAGACTGCTCCACCAAGCAGATCAGAGAATATTAATTTGCCACGGGGCTGGTGGTAAGAGAAGATCTGAATGAACTTTGGGGAAACACTGAGTTATTCAACCAAATGAGGTGGATTTGTTATATTTTGCAGAACCTCCCCAACCGAATTCACCAGCCATGCACAGCCAATGAATTTCCAAGGGGTGGAATGGGGTGAGTGGATCACAATTTGGTAACGTTTCTCCAAATGCACTGGTTTACAGAATCCGTTGGTCCCAAAAGCATCTCCTGAAGACACCAGGAAATTAACATGAGCCAAGAGTAGCATGCCCCAAACTCCCAGCACAAACCCAAAGTGCCTGGGGATCTCATTAAACAAAAATCTGGATTCTTCGGGGCACTGGTGGCACACGCCTGTAATCCTAGCTCCTGAGGAGGCTGAGATCTGAGGATCTGATTCAAAGCCAGCCCTGGGCAGGAAGGTCTGTGAGACTAGAAATGGAGCTATGGCTCAAAGTGGTACTAGCCTTGAGCAAAAAGAGCTCAGAGTCAGTGCCCAGGCTGTTAGTTCAAGCCCCACAACAGATGAGAGAGAGAGAGAGAAAAAAAGATTTGGATTCTCTATGTGTGATCACAGCCCAAGAATCTGCATTTCCAGCACTCTCCCATGGGACACTGATGCTGGGTGTCAAAGAGCACAGGGATGCTGGCTGGCTCTGTCCCCATTATACCTCGCCAGATGAGCCTGATGCCAGGTCAGGCTCCCCAAAGAGAACAACCTTAATGCAACTTCCCAGAGGCTCTGCCCCCTGCCAGCTCCCATACCGGTGCCTCTTATTTCCTACGTATGTCAAGTTTCCCCCAGGCACTCCTAGGGTTGCCCCGTCTAAGGGTCTGCGATCCCAAGGCTGCTGTCTCTCCCCCCAGCCCTGGCCTTGGGACGCTGGTGGAGACGGCAGCCTCCCTCTCCTGCTTGCTGGGGATCTGCAGCCAAGGAGAGGGGGAAGGAGGTGAAAGGAGGAGAAGCAAGGAGCAAGGAGGCCCCGTGAGGTCTTGTGACCGCCTGGGCCTCCCAGTGCCGCCGCCACTGCCCACTGCCGAGGTGGCAGGGCTGAAATACTTGGCCGGGCTCCGGAGCAAACACCCAACCCCAACAGGCCCAAGTGTGTCTCAGAACAGACTGTGTAAATAAGGAGGGGGAGGAGGGAAAGAAAAAAAAAAAAAAAAACGAACCAGCCACAGATCCCAGTTTCAAACACGTCGAAACAAAATAATGCCTCTCTCGCACTTGCTCACTCACTCCCCCTTTTTTTTTTTTTTTTAATTTCCACTGGTGCCTCGGTGGAGCCTGGCTGGCGGCCTGTTAGAGCCTGCAGCCTACCTGTCCTGCATAGGAATGAAGCCCGAGCAGTTACATGATCTGTGCGCACTGCACGCAGGGGACGAGCGCATTCAGCCCAGCAAACAGAGCTGGACTCAGAACAGAAGCTGTTCTCAGAGGCAGCCCAGAAGGGACCTGGGGAACGAACGGCGTGAGGGGTGGCAGCAGGGGTCAGGAGGGGGGGGTACAAGCTGCAGCAGCGCTTGTGCAATGAACTTGGCCTTGACCAGGTGGCCCTGACAGCCACCCCTGCAGGCAAAACAGCAAGTCTAGCAATCAGGAGGGAAATAAAAAACAAAACAAAACAAAACCTCCTTGGAACAAAGCTAGATCTATAAAGCATCAGATCTATCCTAAACAACTCTTCTAGTGTGTGTGTGTGTGTGTGTGTGTGTGTGCGCGCGCGCGTGCACGCACCTGTGTGTGCAGACAAGGGGGCCACTTGCTTGTGGTTTGTCTCTGGTTTGGAACTTTCTACCGGCAGGGTGGGGTATGGAGGGGGTGCTGCTGTGTGCATGAGTCATTTGTGGATTAGGACCCATCGCCCCCATTCTCTCTGCAAGTTGAAACAATTGAATTGTCTTCCCTGACTCCTGCCAAAGTCTCTTACTCAATCTTGGATCAAGAGGGTGTTGTGGGGTGGCGGGGGGGGGGGGGGGGTGGGGGGGAAGGCTGGCAGGGGAATCCAGGCAGCTCTAGGCCCATCGGGCCCAGCTGGGGGCTTCCCAAGCTTGAAGGGAACGGGACTGGCTTAGAGAGGTAGGCAAGGAAAGCAAGTGAAGCGGGCGACATAGTGCGGGAGTAAACATGAAGGAGAGCACTGACTACTGCGGGAGGCAGGATCGGGACTCCCCTTCACACTCCCTGGCGTCATCCTCCTAACTAAGAAGAGCCTTGGAGACAGTGGGGGAGGCTAAGACAGGAAGAAAACTCCAGATCCCCAAACACAGCTCCGGTTGTCGTAACTTAAAGGCTAACTGAAGGAGCCTATCTGAGATCATCCAGGTTCCTGGGCAGAGCCAACACCACACCCAGTGTGGAGTGAGCGCATGCTTCCTTTGCAAAATTTTGCAGTCATCTTGACCTCGGATGGTGTGCCCAGAAGGCCCACTCCCCCCTGGGCACTTGGACCAGAGGACTGTCCAGAAAATCCAGACCAGGCTGAGCCTTGGCTGGAGGACCTGCTCCGTAGCTTCCCACCCCCTCTCCCCAGAGTTGAACAGCTTGTGCCTCTTATGACTGCAAAAGCCCCCCTTCTCAGCCATCTTGCACAGGTGGAGACCATTGCTATCCCATTATACAGCGGTCTTGAGGATAAATAAGGCACCTGAGGCACGTGGCTACCAAGCGACAGTGAGTATCCCCGTGTCTCTTAGGCACCTACGAGCCAACTCTGACAGAGACCTCCAAGAAAACGCAAAGACCGGGTCTCAACCCTGGCGCTGGCTAAGCAATATATAGGGCTTCGTCTATGAAGTAAGGAGATAAACAACGCAAAAGGGGGCGGGGAGGCAGCACTGTTTCTATTCTGGTGCCCATCAAGCTGACCCCAGGGGAGCCAACAGAGCCCTGGTCTCAGGCAGGATCAGGGTAGAGGACCTGAGTCAGGTCACGGAAGTCGTGTGGCACACAGGAAAGCCTTCGGTGCATCCGGGAGCTCTGGGCCGAGTCAGGCACTGGAGACGTCCCTCTCAGAGAGGTATTGAAGCGCTAAGATCCACAGAGAGAGAACACAGAATTGAAAAGCTCTAAATTTTTCTAAGAGAAAGGGTGGTTTCTGAGCCTGGCTCAGGATTGCCTCTCTGTAAACACTCGTTATTTGTTTTACTCTGTCTCTACGCTATGCTGGACAGAACACGCGTGGTACCACAGAACACTGTGAGACCTTACACACAGCCCGCACAGGGACTGAAGCGTGCGTGGGCCAGGGCAGGAACTGGGAGCAACGGGACAGGCACTTGGCAGAAAGAAAGAAAGGAAGAAAGGAAGAAAGGAAGGAAGGAAGGAAGGAAGGAAGGAAGGAAGGAAGGAAGGAAGGAAGGAAGGAAGGAAGAAAGAAAGAAGGAAAGAAGGAAGGAAAGAAAGAAAGAAGGAAAGAAAGAAGGAAAGAAAAGAAAGAAAGAAAGAAAGAGAAAGAAAGAAAGAAAGAGAGAGAGAAGAAAGAAAGAAAGAAAGAAAGAAAGAAAGAAAGAAAGAAAGAGTCAGTCTGTCAGTTTCTCACAAAATTTAAATACATGGCTACCCTATGTCCCAGCATTTTCATTCCTAGTCATTTGACTCCAGAAGTGTAGGATGCCATTTTTCAACACAGCCCAAACCTAAAAGCAGAATCAGGGCCCATCAGATAAACTGTACAATGGAGCATGACTCAGTCATCAGAGCAGCCCTCTGAAACATGATAATGTGGATGTCCCACAGACTCATTCAGAGCGATAACCACTGACAGAAAGGGATACTGTCCAAGCCAGGCATGGTGGCCCAAACCTGGACTCCTGGCTACTTGGGAGGAAGAGACTGGTGGATCAAAGCTCAAGGCCAACCTAAGCAAAAAGAAGTTTGAGAGACTCGGTCTCAACCAACGGCTGGGTGTGGTTATCACAGCTATGTTCTGAAGAAATATGATGGGTAGTGAGACATGCCCATCTTTTCCAGAAATACCAGGAAGCACAAAGAGAAAGTCATGGCCCAGACCCACCTGGACAAGAAGTGAGGCCCTAATTCAAAAATAATCACTGCGTGGAAAGAAGGGTTACTAATACAACTGCCTAGCGAGCACAAGGCCCGGAGTTCAGTCCTCACTACCACCCAAAACAACTCAGACCCCTTATCCTAGAGGACAGAATCCAAAATACCCAGGGACGTCCAAAATCCTAACCAGTGCCCAACCTCTCATTTACTCTGCTTATATATACACAACTAGGATTAAGTCTAATTTGTAAACTAAGCACTAGGAAGAATCGATAATAGAATAGAAATTTAACCATACAGTGTAGTCAAGATGACTTCAGATTTATGAGTTATGAACGTCTAGAATTTTTCATTGAATATCTTCAGATTCCTGTTGGCCGTAGCTCGGAAAAGGCTACTGCACAAACTCCTTGGCTCCATTTCCATGAAGTTGGCTTTGAATAGCAAACCCACGCCAGGCAGTCAAAACTCACAAGAGGAAACCCAGGCCAAGGGCACAAAATGGGCAGGCGCCACACTGGCGTCTGATGGGCCGTGGGTGCCGTCTATGGCAATGGAGTATTTCAAGTGTGACACAGTACAGGGCATATAGATTGTACCTTAAGGAAAAATAAAATCCTGTAAGCTGCCAGGTGCTGGTGTCTTACACTTGTGATTCTAGTTCATCAAAAGGCCGAGATGTGACGATCAGGGTGCAAAGTCAGTCTGAGAGGAAAAACTGGAGACTCTTATCTCCAAGCAATCAGCAAAAAGCCAGAACTTGATGTGGCTCAAATGGGAGAGCACCAGACTTGAGTGGAAAAAAAAAATCTAAGTGAGAGTGAGAAGCCCTAAGGTCAAGCCTCAATATTAGCAACAACAATAACAACAAATCTACAGGCAAGTATCAATTCCTAATCAACACGAAGCTAAGTACACTGTCATGCAGAGGAAAGGATTCCCTCTTACACAAAATGGACCAAGTGACTCCATTAGGAATAGAGCCTAAAATAAAATTAAAATAAAACAAAATACACAATTAATTAAAATATAAAAGTAAAATGCATACATAAAATAAAATGTAATATAAAATATAAAATGAAATAATAATAAAGAAGAGAAAGGCAGTGACATCAACCTTGTCAGGGAAAAGGTCCCTGGTTTCTCCCCCCCACCCACGCACGCACGCACGCGCGCGCGCACACACACACACACACACACACACACACACACACACACACCTCAGAGAGATGCTTGATTGACTTGCTGGTCTCCACCCCAAGCACTCCAGGGTTTCTAGGCCCAGTTCTTTACTATTCAAATGACTTTAAAAAATATTTCTCCTCCTGGAAAGCAGAAGGAGAGGAAATGCTTTGAAGCCTTCTCTCCGAGTTAATTTTTTTTTTTACAAAGGTAAGGCAGGGTATTTTTAATCCAATATTAAATAAACATATTTTAATGGTATGTTCAAAGCCTTCAGGCTTCTGATGTTGGTGCGGGGTTTTTGTTTTGCTTTATGTTCTGAGGGGTGAGTGAAGACGGCGCTCTTTTCTTTCCTGACCAAATGTTCTGGAATCACTGAGCAGCAGACCCAGGAAGCTAGCGAGCCACTGGGCTGCTGTAGAAGGGAGAAGTTCACACAGGCTCCATGTCCTTTTCTCTGGAAAACGGTCCACCAGGGCTCAGCTCCCAGGTGGCTCTGGGTCCCGCAGGAAAGCCTTCTGCTCTATTCTGCGCCATAGCCAGCAGCAGGCTCACCATGCTGGAGCCCCCTTTCCTAGATGCGTGAGGGGCATGGGAACGTCCTTTATCAGCGATGAAGATCAGAGCCGGCACATTCGGCTTTCTCCATGACCCAGACACAGAGAGAATGAGACGAGGCAAAGCTCTGCACCCCTGCGCCATCGCCTGGCCTGGGGAGATACAATGTAGAGTCACACAGGCCACAATGTCTTAAGTGAAGTAATAAAGAAATACAACTCTCACAAGTTAGAAGAAGGGGGGAGGTATGTTCTGAGGTAAGATGCAGCAAGCACCGGAATCTGCCAGGAATGGAATCCAGGCCCTTGTTCTAAATGGTCTCAATAGTCTTTGTTAATAATGCTGTCCATGTAATTCTGCCAGTGGCCTTATGAGATCAGAGTCATTAAACACATTTTACAGATTTTTTTTTTTTAAATGGAGCCACGGACAAAGTAACTGCCCAAGGCCACACAGCTGAGAAGCCTCTCTGAATCCATTTCAAAGTCCGCTCTTAACCTGTCGCCTGCCTGGTGGTATCCAGAATGCGGACTTAACCCCGAATTCGGAGCAGGAGACAGCTCCTGGTGTCACAGCAACAACAAAACTGTCGTCTGCATGCCAACTTTCCATTCCCAGAGGGGGAAACGCTTTCTCGGCTTCTGATAGCAGAACATAATTCTCACTGTAAACCAGACAAATTAAGAGCATGCACAATCTGTTCATCTTTTCTTAAAAAGTTCTTGCCAGAAGGTTGAAATGGGCTAATATTGTTTTCTTTAAAAAAATTCGTTTGGAATTCTAGAATGATTTCAGATTTACAGAAAAGTTGCAAGGACAATACAGGGAAGGCCTTACATGTTTCTTTTCATTTGGGGGGTGGGGTACTAGGGTTCAAGCTCAGAGCCTGACACTCACTGGGCAGATGCTCTACCAATGAGCCACACCCCTCGTCCTTCCTTTCTTTTTTTGCTTTAGTTGTTTTTCCAATAGGGTCTTGTTCTGCCTAGGACTGGTTTGGGATGGTAATCTTCCTACCATGCCTCCAGTGTAACTGGGATAACAAATGTGCACACCAAGCTTGTTACTTAAGATGGAAAGGTGGGGGAGGGGGGTCTTATTCACTTTTTGTCCCAGCCAGCCTCAAACCATACCATCCTCCTGCTTTTTGCCTTCTGAGTAGCTGGGATCATAGGCGTACACCACCATGGCCAGCCCCTGTCTGAGCATTGCTATACATTCTTCACCCAGTTACCTCCGATAGGAGCATGTGATAAGCACACTCATTAACGAGGGACACACACAGCTGTCACACTGTGGCCTCCCCTGCCCCCCAAGCACCTCCTCCCACTTCTCCATCACACTCGCCAGCAGAAGCCTGACCCCAGCTTCCCAACAACTAGCAGATGAGTAGTGATTTAGCTGCATTCAGACAATAAAAGCCAGACAAGCAAAGCCTTCCCGTGGATGCTGGCTCACACCTGTAACCCCAGCTACCCAGGAAGCTGAGATCTAAGGATGCTGATTCGTAGCCAGCCCCTGCAGACAATTTCTAAGAGACTCTCATCTCCAATTAATCAGTGAGAAGCTGGAAGTAGAGAGAGAGAGGGGGGGTAGGCTCAACTGCTCAAGGGGCAGCTTTAGTGAAAAAGCCAGGCAACACCTTGAGTTCAAGTCCCATTCTAGCACACATGCACACATGCGTGCGCACACACATACGCACACGGTGAAACAAATTAACAAAAATAGACATCCCTGGTAAAATCAACACACACACACATACACACACACACACACACACACACACACACACACTCCTGGAGATCACAAGAAAGCATTAACAGCCACCTCCCCCCAAAACAGACTGACCATTTAAAACAACCGCCCAGAAACCCAGGTTCACTTTGGTCAACTCAAACTGGTCGGGCTCTGCTCTCTCCCGTCTGAGCCCCTCACTAGCCGCCATCTTCAGGGCTTTAGCATTCTAATGATGAAAATGCTTTTGGGGTATAGGAAGGCAACCCCTAGCGAGTTTACTTTCCTTCTTAACACCCTGTCATATCTGTCGAAACTCCCTAAAGGAAAAAGCTCTGAGCAAGCACACTGGAGAGATACAGGCAGCAGGAAGGACAAAAGGACTTGGTAGTCCGCAAAGTTAGGTGCCTGGAGATAAGAAAGCTGCTGGCTGATTTACAGATGGCGCACACTGAGTCTGAACCAGAAGAGGCCCAGCATGGCACCTGTAACTATGGCGTTTCCTCCCAAAGTAGCCTATGTTTTATTTTGAAGTTTCTGTTCTTCAGTGCAAAACACGTGAGCCCCTTGCTTAGAAACACTATCAAAAGCTAGATATTGGGAAGATAGAAACCGAGGTAGGCGGAAGTCTAGACAAATTGAGCCCTAACCCATGCTGGAGAATTCTTAAGCACCATCCTGGCTTGCAGAAAACAAAAGAAAAAGAAAAGAAAGGGGGTGGGGGGAACCAAGCTACTGGTCAGGGGGAATGCGCTTCGGTGCCAAGCTCAGCTTGAATTAATACACAGCACAGCCTCTTAAAGGGAGACTGCTTTACACCAAGAGATTCTAAATGGAACCCATTAAAAGCAACAGGAAGTGGAGAATACTCTGGAAGGAAAAAGGAGGCCACAGGAGATATGTTCTTCACCCGGTATTTGCAATCTTGTCGCTCTGATCAAGGCCATACCTTCAGGTCAAGGGAAGTAAAATCTTTGAGGAGCTCTTCCTACCTCTACCTCCTGAGTAATTAGGATTACAGACATGCACTACGAATTCTGTACTAGGAGATAGATCGTAAGTTACACACGTACAAACACACACACGGACACACATACACACACAACATCTTTAGATGATGGATGTGTTACTTTGTGATAATATTGTCACCCAAGTAGATAAAATTTTTGCCCCTTGTACCTCAGTGAGGCGCAAGTGGAGAGAAGCTAAAGCAAAGGCTAAGCTTTCTGCCTTTTGCTGATGGAGCACTGTCATAGGTACGTGAGCATCAAGTTTCCACAGTGAGATTCTGAAGCTGGAGAATTCAAATTCTGTTGTGGCCCTCTGAGTCTCTTCAGGGAGAAGCGAGCATGTTTCTGTAATGAGGCCTATTTAAGTCTCCCTGGAGATTTTTTTATGTTTACAAGATTCAACTTCTCAACCTCGTAGGGAAACCCAGGCATGACACGATCCGACTGGAGGATTCTGAGCATGCCCGCGTACAACTCAGGATTCCACCAGAGCAGACTTGGAGAAAGGAGTTCACTTACACACAGAAAGAAGGCTTTGTAACAGAGGCTCTGCCCATGGCAGTGGAGTGCGTGAGTGTGTGTGTGTGTGTGTGTGTGTGTGTGTGTGTGTATGTTTACACCTTCTGTAAGCACAAACTAAAAGAGAGAGAAGTCTGGGCAAAGACCCTCACTTGTAAGTAAAGCATGGTGTTGGACTCAAATGCAACAAGCCTGCCTCAGTGTGTCAGAACTCCAGCATTAATCTCTTACAGCATTAATCTCTTACAGAGGCAACTCAACTTCCCTAGCTGATGGGGCTGTGAAACAGAATTCCGTCAAAGACATGAATTCAAGCATAAAAAACAAAGGGCTAGTGTGGAAGATGAAACAGCTCTGAAGACAAGTATACAGGTGGGAAAAAAGGGGAAAAAATGTAAAGAAGCATGAAAGCCTAGAGCTTCCTAAATAGATAGACAGAATAAAAGAGGTGGGTCTCTGGTCCAAGGGCCAGTTTGTCCCTGCTCATCCATCCTCCCAGAGAATAAGAGATGCGACTGACTTCCTGGATCCCTCCTATCCACTATCCTTTTGTGCCTGTCGGAGGGTGGGCAGGGAGAGGGGCATGCTGGGAAAGCCCATGTTCATGTCCATGTTGGGGCAGTGGCCCAAGCTGTCCTGTTGCAGAGGACAGATGGAGAAAGTTGCTTGGGGACCATGAAATGTACTGCTCAGTTCTCATCCAATCTCCCAGACAGTGGAAGGGACCAGGTGGGCAAGAAGGCCACTTATAGGGGGGCTTTGGTGCCATTCGCTGATACGGGCATTCAAGAGCCAACATGGGTATGCAGGTGTCTCTAGTGTATGTCCACTTGCGTTCCTACACAGTCATGCCCAGGAGCGGTCCAGCAGATCGGATCATATGGTGGTTCTAGTTTTAATTGTATAAGGCGCCGCCAATACTGATTCCCAGCAGTGTTCCTTTCACCCCACATTTTCACCAGCAATTATTGACATCTATTTTCTTGATGATTAAAAACAAAACAAAAAGGCCAACTGTCTGCCAAGGTGGACCAAGCATCGGAGATACCTTGTAGAGCAGAACCAGCCACCTCCCCAGTTCATTGATGGGGACTGATAAAGCCACATTTGATCTATGGAGTATGGCACTTTTGTAAAATGAAAACTCAAGACGTATTTAAGACTATCAATGTACAGGAATTCTCCGCGTGTTGGAGGCTAGTATGTCTGAGCTAGCAAATGAAGCACTAGAACTAGGTAAACCTAAGGAAGGAATTGTTGATGTGCCTGGCTTTACATGGGGTGGGGGTGGGGGGGATGAAATCCATTTGAGCCCAGTCCCCATGTGTGAAATGGGACACGGAATTAATGTGAAGATGTATTTCAGGACTGCACCTAGCCTGGACCTTCCCTGACCCTCAGGAGAATCGTGCAGATTGGTTCCCTCCTCAGCTGATGGCGGTCAGCACCTCTCAGCACTGGTGTGATTTCAGCCCAGGTCTCTTTAAGGAGCCACTGCCAACTCTGTGGGGGATTCATGGTTCATGGTGATTCAGCCAGCCCTGGCCCAGAAAGAACTGAGCGCACTATCGCCTGGCCCGCCAGGACGCCAGGACATGGCAAGGAGCCCACAGCTGCTGCCGGGAGACAAAGCCAGTCACCACCCAGCCGGCCCCCGCTGCTAGGCATAGGCCTGGGGCCATCCAGCCCCAGCCCCAAAGCAGACCAAGGCTGGCTTCCCGTCTCCCGAGGGTGGGAAGGAAAGGAAGGCAGTTACCCCAGCACGGCCATGAGGGGGCTGACAGAGGAAAAATGACAGTGTTCTCACCTCTACGACAACTCATGTGAGTGTAGGCAGGGTTTCTGCTGGCTCTCGCCTCTCTCAGGGAGAAGCGGCAAAGACAAAGTGTCAGCCTCCTTCAAATCGGGTGGTCCCAGGAAGCTGGGAAGCCCCACTTGGATGCTAACTGGCCCATTTCCACCCCGTTCCTAAGCAACGTGACATGAAGTCCCTGGGAACTCTGTCACGGAGCCAGTGAACTGGAAGGACCTGGAGAGCTCTCCACTCAAACCCCCTGCGCTAAAGCTTCTGGGCCACTCACAGAAAGAGAAGGGAGGCCCGGCCTCTGCCCAGAACCCACAGCGGCCCCAAGCAGCAGAAAGGGAGACCAAGAGAGAGAGCCAGGCAGCGCGCACCTGCCGGCCCACTGAGCGTGGCCATCCCAGATAGTGAACTTAGCCCTTTGTACCATGTCCTAGCAGGGGCTGATGCCCACTCAGCCTCCAAAGCTGCTTCACGGGATGTTTTAGCAAGGAACAAGCTTCTATTCCAAATTAAACTCTAGCAAGCACCAACAAGGCAGAACTTGAGCGCATATAATTTTATTTAAACTGAAGAATATTAATTTTACTGTTCGAAACCTAACTTGAGAGACAAGCTCACAAGACCTCCACATCTAGTTTTTGCTCATAATATTAAGAGTGCTGGTATGAAATAAATGAACAATGTTCATCCATTCACTGTGGCACTTCTTTTAAAAGTTAAAAAAAATAAATAGAAGAGCCGGGAGCCAGTGGCTCACACCTGTAAATCCTAGCAACTCAGGAGGCTGAGATCTGAAGATTGTGGTTTAAAGCCAGCCAGGGCAGGAAAGCCCATGAGACTCTTCTCTTCCATTAACCAGCAAAAAGCCAGAAGCAGAGGTGTGGCCCAAGTGGTAGAGCACTAGCCGAGTTCAAACACAGTGCCCAGGCCCTGAGTTCAAGCCTGAGGAACACACACACACACACACACACACACACACACACACACACACACTCTTTTTAAATTAAAACATAAGAGGCTACCTCCTAGAGGACATGCACGTAAGTTCAGTTCAAATAGCTGAGCAAAAAGTGAATCAAGTTCTCCTCCTAAGGACTCCACGGAGGGGACAGTGCCCAACCAGGTCAGGTCGGTCCCACTCCGTTAGGTCAGTGAGTGCCAGCCAGGAGTGGGCGCCATGTCCTAGCAGTGGGCAATGCCCAGAGAGCAGCCTGTCCCCTCTCCTCACACTGCAGAGCACACAGGCCGAAGGCCAAGCATTTGCAGGCAAGGACCCGAATGAATAAAGAAGTTATGCAACTCACTAATCACACACAACAGCCAAGGCAGAACCTGACATCATACAACGCCGTCTCCACCGCCTGCCTGTGAGCTCACATAATAAATAATACGAATCCAGCAGATTATAGCGACGCAATGTAACAGAGAATATCAACACATTGCTAATAATAATAAACTTAGTAGTAGAACTACCCAGAACTTAAGTCAAGCAAATGAAAAATAAAATAGTTGATTTTCCCTTAAGTCCGAAAGGCAGAGTTTCTTGGGGACATACTAAGTCTCTCCCACTTTCTGGGACGTGATGTTCACCACACAAGGTTAAGAAAGGCCCCCGGTCACCAAAGCCCAGCAAGATGGCTCTGGAGATGGAAACATGGGCAAGTTGAGAAGTCTTGGACACAGAGGAATTCCAAGAGTTGAGTGGTGAGATTCAAATAAATATAAATAAGAGAAGGAATGGGGAAATTTTGTTGCTGATTAGAATAAAAGCGAAGTTTTCTTCCCGTCTCCTACCAAACCATGATCCAAGTTGGGAACCTTAGAGAATTCTAAAAAAAACAGCACATGTATCTAATTTAAAGACATACTAAAATCCTGCGCAACTGCTTTCTTTTCTTACTGTTATGAAAAGAGCATTTATTTTTAAACTGAGGTTAATATTTCTTCCCAAAATATGTCCTTCTTGAAAATAATCTCACAGATGACCGAACCAGGAGATGAGATTTCCAATTATGCAACCAAGACTAATAAAAGAAATTTTGCTTTACTTATTAATCTATTTCTAAATACTTCCTTGTCGCTTTGTTATGTTCTTTTGTAAATTACATTTTTATTATCTTCAAGTAGCTGTACAAATGGGTTATACCATGAGTACAATGTATCTTGATCACTATCACCCTATCACCATTCTCTTCCGTCCTTCCTGACCCCAACTCCCCCCTCAATTTTTCTAGTTTCACAGAATATACATTATGAATGCAAAGACCAGCACAGGGGCCAGTTGGAGGAGTTATGTTCATATTTTGATTGCAGGCTTTACTGAGGATAACTAGTTACTAGTTACTAGTTACACATTTTCACTGAGCTTTCTCATTCAAGGCTGCAGCTCTACCACTTAAGCCATACCCACATTTAAGGTTTTTTACTGGGAGTTGAGAGAGAAAAGTCTCATGGACTTTCCAGCCCAAACTGTGATTCTAAGATTTCAGTTTCCTGAATAGCTAAGATTATAAGCATGAGCCACCAGCAGTTGGCTATCAAAAGGTATTTTTGTTTGTTAAGATTTAAGTTCTAAGCCAGGCACCAGTGGCTCACGCCTGTAATCCCAGCTACTCAGGAGGCTGAGATCTGAGGGATACATTTTAAAGCCAGCCCAGGCAGACTCTTATCTCCAATAACCCACTCAGAAAAGGCCAGAAGTGGTGCTGTAGCTCAAGTGGTAGAGTGCTAGCCTTGAGCCATAGAAGCTTGGGGACATCACCCGAGCCCTGAGTTCAAGCCCCAGGACCAGCAAAATGAACAAACAAACACAAGATTTAAGTTGTAGAAGCAGATTCCGGTAATGGTCACTCAACATTCTGAATGTCCTTAATGCCACTGACTTTCACACTTTAAAATGATAAAAGTGATCATTTTTAGGACCTGTGCATTGTGCCACAATTTAAAAAGCCACTGACCCTCGAAAGAACCCCGGCATTCATTCTGTCAAGCGTCAGGCCAGTGCATGGCACCACCCAGCTTAGAAATGGACCTTCCCCTAAGACCCTCAGGGTTTGAGAGATCGGGTGGGGCGGGCAGGGAGGAAAGGCAGAAGGCCACCAGGCACAGCCAGCCTGTTGGCAGGGAGCCGGCTCCCTCCTGCCGGGCCTCCTGGGCTCCAGCAGCTCTGGACCCACAGCTCTCTGGTCTCGGCCCACCTGGCAGGCACTGTGCTTACTTTCTTGGGGCTGGGAGCCCAGTGTCCTTGGTCTGTGTTATAGAGTCAACAACCATTTATCTGAACTGGACGCACAAGGCAGCCGTAAGTGGCGGAACTCTGACAATATTTAATGACTCTGGGGGTGGGGCCACTCTGTAGGATGGAGGAGGGCTGGGGAGGAAAGGAAAGGAACCGAACAGCAGGCTGAACACTCCGGGGGGAGGGGGCGAAAATTCCATAGGAGGGGGAGGAGAGATAAAAGAGGGCTGTAAAGCAATCTTGACAGGTTAACAGACAGGTAATATTCCCCGTGCTGTTTATTTAACCAGGCTAGCACTCTACGCGGCCCCCCCTTCCCCCTCCCCCCCCCCCCCCCGAGGATGCTGAGGCCAGGGAGCTCCACAGCGCGGGCCTCCACAGAAACAAAGATCCACTCAGAGAAAACCAAACAGCAGCCAGGCCCAAGCTGGTAGCGCCACCCCCTCGCTCGGAAGCCACCGGAAGCCACCAGGAGACATGTCCGGGACTCCCATCATGGGAACCTCATGGGACCATCAGCAGCAAGGTCCCCGGGGCCAAGACAGGCACCACCGGGCTCCTCGCCACCAGTGGGGCCCCGATGCTCAGGATCACACGTGGCTTTCACCCCTCCACCTCAAAGCAGACCAGTTCTGCAGTTTTGGAAAGACAGATGTACTGTGCTAGTCTCGCTATGGACCCAGGTCTCTGGGCCCAGTATATTTAGCCAGTGAAGACATTCAGGTGGCCCCACCCAAAAGCCTCATTCTATTCTGTCATCTCCTTGCTGTTACACACTGGGCAAACTCCTTAACATCGCTGGATCTCAATTTCTACATGTCATATACAAATACATACATACATACATACATACAGAGAGAGAGAGAGAGAGAGAGAGAGAGAGAGAGAACCATCCTCTTCTCTTCACCTGCTGTGCCATTGGCTTACAGGGGTGTGCTATCACTCCTAAGCTTGATAAAGGAGATGAGTTCTTCCTGACTTGCCTCCATCCACTTCCTGCCTTGCTCTTAGCTTCAAACTGAGATAACCCCCCTGCCCCCACCTCCCCGAGTAGCTGGGATTACAGAAGCAGGCCATTGCAGCCAAGATAGTAATTCCTACAGGGTTCATTGTCATTGTAACTGGCACCATTAATGGTATTTAATAATTATGAGGAATCAATCAATAATATGCAAGTTAAATAAAGGCAACAGTTGTACCTGAAGGCAACACTTCATACATCATACTTTTCTTCTAAACAGGTCTCTGCTATCCACCTGATCGGAATACAGTAGCAAACAATCTATAGGCAGTCTAGAGACATGAAGATGCTTAGTTTTTTAAAAGATAATCTCATACATGGGGAGAAACTTTTTCTGAAGACCGAAAGAAGTGCCATGCTGGCTGGGGGAGCAAGGAGAAAGACTCAGGACACCCCCCAGCTCCCTGAGACCTTGGCAGCCACATGGAGTAACTGGATACAGTTCCATGTTCCTGTGTTTCTCAGAGAACATGAAAGCGTTCAAAGCCATTGAACCAGCACTCAAGAGGGAGCCAAGGTTCTGACTTCATTTCCTTCGGGGTTCCCTGGCCTCTGTTACAGGACACTGCTTTGAGGCTGGATTATATATTTTTGAGGTTATTTGGAAAATCATTGTGGCTTTAAATAATAAAATTCTGAGTGACATCTGTCAGCCTTGATTACCCTGAGTCTGCTATGCAGCATTTTCTTTCTTGTCTCATTTTTTAAAAGTGAAATGAAGTAAGTGTTATCCAGAAAGGTTTGCAAGCGTCTGCAGGGTTGGGTATTAAACACTCTATTGAAATCAGTCCCAAAGGTGTGTGCCCGAGACCTCACTACAGAACGGAGGTGGTACACACAAGAGCTGAGCTGGGAAATGCTGCCTAGGACAGGAGGCAGAGGTTAGGCATGCCTGGGCCTAAGAATCACACAGACATCTGGTCAACCTCCTCGCTTTACTACTGGAGAAGCAGATGCTCAAGAAAGTCGAGCCTTTACAGTCACAGATAGCTCCAGGAAGGCCAGGACACAAGGCAAGTCCTTCCTCTCCCTAATCCCTACTCCTGGCTCCGTCCAGAACTCTTCAAATTAGGCATCAAGGTTCATCCTTTCCTTCTCACCCACGACTTAGAACAGGTGTCTATCCTGTGGGACCAGCCAGGAGTCATCTCGTAAGAGGAACGGTTCCTCTGCATGGATCTCTGCCCAACCTCCTCATTATTCAGAAAAAGGTCATGCTTTACGACATGTGGTTTGTATAGCACATGAGTCTTACCCAGGATAGGAGTGGTGATTTAGAAAATACCTGTGGCTGTCACAGGAGAAAGCATCACTTGGACAACAAATGTGGGTACAGACAGTCTTCTCAGAGGGCAGGGACTCCTGGATCCAGCACCTCCCCAAAGCCATTCTCTCTCCTACCATCAACACAACCAAGTACTAAGCATCTGTGATTACTTGGCAGTCCCTGCGCCTGGGGGGAAATGTAGATGCACAGGGAGGCGGAGCCTAAGAACTCCAGCTCAATGGCTGGGGTGCCAAGAAGGGGCCTGACACACCCACAAAGGGAAGGAAGAGAGCTATGAGGAGTCAAATCCAACTTGTTTTGGGCAAGGAGAGGAGATCAAACTGGGTATTGGAAACAAAATCCAACACACGAACCTCTGGAAGTTATAATAATCTTGGTATGCTTTCACCAAACGCTCCTTTTCATATCCTCAAGGAGTTTAATCAGCATACATTTCATGTTTGAAATTTTGGTTAGCTCTTAACCTTTCTTGTTAGCACTCTCCTTCCATACTTGGTACAGGGAAAGCAGTCATTGAACATATGATGACTGGATAGACCTGGATAGACAGACGGATATATCTGGAAGGAAAGCCTATTAAAGGAAACCAGGAGATGGGTACATGAGTGTAACCAAAGCACATACTGTGTTACATAACCTCAGACACTGAAGACAGACGGAGACTTCTCATCAAACCAACAAGACCCCCATCTGAAGGGTTTACAGGTTGTGAACCATCTTCCCAGGCAAAGACTTCTGGGACATGGCAGGATAGGATTCTTCTCCCCAGAGGACCAAGGAGAAAACACAGGAAGACAATAAGGTACTTCTCGGACTTTCCCAAATGAATTAACAGAAAAGGTGGAAATAGTAGGCAGTGTGCAACTCTCCCATGATACATTTTATTTTGCTATAAGGAAGCCTCTTCAAAAATACAGATGGACAGACAGACAGATAGATAGATGTATTGCCTAGTGTATATAAATATATACTGACCAATTTATTTCTGGGGGGTTAAAACCCAGAGCACTGAGCAATAGGTCCCTACCTCTCAGGGCTTGGAGCCATAAGCCTCTGTGTGTACCAGTCCAGGCCCCAGGTCTTAGATACTCAAGGACCAGCACTGGAAGATCTCCTCCTCATCTACCCATAATTCCTGTCTCCTCAGATGAAAAGGGCTCCAACCAGCCGACTGACCTCGTGTTGACCAGTGCCCAGAGAGTAACCCAGCCCCTTTGCCACGTTAACAAGCCACCACGTTGTTCTTCTTCACCCAGCCCCAACAGGTCGAATCAGGGTATCCAATCAGCCTAGGAAATGTCGGGGTATCCAGTCAGCCTAGGAAATGTGGGCTCCGAGGGATGCCCGTGTGCCGCCCCCCCCCCCCCCCGCAGTGAAAGGACATCAAGACTGACTGGTTTCCCTGGCAAGCATTGCTAAGCCAGGAGGGCCTTCCTCACTTTCCTAGCCCCATACCATAGCCACGGAGAACACCAGACGCAATGTGGGAAGAGAACCGTGCAGCACGAGCTGTGTCCTTGAACTTGGTCCCCACCGTACTCTCCTCGAGTTTCACCACCCTCTCCCAGTATCCCTGGCTATCCACCCATAGCCCAAGGCCACTGGCTGATTCCATGTTCCCTCTGCTCAGACACATTTATCTGCCTCCTCCTCGGCCTCCTCCCCGCCTGCCTCCCCCACTCAGCACTTCTCCATGCTCTCCCCAGCCAGTATTTTTCCAGCCTCCTCCGGTCCCTGGTCCTCAGAATACTCGCTCTTCCAGAAGCTGCACCTGGGGCCTCTCCATCAAGGCCCACCTCCTTCCTGTCACCTCCATAGTTATCCCTTCTTCCTTGGAAACCTGGCCCAGTCCACACAGCCACTCTGTCAGCCGGTGACCCCCTCTTTCCTCGATGGCTCCACTCCCTCCGGCACTTCCAGCACTACATCTACTGATAATCACAGAACCACCCTAGTAACAGCTAGAACAGCCCAAGTAACAGCTACTGCCCCAGGTACCCCATGATTACCAGCTCATCCAATCCTCCAATAACATATGCTAATTACTTTTAGTCTGTCCAGTTTACCAATGTGGAAACTGAGGCACATAGAGGTTAACTACTTTCATAAAGGTATGCCATTAATGCCTTAATGCAAATTCCTTCAAGCCTTGTGTGTGTGTAAGGAAGAGAGAGAGAATTTTTCAGGTGTCTTCTATGGTATTTCACCCAATCAATGGACATGTATTCAACCTGTAGTTTAGTATCCATCTGCATTTGAAGATGGAATAACCATGGAAGATGGAATGACAGTGGGTAAGTGGGGTCTTCCTGCTGCACCCTCCATGGCTGTCACCCATAGGGGACCGGGGGGGGGGGGGTGCTTGCCCTCTCAGAAGCCTCTCCTGGTTAACTGGTCATGACAAGACCTGCCTCTCTAGTGGCCCTCAGTGCTGGCTGAGATCATGGATTAAGCTCCAGGCCTAGCATACCACTGGTACTCAAGTGATGTTCATGTCATCTCTACAATTATCCCCCACCTCGCACACACACACACACACACACACACACACACACACACACACACCTCCCAGCGATCTCAGAAACCTACAAGCATCACCTATGGCTAAAACACAATGGAGGCTCAACTCTGTGACTTGGGGCTCGCATCAAAGCATCAACATTAGAGACTCAAGTGCTCCCCTAGCCAGCTCAATGCTCTGAGTTCAAATCTCAGTCCTGCCAAGAAAAAAAAACAAAACTTCAGGATTCCTCTCTAGAATCAGAGCAAGAAACCAACACCCACTAGGAAAAGTAAGGATAGCCCTGGAGCTTGGAATAGAAAGTCTCCAGGCCTAAAGGAGACCTGCAGTCTCCCCCGCCAGCCACGGGACAACATGGTGTTGAAACCCAGAGAATCTGGGCACCTCCGCCGGCCCCTTCCGGGAGCTGCTGTTCCTCCCGGACTTGGTCTCCTAAGGCAACCTGCATGCCTCATTTATTGAACAAAATAGAGACAGCAGCCCTCATGGTGGAGCCTGAGGCCCTCGCTTGTGGTTGATATTCAGAGTCCTGCCTGTATTTGTGTACACACAGAGGAGCCAGCCAGAACGAGGAGGCCCTGGTGCGCATGCGCACACGCATAGGAAAACAAGATTCATTTGTAGGCAGACAGAGCCGCGTTAGAGATAAGTCCAGTCAGTTGCTCACTGCCTCTCCAAGAACCGAATCGTCTCGGCCATTTCAACGGCAAGATGACTCTACAAATAAACACATCCTCAGCTTGACCAACTCTCAAAGCCACACACAGCCATGCAGACAGTGAAAGGTCCAAACGCTGTCTGTCTCCCGGGACTCCTCAGTAACCCAAGAATCTGGAGAAGGGAGGAAATGGAGGAGCACATTTCCCCTCTAAGTCTGGTCCCTAGAGCATCCTGGGTCTAACAGTATGACACTCTGACACCCTCCTCCTCTGTCTAGCAACTGGCTTTGGCCTACACATCTCACACACAGATGACTGGGCCCACGGGCGGGCCCTGAACTTGCCCGGCTGACCCCCGTGCTGAGGCTGGGGACACACGACGCCTCGCTAAAGACGATACCATACCTGTGGCTGGGGCCAAGGAAAGGTCAGCCAGGCCATGCTCTGTACTTGGGTTTTTACCCTTCCACCTATTAAACGCTTTGTGCAGGTTGTAGCGTTAGAGCTCAAGGCCTCTCGTTCTTCTTTAGCATTTTTCCACCCAAGGCTCTGGTTCTCTACCATTCCAGATACCACCAGCCACTTCCAGCTCTTTGCTAGTTAATTAAGTGTCTCCGATTTGTCTGCTCAGGCTGGCTTCAAACCACGATCTGCAGATCCCAGCCTCCTGAACAGCTAGTTACAGGCATGAGCCCAGACTGTCACTTTCTTTCCATCTAATGCTAATTGCTTCCAGGGGGGGGTTCTCGTGGTGTTTCACACATGCCTATACAATACAAATACTTCATCAGAAAGACCCTCTCAATTGCTCTCTCTTCTCCTTTCCCCACCTGTATTAGTCCTTTCTGCCATCGGCACTCACAAGTGCCCTGGATTTCAGTACTGCTCGGCCCCCCCTCACGCTCTCTCTTCTTCTCTGTATTCAAAAATACGAAGGCCCCATCACCACCAGAAATAAAGAGAACTTCTACGTGATTGACATTCATCTCTCAACGCTTGTTTCTCTTCTCCTTACGACTATCTTGCAGGACGCGGGGGCCCCTGCCTCCCCCTGCATTGTCACTCCTAGCTCCGTCCTTCCCACCCACACACGCGGGTACTGATGGGAAATCCCCTCGCTGGGACATCTGGGCCCCTGCGATAGAAGAACAAATTCCGCAATAATGTTGCCAGCCGTGGCCCTGGAGGTGTCCCAACCATGGGAACAACGCTTGCTGAGCTGCCAGGCCAATGGAAGGAACCAGAGGGGCCGGGGATAGGTAGGTATGGGACCAGGATGATGAAGACTCACACGCAAGCCGGACACACTCACCTCACAGTGGAAAGGTGTGCAAAATCCCTGGGAGTTTTGAAAATGAATACAGAACAAGCGTACACAAAAATATCCGCAGGAATCGGCAAGACCTCCCAGGTGTGTCAGCCTGTCTGCGTTACAACGCCCCGAGGTGTTTCCATGTTAAAATATGAAACGCAATCACAGGAGGAAAATGACTTACGTCTCCTGGTTAGACGGCTCCCTCCCTCGCCCATCTTTCCTTCCGAGAACCTCACAGTCCGGTCTCCCCCAGACTCAAGAGTGCTGCCCACACGAGGGCCCCCCAGAGACCCCTGCACAAGAGGCTGAATGAATGCCTTCTAAGGTAGAGTACCTATGGTAGAACATAGAGATGTGAAAAGAGACACACATGTATTTTTTTGGTCAGTCGTGGGGCCTGGGAGCTACCCTTGAGCTTTTTTGCTCCAGGCTAGCACTCTACCACTTTGAACCACAGCACCACTTGCGGTTTTCTGGTGGTTCATTAGCAGTAAGTGTCCCAAAGACTTCCCTGCCTGGGCTGGCTTTGAACCTCGATCCTCAGATCTCAGCCCCCTGAGTAGCTAAGGATGACAGACATGAGCCACCAGTACCTGGTGTAAGAGATTTTTTTTTTTTAATGATTGTTCTTCTAACATCAAAACACACTGAAGCTGGGCACCAGTGGCTCACCCCTGTAATTCTAGTTAGATAGAAGGCTGAGCTCTGCAGATCCCAATTCAAAGCCAACCCAGGCAGGAAAAAGTCTATAAGAGTCTTTTTGGGTTTTTTTGGCATTTAACAGTTTATTTTGAAGGCCATTTAAAAACGAAGTTATAGGTGATCTGAGAAAAATTGCACAGAGTATGCTCATTAAATAAGTATGGTGATTAAATCAAAATAAAGGAAATAGGGTCTCATCTGCCAATCTGGAAATAAGTTCTGTTGTCCGGAAGGTTCTTCCAAATGGGGAAAAAAAATCATGGCAATTAAAGCTGCCTCTTAATCACGTAAATCTACAGTAGCAACCAATTTTTTTTCTTTTTATCCCAGTAAGTCAGTTTCGGTCTTCAAACGGTGCTTTGTTTTTCAGAAGATAAGATGCTAGAAATTCAATGGGATTTTGGTGGTCTTTCCTTCGCAAGCACAGCGAGTCCCTGAAGCAAGATAGGCAGAGGTAGGCACGAGTAGGCAAGGATTGGAGGTCCACCTTCTGCTTTGATGACTTCTCTGCATTAATCTTCTCATTCTCTACTATCCTCTCCACGTTGTCTGTGAGACCGTACTCGGTGTGAGGATTCTCTGCAACCTGTGTCTGCCCCTCCAGCATCTGCTCCGGCTCCATGGCGGACCCCGCGGATCACAGTCACCGGTTCCCAGTCCCGACGCTGCTGGTTCCGAAGAGCTCCGCGGCGCGCCAGCAACTCCTGGCGCCAACCCCCCCCAGCCGTAAGTTATAAGACTCTTATCTCCATTTAAACCACCCAAAAAGCTGGGAGAGGAGCTTGGATTCAAGTGGTAGAGTGCCAGCCTTGAGTAAAAAAGTCCTAAAGGACAGCACCCAGGCCTGAGTTCAAGCACACACACAGATACAAGAGCACGCTGTAGATCCACAGTAATTCTATCTGCAGAGCTTACACTCAGCCATCTGTTCAAGCACGGAGTAAGCTATAATCACTCCTATGAGGAGACGTGTTCTAGCGACGCGACCTATCACATGGGTAGGCTCCCAGACTGCCACAGTGGACACTCCTTGGTAAGTGTGTGAGGGGGCAGCTGCCCACCCAACTCCACCACCACCCTTCTGGCCGAGCAAGTCACCGAGCCCCTCTCATACTCTCTGGCCCCCTTCCACCAGGGAAGGAGTCCTAAAGAACCCCAGAGCAGGTGGCTGCAGGTCCGCCCAGACTCAGAGCCCACCAACTCTCACGTCCAGCTCTGTCCCCCAGCCCGGATCAAGGCCCCCAGCTGCCCCTCGGCTAGATGCTAGGGGAGGGGAGGCCCCAGAGGGGCCCAGCCACAGCACAAACCTGGGTAGCTGGTCCTTGAAGGAATGCTAGTCAACAGATCAGACCTCAGGAGAACAGGGCATAACCCCAACTATCCTACACGCTCCAACCGCATCTCTGTCCAGAGATCTCTCCTGTCCCCGGGCAAGGTCCCCCAGGCAGCCTGGGATTTGTGTCTATCTGTCCATCTATCTCTCTTCTGATACATACTGTGTCCCCTCCAGCTTTGTCACACCGTGAAAGACAGCTCAGTTACCAAACCCTCGGAGACAAATCCCACACAATATGTTAATAAAATAATATATCAAAGCAAGCCAGCCCCAACAGGAAATCCACAACCAGCAGTTGCCTAACCCATTCCTTTTCCCGAGGACGCTTACCTGACCTGGCAGAGATTATAAACATGGCAGTAGCCCCTGGTCCCCCATGCTGACACCTGCTTCCTCTCACTGTTCCGCCCATCAGACCACCCTCACCACCATCTCGCCCAATCAGCGGCGCCCACCAGGCCACAACCAATCAGCAGTGCCCACCAGACCATCCTCACCGCCATCTCGCCCAATCAGTGGCGCCCACCAGGCCACAACCAATCAGCAGCGCCCACCAGACCATCCTCACCGACATCTCGCCCAATGAGCGGTGCTGCACCAGGTGACACATCAGCTGGAACTCATTCACAGCCCAGTGTCACCCCCAAAATGGCACTGCTAACTCTCTCCCCTCGGCCAAGGACAGAACTTCTTCACTAAGGGAATTTGCCAAGCCGCAGAGGCCAGCCCCGATCTCCACTGCCCTGCCCAGCCCCTCAGCCCCGCCCCATTTCCCCGCTGCCAGGCCAGCATCCAACACCTGGAGACCCTTCTCCTGACTCCTGTGTTCTGACAATCCAGCAGTAAGGGGGTTTGTGCACACCACACACAATCACACACACACACACACAATCACACATAGACGCACATCTCCCTATACACCCACAAAACACATTCTTGAGAATTCCAGTTGCCTATGTGGATGGGATTTGACAAAAACTACCACAGATGGGGTGAATTTGGTCAAAGCGCATAATGTGCATGTTGTAAAGATCACAATGAAGCCCTTTTGCACAATTAATTTATGCTTATAAAGAAATTTTTTTTAATTCAGTGAGACTCTTATCTCCCATTAGCCAGGAAAAAAAAAAAAAAAGGAAATGGAGCTGTGGCTCACATGGTAGAGCCTGGGCCTTGAGCAGAAACAGTTAAAGGACAGAGCTCAAACCCACAGTTCAAACCCCAATACCCCAACACACACACACACACACACACAGAGTTTTAAGATGATATTTTCATACTCATATACACATTTCTAAATGTTATTAATGCCTTGGTGCCGCACTCCACGGCTGCTCCTTATTGTGGGTGGGAGATGGAAGACCACTCCACGACTTTGGAACAAATGCACCTGGTGGTTCGAAGCCCTCCCGGTCCTTGGCCACAGGCCCAGGGGCGGACGTGGGGCCCATGGGAATGTGGGGACCAGCACAGGCCCAGGGGCTGACGTGGGGTGCCATGGGAATGTGGGGTCCGGCATCCAGCACAGTGGCAGCACTGGCAGCCAGCTCTGCTCAGATGCCTGCATCTGGGTGAAGTGGGCAGAGGGCAGCGATATCCCTGGACCCAGGTCCTCCACAGAGGGGACATAGCGCCTGCAAGGGGGCGACACCTGTGTCTGGGGTCTCGTCTTGGGGGGATTCGCTGAAATCATCTAAGCAAAGCTCTAAGCACCAGGTTTGGCTCATGGGAAGCATTTAATAACTGTTTAGCTTTTAAGAAATTACCACCCAACATAACAAAAAAATTAACTCCAACTGGATTAAAGACTATGGGTAAGAAAAAAAAAAAAAACCACAAAGAAATGACCATACCTGATCTCCACAATCCTCATTCCCGCCCCATGGCCAGGCAAGATGCCTTCCATCCTTCTCATAAAGAAACGGAACCATGGAAGGTCACAGGGTCCCCCTCAAATCTCAGAGAAACCCAGGGGTGACGTCAAACTCTGAGCCCAACAGGTGTGGCCACATGGCCAGGTCCCCCCAGTGCCATCCAAAGCCTTTCGCTTGCTCCACCACCCAGTGCCAGGCTTCCCTGAGCCACCACAGAGCCAGGCGGACCCCAGGAGCCCCAAGAAGCCCAGCGAGGCCTCCAGCCTCCGGGAGGCAATTCATTACAAAGGGGGGAAGTAACTGTGGGGGCAACTGTAGTCTCCAAGGCAGAGAGAGAGGGAGAGAGGGAAGGAGGGAGGGAGGGAGTCCTAGCTCCCGGTTCTGTTTCTGTGTATGGCAGGTTTAATGTTGGGATCACAGCTTCAGGAGCCCGGAACTTGAGAAGCATACCTGCTCCGGTGAGGTGGGTTGAAGACAGACCCTCCCTCTCCCCCTTCAACTACTAAAGCCAGCCGCCATCCAGGAGGAATGCCTAGGAGAGGATCTACCTTGCGAGGGCAATAAATCCTGGAAAGAGATGTCAAAATAAAAGCCATTTCGCGGGTGGCTTTTATTTCTTCCTCCCCCCCCCCCCACCCCCAAGTATTTTATGAAGACTGGCACTGCGGAAGGCTTGCAATTGAATACGAAGTCCACCCTGGGAGATGCCCCCCACCCACCCCACCCCTCCCTTCCCCAGCCGGCCTCTTCTGCATTGGAATGTCGGCCATGCTGGGCTTCCACACCTTTCTCTCCCAACCCAGGCCAGCGCAAGCTCCAAAGAGGGGAAGTTGGAGAAACTTGTAAAACACAGGTTAGCCATTTCTCCTCTAAGGAATCACCGGCCTAAAGCAGAGTGCCTATGAAATCAGGGTCCTTATCAAACCCCAGAACCTGCTGGGGGAAGCGGGGTAGCGCAGCCCCATAAACAAATCCAGACCAACTAGGACAGGCAGAAAGGGGCATGTTCTAGACAGCAGAGTTCATGATGGCAGACACCCTCAGAACTGCCAGGCCAAGGAGGGACTGCACCTCCTTCATGGGACTGCTTCCTTCCCGGGAGGCAGGGAGGAGGGAGGCCCTGGCTCTGAGCAGGCTTTGTGCTCCTGGGAGGCTGGGTTGGGCAGTGGTGCGCACCCAGGCGCCAGGGGTGACCGCTCAGCCCAGCCCATCCGTGGCAGGCGGCCGGCTGGAGGCAAAGGCGCTGGGCCCGCTGGTGCACGGTAGAGCCACAGCGCCATCAAGTGGCTACTGGGAGAATGACCACACAGGAACAGGGGCTGGAGCTCCAGGGTTCGCAGCCTCCCATGGTCCCCGGTGGGGCTGGGTTGGGAAGGGACCTGCCAAGCTGCCACTCCACATTCTGAGGCCCAAGTCCGCCAATGGACACCAGCTGTCCAGGCTGGCTTCACCCTCCTCCACCAGCGGCCGGGAGCCGGCTGTCCTAAGGGATGCTCTGGGAATCCTGCTCCGATTGCTCACTTTGGCAACGCCCGGCCCAGTTCGCTCTGAGGTTGAAAGGTTTGCTTCCCAAGCAGAGGGAGGCCAGGCGGGGGAGGGGAGGGGGGTCTGCTAAATAGCAGACCTGCCAAGTGGAGGGGGGAGCTGCAGGGGTGCCAACAAGGCACATGCATGCGGCGGCACCTGGTTTCAGGGCCAGCTCCGGTCCTCCGGGAAAGAACCACAGGGCCAGGCCCAAAAGGAGGGGTCGCTCACGCTAGGTCCATCCACACAGGGCAGAGGGCCCCCAGCCGCGGAGGAAGGGACCTGCGCGTGCCACATGCATGTATGTTCTAAACCCCTGCCAGGCGCTGACGCCCTGCGGGCCCTGAACCCTTACAAGGTCTTGTTTGTTTTGTTGTGCTGGGCCTGGGGCTTGAACTCAGGGCCTGGGGCTGGCGCTCTACCACTTGAGCCACCGCTCCACTTAGGGCTGTGTGGGGTGTGTGTGTGTGTGTGTGTGTGTGTGTGTGTGTGTGTGTGTGTGTAACTAGAGATAAGAGTCTCACTGAATTTGTCAGCCCGAGGCTGGCTCTGAACCTTAGTCCTCCAGATCATAGCCTCCTGAGCAATCAGGACAGGACAGGCGGGAGCCACCAGCACCCGGCAGTAGTTGTAAATTTATAAAGCAGGCATGGGAGAGATTTAACCATCAGAGAGGCAGATCTTTATCACGGACAGTCGCAGAGGTGATTTCAAAGCCATCCGTTTTCAACTGGGGGATTTTTCATTGGCTGTTTTAGGGCAATCCCTGAACCCTGGGTGCACCAAGGCCTTGGACACAGGGGAGGGGGGACCGGGGGCATTTGCTGGGTGCTCCAATCTTCCTCAGCCTTCCCCCTGACCTCAGAAGACCAGCTCTTTTATGATCCTGCTTTACAGCACAGGCAGCACCCAGAAGTTAAACATGGAACCCAAGGCTGCCAGCTGGAGAAGGGCAAAACCAGGCCTGGATTGCAGCCTCCGGAGAGGACTATCCCACTGGCAGCTTCCGGGATCCCATCCTTGCACCCCGCTGTCACCCGGCGGGGGGGGGGGGGGGGGAGTAGATCCAGGCTTTGTCCTGCTGAGGTTCACAGGTTTTTCTGCGGGGAAGGGCAGTTCCTCTGTGGCAGGGGCAGCTGTGACTATAAGGCAGTTCAGGACGTGGAAGGCCCTGCCAGGGAGGGGTGGCCACCCCCTTTACCCCAGGATAGGGGGACTGTGCTGTTCAGAGTCCCCCCCCCAGTCCCCCCTTAGGCCTCCTGTGTGGGACCTCGCAGCCCTGACCTCCCCCTTGACCTCGTTCCCTTCTACCGCTGGCCACGCTCTGTCCCTCGTGGCCCCTTCACCACCCTGGTGAGCGGCGTCGGCCATCTGCAAAGGAGCCAGCCTCTCCGGTCTGTGTCCATAACCAGGACTATGGACCGGAAGCTCCTGGTATGGTGAACCACGGCCATCCATCCACCCTTTCTCGGACGCCTGTGGGGATATGCTGGGGTTCTGACTGACAGATCTTCCTTCTGGATGCTTCCTTCCAAGCCCTAGCCCGAACAGTGCCTCACTCACCTCAGTCACCCAGCTACCCCAATAACTGAGTGTACTCGTCCTGCCACGCTCCCTGCAACCCCAAGCGTACGCACTGGCCCCACCCAGCACAGGGGCACTGGGGAAAGAAAGGCTGGAACTTCTTCACCTCCCAGGGCCTCCCTCTTGGGGGAGGGGGGCATCCAGGACTTTGATTCTCTCTGCTTAAGCATTCTGGGGGTGGGGGGTACCACGTGCTGAGTTTCCAGTACCCTAAGGAATGTTTTCACATCAGTCCTCTTTCCACTTCCTGGGTGACCCGTCACTCAGGGAGGACTTCCGGCACAGGACAGGTTTCCTGTCAGGCCGGCCAGCTCAGAATACTCTCCCTTGAGGACACACCGGTGCTCCTGCCACGCAGCAGGCCGTGCTCCCCGAGCCCACAGCTACCACAGGGACGGGCTGGGCTAAAGCCTGGCCACCTCCCACAGTGCTGCACCAGGACCATGGACGGGTCGTCTCCCAGGCCCCAGGGAAGGGCACACCACACACACACACACACACACACACACACACACACACACACACACACACTGAAGCCACAGACCCCATGCATTTCCCAGCCTGGCCACTAGGGGGCACCAGGAGGCCTCTGGGAAGAAGAGGGGGAAGAAGAGGGGGAAGAGGAGGAGGAGGCCACCCACTCTCCCAGCCCCCAGGTCAGAGTCCCCCACCCCACCCACACACACACATTGCATTCCTGTGGACACCAGGGAAGCCATTCTGAGAGGTGGACCCCAGTGGTCCAGACCCACGTGTATGGTGCGCCCAGCCCCCAGCCCTGGAGACGGCCCTGGGCAGTTCACCCTTTGGGCTCTCTCACCAGGAGTTATGGCTGTGACCACTGTCCCCAGCCATTGCCGGGGCGAAGGGCAATGACAACCATGTGCCGGGTGACCTCCCACCTGCCAGCAAGACAGGGCGGGAACTCACCCACAGGGACATCAGCTTGCGTCCTCTGGGGCCGCCTAGCCCCACTGCTGCTCCCAGAAGGACAAGTGAGCGCGAGCTTGATTCCAGGCCCCCCCACCCCGCCCCAGCCACAGGGGGAGGGAATACAAATGAGTGGGGAGGGGAGAAGGGCAAGATTTCCCCAAGGAAGAACCGCAGACAAAGCGCACCCACAATGCGCCCTCCCCAGAAGTGGGGCCCCCTCTCTCCCAGTGACTCTTGGAATGAACAGATATGGAAAGGGAAACTGAGAAAACATACACACACACATATACATATACACACACATACATGGGCCTATACCATATAAACACGTATGTATACATTACGTGTGTATGTATATAACATACGTGTGTGTTATATGTGTGGTATATAATACATACCTATATGTTCTATACATGTGTAATGTACATATATAATACATCATGTATAATATATTACAGCACACTGTGATATCTGCAATGATATATGATACATATAACTATTACATGTTGCATATTATGTATTGCATTTTGCACAGTATATATAATATGTGTGCTATATTATCCTATATGCTGTGTTTATAACATATCCTATATGTTATATTATCTAACTCTTATTATATATTGTATGTGAACATATCATATGTGTAAGGTATAGTATATATTATATATACTATATCTATAAGGACACATCATTACATGCTATATCCTGTTGCTATAATAATATATATCCCTAGCTTCACTCTCTCTCTCTCTCTCTCTCTCTCTCTCACACACACACACACACACACACACAGCATGGGTCCTCACACTCATCTGAGTAGAGGCCATGTTATCCTGGGTGTAACACCAAGGTTATCCCTGCTGGATCATGGACGCCCCAGTCCAAAGCCGGGAGAGCACTTGCAGCATTCTTCACAATCATCCACTAGATCAGGAGAAAACATCCGACAAACCCACACTGGGGGAGCAGCAGCCTTCAAAGCACACGGCTAGCACTCCCCAACATCCAGGTCATCCGAGACGGGAATGGCTGAGGGAAGACGCACGCAGGGAGAAGACCCAGTGTGAAGTCCCAGCCCCGACTCGCGGGGGGGGGGGGGGGGGGGGGGGAGGGGCCACTCCGGACCACCTGCAGAGTCCGTGGCGATATTAATGAACACAGCCCTGAGAAGGGTGGAAATTCACATGACTGAGAACCTTAGCCCCCAATGTGGATAATGTGCAGAAATCGTCACTCACATGACTGGTGTACACAGCAGAGAAGATGCCAGAAGGCTGCACACACCACAGCCAATAGAATAGGTCCAGGGGCCACCAGGAGGGGCAGCTGGATCCCACCTCCAATTTCATTCATTCATTCACTCATTCCGCAGTACTGGGATTTGAACTCAAGGCCTCACACTTGCTGGGCTTGCACGCTCACCTACTACTCTACCTCTTGCACCAAGCTTCCAGACCTGTTTTTTGCTGGTTAATTAAAGGATTATTTTTTTCCTGCTTGGGCTGGCTTTGAACTGTGATCCTCTATCAGGGCCAGGTGCTTCATTACCTCTAAATTCCCAGACCGCCACGAACATGGCTCCGCCACACAGAAAATGAGAAAGGCTGAATCACTCAGAAGTGCCAGAGGTACACATGGACCACCATGGCCACTAGCTTTGCCCATCCAGGGCCATTTATTGCTGAAGCCCGTATCCTCCCAGATCACGGACCCTGGCGGGGCTGGGAGAGGGTCCTGGGAGAGCCAGGACACAGAACCACCACTAGGCGGCGACAGAGCCCGCCATCACCCAAGCCCAAGCCGGCCCACGCTGGTCTAGTCCATGATTTCTCTCCGAGGCTTTCGGGGACCGATGGCCATGATATTACCTGGACACTAGAGGGCAGCATTGCCCAAGAGTCCAGGCTGCCCTTAGCTGTGAGCCAGGGAGGAGACGGCAGGCACTGCCCCTCGCGCCCCAGTGCAGACCCCCAGTGCTCAGGATCTGCAGGAGACGGAAGGACGGGGCTCCCCTCGGCCTCACCCCCTCTGGTCGCATCTGTCCACAAGGCGGGTCTGCAGGCACAGAGAGACCAGAAACCTGCACTAGTCACTGCAAGAACCTGGGGCTCTGGAACAGCGTACAACACGGTGCACATATGCATGGACACATATGCATACATAAGCGTGAGTGTGCAACCAGGTAGGTGTGCATACGTGCACATGCACGCACACGTGCATGCACACAGCTCACCAGGATGTCTCCGGTGCTCCACTCCTCTCTTGCTCACGAAGGTCACTTCTAACAGTGAGAGTTGGCTTTGCCCAGCCAGGTGTCGGGGCAGGTGAGGGGGCAGGGAGGCCTTCCTGGGCATTGCGGGGGGGGGGGGGGGAGGGGAAGCAGGGAGGTGGGCTCCACTTTTACCTAGCACCTCCCAAAAGGCAAACATGAACCTGCTCTCCAGAGCTGTCCTGCCCACGATAACCGGGAGCGAGGCCAAACCCGGAGCCGGCGCTGCTGCCTGAGTTCAGGGTGGGTCTCGGCGGACCCGGCTCCCACCAGCCACAGGGGAAAAGAAGCCCCCCCAGTCAGAGGCCTGCAGCCCCATTACCTCCTCAGTGCCCCTGCTGGGCCTTTCTGGCTCCTTCGGTGGCTTGTGCTGAGCGCCGCAGTCCCATCTGCTGCTGAGGGGAAGGCCGGGCACAGCAGCCCACATCTGTAGTCTCAGCCAACGGCAGGCAGAGACTGGATGGATGCACTGGAGCTTGTGACTAGCTCCAGGGAAACGTATGAGAGGCCCCCATCTCAGGCAGCAAAAAGCTGGGTATGGGGGCAAACACCTGTTACCCTAACCACGGGGCAAGTGTGAATAGGAGAAGCACAGGTTCCAAGTGAGGGCCAAAACCTTCCATGGAAATGTATCTGGTCGGGAGCTTGAACTCAGGGCCTGAGCTTTCCCACTTCGAGGCTAGCGCTCGACCACTTGAGCCACAGCTCCACATCTGGCTTTTTGCTGCTTCATTAGAATATTAAGAGTCTCATAGAAATTCTTAGACTGGGGCTTGAACTCGGGACCTTGGGGAGGGGGCCCTCTTGGGGACGTGGCTCCTTTGAGCACCTCCCAAACATCCCTCAGTTGAATGTGAACTTGGCCACCCATGGCTCACCCCTGTCACCCTGGCTGCTCAGGAGGCTGAGGACCACGGTTCAAAGCCAGCTGAAGCAGGAAAAATCCGTAAGACTCTGAACTAGCGAAACAGCCAGAAGCAGAGCTGTGGATCCAGGGGTTGAGTGCCAGCCTTGAGCAAGGGACTTAGGGGACAGAGGCAAGGAAGGCCCCGAGTCCAAACCCCAGAACTGGAAACAAGAAAAGAAAAAGGGAAAGACAACAAGAAAAAGACGGCTGATTCTCCACCGTGGCTGACCAGGGCCCCATCTCCCGACACCCCCGAGTCCCTTGGAGAGACTCGCACCGCACACTGGGGCTAGCCTGGGCCCCAGACCTCCCGATGGCCGCTCCTTGTCCTCTGCACACATTCTCCCACCCCTTTTCTGACCACACCAGGGTCACGTGACCCCACCACCACGCCCTCGACCCTGCGTTCTCCCACCTGACCCTCCTATGGCTCATCTCACGCCGCCTCTTCCCCCTTGTAGCTGTGACACCACTCACCCCCCCACCCCACCCCCACGAAGTTTGGGGCTCTGGCTACTTCTCCCTGCTGATGAGTAAATGGCTCCTCTCCTCCTCCCCTAGGAGCACGCCTGGAGAGGTACAAGGAAAAGGACCTGGAAGTAAGAGTGTGGCCATGTTCTGTCTACACCACAAGTAAGCTGGAGAGGCTTTCCACAGTGGCTCAAAGTGGGAAGCGTGCACACCTGGAGCAAAAAATGCTCAAGGGCAGCGCCCAGGCCCTGAGTTCAAGCCCCAAGACCAACAGAAAGCAACTCAAGCCAAGCCCCAGAGACCCACACTTAATATCCTGGCTACTGAAGAGGCTGAGATCCAGAGGACCACAAAGCCCATGAGACTCCACTCCAACCTAATCAACCAAAAGCAGAGCTGGGGGGCGTGGCTCACTCGGTAAAGCACCGGCTATGAACAAGCCCCGGACCCCGAGTTCAAACTCCACACATGAACACAAGGCAGCTGAAGGGCATTTGCGTGGCTCCATCTCTTTCTCCCTAAGAGGACCTCCAGCCTTCAGCCTCCAACTTCCAGCCTCACACAAGCAACATCGACTCCGCTGGCTCCAGAGTCTCCACTCAGAGTTTTCCAGGCCAAGGATCACACCCCCCCCCCCACCAAATAGATGGTGGGGAACATGCACGCAAGCACGTGGCCAGGGGCACTGTCATCCGACTTGTCCCTGCGGGATGGCCCTCCAAGCTCTGTGACCAGTAGCAAGCCGCTTGTCTACTCTGTGCCTCAGTTTCCCCATCTACTCGGTCCAGGCAGTGGACACACGTACTTCCTAGGCTGTGCCAGAGGTGTGGCGGGACCCCACATGGCTGGGGGGGGGGGGGAGGCGGGCAGCCCAGGAGGAGCCCCCACTGAGGGCCCGGGCCTCTTGTGTCTGCCAGGTGCCACTGTGCCACACAGGGGGGCGGGCTGTCCAAGGACTCCAGCAATGGAGCGGGGGCGGGGGGCAACTCAGCAGGGCCTGGGAGCCCCCCCTCCCCAGTTAACCAAAGCCTGAGTGAGGAGCAGAAATGCAGGGGGGGCAGGGGGTCCAGAAGATGCGAACATATAAACCTGTGACCTTGGATGACCCCAGCCTCTCCTGGTCCCCTCAAGGTAGGGGCAAGGCTTTGGGGGCCTCCACCCCAGCCCCAGGCCATCCACTCATGCAGAACAGAATCTCCAGACCTGCAGACCCAGGAAAGATCCCGGGTTGGGGGGCAGGGGCTGGGCACAGTGTCGTCTTTCATCCTGAAGGATAAGGAAAAGCCCCACCCCACCCCCAAAATGAATGCCCCAGAATGCTACAGAGCAGGAAAGTTCTACTCAGGTAGTGGCACTGGGTCCCTGGGAGCCCCCCCCCCAGCCCGCCCTGACCTCCCCCCCTCTCCTGGGGTCACCACATTCTCGACAGCCCGGTGCTTGTTTTCTCTCTGCTGGGGCCCATCCTGGCCTGCCTCCCCCAGCACCCGGGCACCACCGTCCCCACGGAGACAGACCCGGCATTGTTTCCTGAGACCTAATAAATGACATCGCTCCCCCACTCCTGCCACCCTCCGCCCCCCCCACCCCGGTCCCCCGCCCCAAGGAAAGAATGGGAGCCTTATGTCAGGCAGAGAGAAGGAGAGAGAAAACAGAGGAGACAGACAGACAGAGACAGTGAGCAAGAGAGAGAGAACAAGAGAGAAACAGAAAGGTTAAGAGACAGGGAGAGACGGCGAGACATAGAGACAGAGAGAGAGAAGGAGACAACAAGAGAGAGATGGAAACAGAAAGGAGAAAGAGAAGAGGGAGCAAGAGAATGAGAGGAAATGCAATAAGGGGCGGGGAGAGAAGGGGTTCACAATCTCCAGCCCTGAAGTCCTGGCTTGAAGAAGCCCCCTCCTGCACAGGCCAGAGAGGAACTGTTGCTGGCAGCTGACACAACCTAGACCACCACCACCCCCCCCAATGACTGCACTGCAATTAACAATGTTGAAGATAAAACAGAAGGATGTTCCCCACGCTTCCCAAAACACATCCTGCATCAACAAGAAGGGGCCCCTTCACCCCTTAAAAACAAAAACCCAGGGAAGCCCGGAACCAGCCAGCAGCTCTGGCCTATAATCCTAGCAACTCAAGAGGCTGAGATCTGAGGATCGCTGTTCGAACCCAGCCCCGGCAGGAAAGTCCATGAGACTCCCATCTACGATTACCAGCAAAACGCCACAAGTGTCGCTGCGGCTCAAGCGGTAGAGTGCTAGCCTTGAGCATAAAGGCTCAGGAACGGGGGGGCCCAGGCACTGAGTTCAAGCCCCAGGATAGGCACAGGCTGTTGTTGCTTTTACCTCCTCTACTTGTCAAATCAGTCAGGTGCCCCCCACATACCCCGCTGCCCCAGGCATGCTGTAGGAGGGGGCTGTCTGCGAGCCCATGAGGCTGACCATCTCGATCAGTGAGCCAAACTGGGGCTGGCTCAGTGGCCCAGCGGTAAGAGTGCCCGCCTAGCAAGCACAAGGCCTCGAGTTCAAATCCCAGTACCACTCAAACAAATTAGACAAAAAGACAAAAAAAAAAAAGCAAGGAGTGGAACAAAGACTCTCAAGCTCTGCCTCATGATGGCTGCCTACCAGCTGCTCTGGGCCAGATAGGGGTCAGGAGTCTTCAACCCAGCTTTTTGCTGTTTTAATTAGAGGGAAGAGCGTCGCGGACTTGCCAGTCGGCCCTCCCTCCCTCATCCCCTCTTTGCGCATTCCCCGTCCCAAGGCAAGCACTTTGAACGGGGCTGGTTTTGAACCAGGCTCCTCTGATGTCAGCCTCCTGAGTGGTGAGGATGACAGGAAGGCATCTGGGCTCCCAGGAGCTTGGGGTGAATTCCCAGAAGACAGATGAACTCTTCCCACCCCCCCCCCCACACACCACTTGGACACACCATGGACATCCCAAAGGCGCCTCTCCCTCTCTGCCCCCCTCAACCTCCCGCCCTGACCCTCTGGCCGCAGACCAGGGCTGGGCACTCCAGTCAGCCCCCTCCCCTCCCTGAGCCCCGCACGGGCAGCCAGCTCTGTACGACGGGACCACAACTCATCCGTGACGTCAGAAGACCAAGTTCTGTGGAAAGAACTCCCCTGTGGTCCAGAGACACCGGAAGGTTACACGTTACAGTGAAGATACTTGCACACCCATGCTGGCGGCTGCCCCGTGCCATCTTACCAATCCCCCGTGGTGACGGACTTACTATGGCATTTTACTATGTACGACTGTACATCCATCGTGATTGTGTTGCCACGTGCAGGGAAATAGAGACACCTGGAAGAGATTACACGAAGCCAAGTATGTCAGGCTCCGAGAGACAAAGGACGTATGTGTTCTGTCGCAGGCGGAAGCTCCATCTAAATGATACGCTATAGGTCAACGTATACAGGGTCAACGTCAGAGATACACGCGTTAACTAAAGTTGGGTCTATGAATGGGAGAGGATTCTTGTGATGCAAACTCTGCTGAACAACTTAGAGTTCAACACCACGAATTGCAGGAAGCCGGAAACATGGTGGTGCAATCAGAAGCGGGGGGGTGCAGATACAGGGAAAAAGGCAGCATGGTTGAAAGTAGGTGCGATGGTCGGTGTACATGTGTGAGAATGGAACCGGGGAAACTGAGGAAGGAGCAGCGTGATGTGATGGAAGGGAGAACACCGATCAAGATGCACTGTACCCACAAACTGACATGCTGACTTGAAACCCTTCTGTACAACTACTTTAACATAAAGTGAGGTGTCGATACGAACCACTGCACTTCGTATGCGTTCAATAAACCTTCAGCTGATGTTCCTCGCTGACGGCCAATCCTGGAACGTTCTAGTTTACAGGACTGAGTAGAAACATCTAGATGCCATGGATGGTCATCTATTCTATACAGAAACACACACACACACACACACATACACACACACACACACACACACACACACACACACACACCACAGTGTCTCCACCCCTGGCCAAGATTTCCCCTAAAACTCAAATGATAAACTATTGTCTTCTAGCTCCTGTGGCTCACCCCAGCACAGACCCCCTTCTTCTGTTTGCTCAGGCCCCTGCTCTCCAGCCACAAAGTCTTTATTGGTCTCCCTGCAGGGGTGAAAATAAAGAGGGTTTTGTCCTCCTCTTCCCCCCACCAGCCCAGGCTGAGAGAGTTTATCAGAGATTGCAGGACTCTTTGTAAACGGAGTGGCCCAGGACAAACGTTGCCTTAAGAGTCCCAGGCCTGGGACAGAGGGACCCTCTTCAGAGCAGAGTGAGGAGCTTGTGCAATGGTCTTTTAATAGAGGGGTGGGGTGACCCCCCCCCCCCAGGCCTCCAGCACACTCACAGAAGGGGCTCTGTCCCAGGGCTACAATGGAGGGAATTCTTAAAGACGGGGATGTTGAAAGAGAGAAGGAATTTTTGTCCTAAGGGGAAGGGAAGGGGGGGGGGGAGGAGAGGCAGGACTGCTTGTGCTCCGGCACAATCAAGGCTGAAACAAGGCATCTCTGTGCCTCAGGAACAGCCCGATGGCAGAGCAGAGGCCGCCCGGCCAGCCAAACCCAATCCTACTCCCCTCCGACGGCCCTGCGCTGGCTCGGCTCCTGGGTTCAGCACCGAACCGCAGTCAAGGAGCGTGTGAGCCCCTCACTCTCCCTGAAAGGAAGGCCCTGGGTCACACAGCACTGAGAACGGATCCTCCAGAGACACGGCTTCCACTGCAGGGGCAGGGGATCGGGGTCTTGTGCTGGCTACACAGGCATGTTCTTCTGCCCCTTGAGTCACAGTGCCCGTCCCCTTTTCACGTTAGCTATTTTGAAGATAAGGTCTCACTGTTTTGCCTCAAAATGAGATCCCCCTGCCTGGGTACACCTCCATATCACTGGGGTTACACACACACACGGATACCACCCGGCTAGTGGGCTGAGATGGGGTCGCTCTAACTTCCTCCTCTTTCCCCAGGCTGGCCTCAAACCGTGACTCTCCCAATCACCAACTTCGCTGGGATTATAGGTGTGAGCCATTGTGCCAGGCCCAATTTGCTTCCTCGGGTAAAAGGGCAGCAACAGCCACACACCAGCCAGGGCAGCCTGCGTCTTTCCAGCCTGCCAAGTGACAGGCGGCTGCGTAGAGACGGGAAGAAGAGGAGGAAGAAGGAGGGGGGAGGAAGGGGAGGGAGAGGGAAGAAGAAGAAGAGCAGGAGGAGAGGAAGGAAGAAGACAAAGACGAAGATGAAGAAGAGGAGTAGGAGGAAAGAGATCCCCACATGCAATGACTGTGGCAACTCCACACGCGTGCTGCAGAAACTGGAGAAAGAGCAAGACCGGGTGACAAGGCAAAGCATGAGAATGTAGACTTAGCACCCGAAGATCCTTTGGCAAATGCATTCATCATATCCAGCCTGGGCCTCCCTCCATGGCTGACCACCCCTGGTCATGCGCTGGGAGAGGGAGGAAAGGAGAGGAGGAAGATGGCGGCCCAGGAGGGCAGGAAAAGGTACCAAGACACAGAAAGGATGGGTTGAGGATGGGAAGCAGGAGAGGGCTCTGCGGGGACTCCTCTCCCCACACCTCCCTTCCATCTGCCACTCCAGCCAATAGATGATTCATCCAGGCTGCCTTTGCCATTGAAGTGCATCCTTTCCATCCCATAAGCCATCTCTCTTAAACCAATGGAAACCACAGCCCCAATGCCACACTTCCCCAATCAAATTCCCTAACATCGGAGCCACCATGGACCAGTCGAAAGCATAGAGAAATGTTGAACCCAGTTGTTGTTTTTTTTTTTTGGGGGGGGGTCTTTTTTAAAAAATCAAATTGCACGGGGTTAAAGCCAAACATGAAGGGCAAGTGTTTGGTAGGAAGTTTGCAGGGTCTTTCTTCCTAGTCCCAGGCCATAGATCTAGTCTGAAAGTTTAACTTTGGAGTTCCAGGAGCAATGTAACCCCAACACTGTTCTGGTCAACTGAGAGTTGAACCCCTCGATGATGCTTCAGTCGATTTTCCTGTGTGGACCCAACCTCCCCAGCCCTCCCCAGCCTTCTTTATAGATGATGCTGGGGCACCTCTCCTTGCCCCCCCCCCCACCCAGAATCCTCACTGTAAACACCAACAATCCCAAGGATGAAATGTGATCGCTCCAGCCTTCGTGTGCTTGCTACCGGTTCATCTACGATCTGATACAGACTCCAGGCTGGTAGCATCTCTGCAGCAGAGTCAGAATGGAAACGTCCCAGTGTTAAAGACCGTCTTCTCTGCCTGTCCACAGCTGGATCTTGACTCTGCCTCCTGCCAGCTGGGGGACGTTGTACAATGCCTGACAGCTTTCCAAACCAGACCTGGGATCCGTAGAGCAGAATCTGAGGGTGACACAGCTCGAAAGAGCCTTGAACTTGAAGAGCCGCTAATGCGAGTTCTTATGAGGGAGCCAGGCAGGAGGGTGCAAAGTCCGTTTCCAGCTCCACACCTCACCTCTACCTCAAGACAGTAAAGGACAGAGCCCGGCTCCAACAGGCAAAGAACGTTTGATTTGGAATTCCAAAGGAGACACGAATCCCAGCTTGTAGCTGGAACTCAGAGGGATGTGGTCGCGCGCCAACTTGCAGATACATTGTGTTCTGGATTTACGGCCCAGTGGGATGACTTGGGATGAGTAACATAACCTCTGGAAACTTCATCCGCTAAATGGGGCGATCGGTGATAGCAGCTAGTTCTCCTGTGGGACATCCGCCCCCTTTAACACTTGAGGATTGCCCCTTCCTCTCCCGTCACTCCCTCAAGGCTCACGCTTTAGACCGAAACAATCTATAACCATCACAAGGAGTTTTTTTGGAGGGATTGTACCCCCTAACAATGGCAAAGGAGGCCATCGGGTAGCACCTGCAGGTCAACATGGCTTTCCTTGAAAAGCTCACCCATGAGCATGAGTCACAGCTCCCCAAACAAAGCCTACCTGTGTATCGGGCAGACAAAGCGAGCAATATTGGGTCCCCCACCCTGTGGCCCCACCTTGAGCTCCCCAGCCCGGAGATCAAAGCCGCCTCCCTCATGTGGGGAGCCCAGGAGATCTTCCAAGCTGGCACATGAATGTGTCAACACAACAGAGCCATCGAAAAAAATCCACTTGTGTGACTGCTCCCGGCCTGGCTTTGGACCTGGGCTCTCAGCCTCCCCCTGTCCACAGGCTGCCCAAGCCAGGGGACCAGGGAGAAGTCTGCCCCAATCCAAGGGTGTTCTGTGCCAGGAAAGGGTGGCCATTCCTCTCCCGGAGGTTAGATCAGGAGCAACACCAATGATCCACAGATGTTGAGACACACAGGGTCTCCTGCCTGGGGCACAGTATCATTCCAAGCACCAGGCTGCTAGTGACTGACAATTCCTTTGTACCTGTCAACAAGAACCTGGTCACAGCTAAACAACTGGGAGACCAGATTTAGAAACCCAAGAGCCAAACTCCCAGCCACCCAATGAAGCAGGACGTTTCCCCCCACCCCCACCCCTGCCCCCACTGTGCAAAACAGGAGGGCAGAAGAAAAGACTGCCCATGCACATGGACACAGAGGGCGGGGGATGGCAGGGGCATTCACGTCCACACACGCACACTCCCTGGGTACCAGGTAAACTGCCCATTCCCTGACCCCCAGAAGCCACTGGTCCAATGCATTCACACAAGTTCCTTTATTCCTCACTCCCCGGGGAACCCTCATTCCCATCCTCAGCATCTATCTGGGTGGCTCTGTCCAGGGTAGTCACCTCCATGAACAGGCATGGTAGGGGAGGTCCACTGAAGTAGCAGTCTCCCAGTCACAGGGCTGGCGCATAGACTGCTAATCCAAAGGGTTTACAGAGGCAGAGGGCTCTTCTGAGAGGACTCAATGAAAGGATGGTACACAGAGAAAGAGAAGGTGGGAAGAATCAAAGAAAACTAGACCCACACACATGTCCACATCATACCCCTCTCCCAACTTCTCATGAACAAGGTACATGAACGAGCAGAAACACTCGATGGTTTAGGCTGGTTGCAGCTGGTCTGCCTGGTACCTGCAACTCAAAGCAAACGACCAGCCTAGACATTTTCTCCCTTCTATGGATGGGCAGTTGAGCCCAGGGCAGCTGTAATTGGTCTCACAAATGGTGGTGACTGGGGTCGACAGGCCTCCATTTTGAACCATGGCTCCATCTTCAAAGCTCAGAGACACCGTGCTGATAAACAGCAGAGGTCATCATTTCCCCACCCCAGGCTGTGCGGACAGATGGAGGAAAATGAAGATTCTAGGAGCAGCCTCTCTGAGCACCACATACCACCAAAGGTCGGCTCTCTCCCTGCTGGGGGGACCACAGGTCCCTGCTGGAGGAGGGAACCATGGAGGGAACCACACAGGGAGGGGCCAGGTCCCCATTTCAGGGGCCAGTGGCATCATCAAACATTCAGTAGGCAGCCATACCGTATCTTCCCTAGGCTGACATCTGATGAGCAGGCCCGGATGACGAAGGAAAGAGGGAATGGGGGGGGGGGGTGGTCCCATGGGGGCAGTGGGAACAAAGGAGAGGCGCGATAAGAATGGAAGGCCCAAAGTGACAGAAAAAACATCCCAGGAAAGTCAGGATGCCATGGGAAGACAGGGTCACCTCCCTGCTCTGGTTCACCACACTCCAGCTTTCCACTTAGAAATCGAATTAAAACCCAAACACCTGAATTTCCAGGCTGGCTTGCCAGTGACCGCAGATTCCTTGAAAACCAGGGGGAAAAAGTCTCCCCAGTCGAGTCTGAAGTCTAGAAGGGAAGGGTCACAGGCAGAGGGCACCCTGGGAAAGGGGGCCACCTCAACCCCAGGAACATGGGATTGCTCCTTGCTGTTTAATTTCGAAAATAAAAGAGATATGGCCTGTTAGAAATGTTTTAAATGGAAGAGAGCCACATGCCAGGCACCCCCGGTTGCCCGTACCTCTAGTTCCTCAGGAGGCTGAGATCAGGGGTTCAAAGGCAGCCCAGGCAGAAGAGTCCATGAGAGTCTTATCCCCAATCAACCAGCAAAAAGCCAGAAGTGGAGTTGAGGCTCGAGTGTTAGAGTGCTGGTCTTGAGCAAACACGTTAAGGGGCAGTACCCCGGCCCCGAGTTCAAGCCCTAGGACCAGCATTAAAAAAGAAGGAAAAAAAATGCAAGAGCCACGTGTACAGTGGCTCCACGGGCTGCAAAGCAAGTTTTTCTCATGACTGAGGAAAGGGCAGAGAGGCTGGGAGGGTCCTTCCCTCTCCTTCCCCCACCCCCCGCCTCACACCTCCCCACTCCTGTAAGCAACTTAGGGCTTTTAAACACCAGGCTCCCCCAGGACCAATGAAACCACTTACTGGGAAACGGGACCCCAGTCTGAGCTGGCCAGGCACAGCCCAGAGCAAATGGAGCACCAGAACACCCTAGAGGAAGGCAGTCATCTCCACCTACCCCGTCCCTCACACTCCTCAGGGGCCATCCCGGAAACCCGACAGCTCGCCAGGGGCATCCAAAAGGCATTTCTGCCAGGCACGGAAGTGCTGTGGTGCAGGCCTCTAACCTCAGTGCCTGGGAATCAAGAGCATCTCAAGTTCAAAGCCAGCCTAGGCTACACACAGAAAACCCTGTCTAAAAAAACAAAACAAAAAAATAAAGGTATTCCCCCAGCTATTCAACGGCAGAGACAAAGGGCTCCCTCTAAAACGACACAAAACTTTCAGCAAAGATCCTGTATGCAAAAGCAAGTGAACAGGATTCCCCACCCCCACCCCCGCCCCAGATCTCCCTACACTGAGCCGGGTACCCTCCTCCCAACTTCCTCCTTCACACCAACACCCCCACTTCCCACAGCATACAACCATTCAGAGTTAGGGTTTGCACAATTCTGGCTAGGTCAGGGTCTGCTCACCTAATTTCTCTTGCCTGAGCCCTGAGGTTCTTCTCTCCCATAAAATGGGGGGGGGGCGGGGAGTGACACCTGAGTATTTACCTAGACTGCCAGTAATACCCGGTGGGGAGCAGGCACAGAGGCACTGAGAAAGCCAAACTGAGATCACCACAACCCCGAGAACACCAGACCATCTGATCTCTTTATTTAGAAGGAAAAACTACAGCAGACTCGGAGCTGGGTACCAAGGAAGGAAGGAAGGAAGGGAAGAAAGGAGGGAGGAAGGGAAGGAGGGAGGGAGGGAAGGAGGGAAGGAGGGAGGGAAACAAATGTTCTGGGAAGAAACTGAAACTACTATGCATTGCTGGTGGGAATGCAGAACAGTGCAATTGCTCTAGAAAACAGTATGGCGGTCCTTCAGAAAACTGCAACACAGAATCCTCCTATGACCCTTAAGTCAGAAAAGCAGGGACCTGCTCGGGTACCCACGCACCCACATTTACCACCACACTATTCACAATGGCTAAAAGATGGAAGCGACCCCCATGCCCAGTGGATGAATGAACAAAGGAAAGGTGATATGTTTCAGGAGGGAATAGTATTCTGCCTTTACAAAGGAAGGAAATTCTGACACAGTCTATGAGAGGGATAAACCATGGGGAAATGCACTGGGTAAAAAAAATAATAATAATAAAGGAGGTGCAGAAAGACACCAACTGTCTGACTCCACTCATGGGAGGCCTCTTGAAGGGTCAGATTCGTGAAGTAGCAAGTGGAAAGTGGTTTGTAGGGGCTGGGGAGAGGGAAGGGGAGGGAAAGGAGAGGGACTGGGTCCCTCTGGGATTCCGTGGGGCAGGGGTGGAGCTATGGAGATATCAGCCGGAGAGGTCTGCAGGACAGGGTGGACACGCGGGGCACTTCCGAAACTGCACAGGTTGAGACAGCTAAGATGGCAACCCCAATGTTGAGCTTACTGCATGGCAAGAAGACGAGGTTGAAACCTTTAGAACGAGTTCAGTCAAGGACGCACGACTACAGTGACAACCAGTGCCACTCAAAGTTCCCACAGGGTCTCGCTCACACACTGGAGGATCTGTCCCTCAAGGCCAGCATCTTGGACAGACCCTGTGTCCCTGCAGAAAGTATAGCAGAACTTCTCCTCCAAGCAAGGCAGCTCTGTCTCCAAGCCTGCTTCCCACTGGTGCCCACGCACACAAGAGGCCCCGTGCAGGAAAGTCTCACAGCACGGTCTGAGAAGGCATCCAGCAAGCACTCCATAGAGGTAAGCACTGAAGAGAGAAGAAGTCTACAGGTGCATGCCTGGAAACCTGTCTACCTGAGGATGGACGGCTCAAGAAGCACGCTGGCCAGGCATGGTGGCTCACGCCTGTCATCCTATCCACTCTGGAACCTCAGGAGGCTGAGGACCACAGTTTGAAGGCAGCCCAGGCAGGAAAGCCCATGGAAAATGGAAACCGTTGTCTCCAATGAACCATTAAAAAGCAGGAAGTGGAGTTTGTGGCTCACATGGTAGGGTACCAGCCTTGAGTAAAAAAAAAGCCAAGGGAAAGAGTGAGGCTTTGAGTCTAAGACCCAGTACTAGCAACACACACACACACACACACACACACACACACACACACACACACACACCCTGAAATCCCAAATCACTGACCAAGAAGGGCAGGCCACCAAGTCTAGGCTCTTCCTGGTCCCCTATCGAAGCCCCTGGGCCCAGTGAAAGTAAAACAAAATGAACGGCTGCAGTGGAATGAGTGCCCTCAAGAGGTCCAGTGGATTTCTGGAGCTTGGAAATGGCACAATGGCAGCCCTTGTCATTCTCCCAGGTACAGGCACAGTCCTCTCTGTGTAACCACACACAAAGGCACGTGACCTCACCACTTCCACGCGAAAGCCTGCACGGCAAACCAGACACGGGAGGAGGCGAGGAGTCACGGTACAGAGGGAATCCTTGGGCAGGGACTTGCCCTGTCAGCATTCCTCCAGGGCCCTCCAACCCTGGAGGCTTTGTGCAGCTTGTGGAAGCAGCCAGAACTGATTCTGCATAGACAGATTCTCCCCTCCCCAACACTCGCTTCTTCCCAGGGCCTACTGAACCAAGGGAGCCCAAGTGACTTCCAACAGGGTGCCCCTAAGCCCAGGACACAGCCTGAAGGAAGAGATGCAGGAGAGATCTCTCCCCCTCACCATACACTGCATGCATCTAAGCAAACGCACCAGGAAGCAGCCGGATCGGGAGCTTTTCCCCAGCTCCAGGAACCTCACAGAGCCAAGGGGAAAGACTGCGGATCTAACTTATCCCCTAGGCCTAGAATTCAGGTCCCTTTATCAGCCATCTCTGACATAATTAAGGATCAAGACATGGAGGGGAACCCCCATACCAACCAAGTACACAAGGGTACATGAGGGCCCGGACCAGATGGAGAGAAATCGGAAAGGCTTCTTGTAGGAGAAAAATGAGTGTCACCGTGTTTAAACTTCAGGAGGTTGCAAAAGCTTCCATTTTTTACTTTAGCTGGACAAGACGTAGTCAATATTCTCTCTCTCTCTCTTCCAGTTGAACTCTAACCCTAGCCTAGACACTGTCCCTGAGCTTCTTTTGCTCAAGGCTAGCACTCTACCACTTGGGCTATAGCCCCAATTCCAGCTTTTTTCCCCCCTATGATTCAATTGGAGATGAGAGTCTCATAGATTTTCCTGCCTGGACTGGCTTCCAACCGCAATCCTCAGATCTCAGCCTCCTGAGTAGCTAGGGTTACAGGCATGAGCCACTGGCACTGGCTCAATCTCCTCTTTCTACACTTTCCCAAGCAGGCACTCCAGCCCAAGACACATCAAAACAGAACTTCTGAAGGCGGGGGGGGGGCGGGGTGAGTGGCGTACAGCTAAATATATCCAGGGTGTTTTCTTATATGGGAACTTTTTATTATGTTTTTATTTGTTCTTATCCTCTTTAAGTGGTTGTCCAAAGGGGTTTCAATCCCACATGCCCATTTATGAGTACAATGAAACCTGACTGATGTCACTCCTTCCATTCTTCTCCCCCATCTCTCCCAACCCCACCCATGCCTTCCATTTACCCGGTGCACATTTTCATTCGACGTGAACTGTCCATTATGGCTGCATCTGCCCACCCTTCCCCCCCACCCCACTCACCTGCACCTCCTCCCCTGAGCCTCTGCCCACCACACACCAGCTCCAGGTCTCTGGCATTCATTTTGTTACACTGAGATACTTGGTAAAGGGGCTAAACCACTGGAATGCTCCTCTGCATAGACATACTTCAGTTGATGCACTTGGATATGTATAAATGTATATACATATATATATATGCATATGACCCTGTGTATGTTTGCATACATATTTATAATTTAGATCTGACTTCCTCCTGCGAGAGAAAATACGTGTCCTTTGTCTCTCTCCGAGCCTGGCTTATTTCTCGTAACATAATTTTTTCCAGGCGCATCCACTTCCCTTCAAGTGACCTCATATCATTCTTCCTGATGGACGAGTAAAATTCCTTCACCCCTATTTCTCGACGGGTCCATCCGTCGAAGGCCCTCTGGGGGTTTCCATCCCATGGCCATGGTGAATACCTCAGCCGTGACCAGATCTGTTTTTAACCAGTTCTCTGAGTCGCCCGTTCTTGAGGACGCAGGCCACAGTTGTGAGGCGGGTTGCAGGGAATGACAGGGAAAGCCAGGCCCACGTGGGGGTGGGAGGAGCTGCAGTTTCTGGGGAGGGAGAGTGGGCCCTCCGGGAGTCTCTGAAGTCTGGCAGGTGTGCGTAGCAGTGTGCCGGGATCCCGGGATCCCCAGATCCCGAGCTGCGATCACCATGTCCCCAAGCCCCTCTCCAGGCCACTTCCTCTCGCAATCCTGGAGTCCCTGCTTACAGAAAACCCTCGCGCTGCGCAGCCCGGGAAGAGAGTCGGAGACACAGCAAGTGCTCCCCATTTCCAAAGCTGCAAGAGGGAAGGCCTGAGAGCTCAACAAGGGAAAGAAAGGCTAGGCAAGCCTAGGCAACCAGACCTGAAAAGAAGTGTCTGGGTGAGGTATAAGGGACCTCGGAATTTCCTGACCCCACAAGACTAAGGCGCCTCTCTTCTGGAAGCCAGCCACTCCACAATGAAACATACCTGAAGCAGAAAGGCCTCAGCCCTGTGTGTCAGAAGCCAGCGGCTTAGACATCTAGATCTCCATGGCAGACCATGGGGGTCAGCCGGGGAAAGCCAGGAGGGCTTCCTGGGGAAGACACAAAGACCACTGCGGGTGACTAAGCTTCCACGGGAAAGGCTTGACTCAGGCTCCATCTAGCCAAGAATTTGGCTTAGGTTTCTTTCATTTCTACAGGGGTGTGTGTGTGTGTGTGTGTGTGTGTGTGTGTGTGTGTGTAAGCCAGTACTGGGGCTTAAACTTAGGGTCTGGGTGCTATCCCTTACCTTTTTCACTCCACAGTGGTTCTCTACCACTTTAGCCACAGCTCCACTTCTGGCTTTTTAGTGGCCAATTGGAGACAAGAGTCTCGCGGGTTTTGATGGCCCAGGCTGGCTTCCGACCGCAGTCCTTAGACCTCAGCCTCCCGAGTAGCTGCGATGACAGGCATGAGCCACTAGAGCCCAGCTGGCTCACGAGCTCACTTCTGCCCTCTTCTACAGAGACCCTGGGCCAGCCTCCATTCACCCCACTTCAGACTGGCTCTCCTCACCCCCAGACTCCCCAGCTCTCAGGAGGAACCAAACCCTGGAAAGGAAAGGCATCACTTCCTTGCTCCAGATGACTGGACAACACCTTCAGCCCATGATGAGGCAGGAACCCTTCAGCTCTGCCCAGTGGACCAGGAAATGCGGCATTGGCTGGGCTGACACACCAAGCACCCTGACACACCCGCCACTCCTGCGGTGTGAGTCACCCCGGCAACACTGAACGGAGCGCTTGTCAATCAGTTGCTTAGCGGCCGCTCTCACGCACACCGGATGTCGGGTGTCATCCATCGACCTGAACTTCCCCTCCCTCCCTCCCTCCCCACCCCCCCCAGCAGGTTGGGACAGATTTGAGTAACAGTCCAACTTCGACTCCACACCACAAGCCTGGCGGAGGTTTAGGGGTGAGAGGACACAGGCGTGATTCTTCCACTTATGGACAAGGTATCTCCCGGCCCTGGGGTCGGTCAGGTTCTGCTATGGTCAATAATGGGGCCAGAGGAGTAGGGGGAATCGAAGAGGTGACCCTCCCTCCCCAAGAGGAGGGCCCCTGAGAATGAAGGCAACCTGCTGTACCGCCCCCCCCACACACACACAAAACTCCCACTTTTACAAGATGTTCTGAGACCAGAAAGCACCTTAGTGTAGGAAGTTGAGGAAGGTCAGCAGACAGACCCTAGGGACCACATCACCGTGGATGACCCGGGCCTGGTCCACGCAGGCCCCTCCGTGGATCCACCGCGACACATCAGGTGTTAATAAGGGAAAGCTGGATGGAGGATACAGGTGGACTCCAGGCATTTTTCCAACTTGCTCGCAAATTGAGATTTACAACAAAATTGAAGGCTAATGTTTAAGGAAGAAGAGACCTTTTAATCTCGCTGCCTATGGCATTGTTATTTGGGGTTGGTTGGTGTTAGTACTGGGGCTTGAACTCAGGGCCTTCTATACTCTCCCTTAGTTTTTTCCTCTTACCACTTGAACTGCAACTCCACTTTTGGCTCTTCACTGATTAATTACAAATGAGACACATGGCTTTTTTTCTGTCTGGACCAACTTAGAACTGTGAGCCTCAGATCTCAGCTTCTTGACTAGCTAGGAGGACAGGCATGAACCACTAGCTCCTGGCTCATTGTATGGCACTTTTTTTTTTTTTTTTTGGCCAGTCCTGGGCCTTGGACTCAGGGCCTGAGCACTGTCCCTGGCTTCTTCCCGCTCAAGGCTAGCACTCCGCCACTTGAGCCACAGCGCCGCTTCTGGCCGTTTTCTGTATATGTGGTGCTGGGGAATCGAACCTAGGGCCTCGTGTATCCGAGGCAGGCACTCTTGCCACTAGGCTATATCCCCAGCCCGTGTATGGCACTTTTAACACAGTTCACACCATAGTCTCAAAGACCTTTTTTTGTTGTTGGTCACGGGGCTTGGGCACTGTCCCTGACCTCTTTTGCTCAAGGCTAGTGCTCTACCACTTTGAGCCACAGCTCCACTTCCAGGATTCTGGTGGTTCACTAGAGATTAAGAGTCTCAAGAAGTTTCCTGCCCAAGCTGGCTTTGAACCATGATCCTCAGATCTCAGCCTCCTGAGTAGCTAGGATTACAGATGTGAGCCACCAAGCCCCTGGCTTCTGAAGACAAATTTCACATTAACTTCTCACGGCAATGCTGAACCACTTGGTGGCTCAGGAGAAAAGCAGAACAGAATAACCCTTGCATCCACACACCAGTCATTCTCCCCGTGCCTCTGTGTCCCATCTCCAAGATGAAGGACCGTGGGATGGGTGGGTGAATCCCTGGGCCTCCAAGCTCACTCAGACAAGTCCTCCACCAGAGCTCTGGCCCCCTGACGTCAGACCTGAGTGGCCTAGAGATAGGAATTGCTTGGAATTCTCCACAAGACATCAACTTAAATGCAGACAAAACCTTACACATAAAAAGATGCTCACAGATGCTTTCCTTCTAAGGGTAGAAAGTTCAGCAATACCCTGGTGTCCAGTAGAGGAACTGCCAAGCAAATAATGGTCAGTGCCTGCGGCAGGATACTGCTTAGAATCATGACATGGAGGATGCAACACAATACAATTAAAGGGGAAAGCAAGCTGGAAATGAAGTCAGACCCCGTCCCCCATAAGGAGGTACATCCAACTGCTGGCATTACTTTGGGAATGGGGTGTTTCTCCTGCCTTTTGCACTTTCTTTGTAGAAGACAGAAGAGAGACCAGATGGGGTGGGAAGAGAGAACTGCCTGCATGAAGGAAGACTGACCACAGGGACCAACTGCACTGCACCAGCCGGGGCAGGGCAGGGGGGCCAGAGGCAGCGGAGTGCCCCAGGGGAAAGGGGCAGGACCAACAAGACACCCTGCTTTTTCCCGCTTTTTCTTCCGGTGCTGCCCGACCCCCTCTCCCTCACGGGTGGCACCGGAATCCTGAGGGCTGACCCAAGGATAATTCCCAAGGAGGGACCATCCTACCCACTTCCAGTACACCAGGGACTCCTCGGGTGTTTGGAAATGGAGCATCATGCCCCCGTTCCCATGGAAACCACAGGCTGCTGACAGGGCTGAGGGGAGGGGAGGGGCTCCCACATCCTGGAAGACAGCCTCCAGAGGGAAGAAGGTGGTGGAGTAGTGAGGGACCCGGGTTAAGGATGGAGAAGGCAAAGGAGGTCCCAAGTGAATCTGAGGGCAGAGAGCATCTAACTCATGTGATAAACATGGATCCCATGCCTACATGGTAATGGGGACCAGACTCCAAAACAAGACAAAAAAAAAAAAAAAAACAACAACAAATCCGGCAGACACAAAGGAACAAGGAGAGGAGGAAGCAGCCGGGGAGATACAAGAACCAGATTCCTTTTAGCTCAGGACTTTATAATAGACTGAAGCCCTCCCATACCGGCTGGGAGGCCTCTTCCGCTAACAAGCTGCACCTGAGGAGGAGGAGGAGGAGGAGCAGGAGGAGGGTGGAGGGCCGGGGGTGGGCGCACGGACCAAGCCTGCCCACCCCCTGGGTTGGCGCACCCCAGGATCATCCGCGCAGTCCTCGCGGTGAAGCCGGTCACCCGGCACCCCACCATTCCCGTCCCACTACCTCCCTCCCGCCGCCCCCCCCCCGCCCCGCTCCGCCCGGTACCACCGAGGCGCCGCCGCGCTCCTAGCGGAGCGAGTCCTGCCTGAAAGGGCGAGCAACCCGACAACCATGGGGACCGTGCGGCGCGCGAGGACGCGGGCGCTCCCCGGGCTGGGTGAGGAGGCTCTGCCCGGCCCGGCGAGGTGACCGATGTCCCCACCCCCACCCCCCCGCCCTCTTCCAAGCCCACGGGGGTGTCCGTTGGGCACCGCGACCGGGGAGACCCGTGGGGGGGGGGGTGGTACACGGGTCACCAAGACGATCTCCGGGAAGATGTCAAGCAGAAGCACAAAAAAAAAAACCCACGGCGACGCGGAAGGCTCCTCCGGGTAACTCACCTCCACGTTAGCGACCGGCCGTCGGGTGGGACGAGGTAATCCACAGCCAAGTATTCCACGCTAGGGCGTCCGGAGACCCCCCCCCCCACGCCTCCTCCCCGCAGGCCGTCCAGTGCCGTGCCGGCGCGCCGCCCTCCAGCCGCGGCCTCGGCGGGCGTCGCGGTCCCGAGGAGGTGGCGGTGAGTGAGTCCGTCCGCGGGCTGGGGTTCCCCCCAGCGCCGTCCCCGGAGGCCGTGCGCACCCCGCCGCCGTGCGCCATCGCCAGTACCGGCGCGCACCCCACCATCCGCGCCGCCGCCGCCGCCGGGGAGAATCCTCTCCTGACAGATCCGGGAAGGCAGGCGCCTCAAGCAAATCCCCTCCGGGGCCTCGGCTTTGCAGGTCTGCGGGGACCCGAGCGGGAGGACTCCGGAGCTGAAGTACCCGGCGGCCACCGCGGAGTCCTCGGATCGCGGCGACCCCAGCGCTCCGGGCCGCCTCCGCGCGCTGAGGGCGCCCGGGCCGCTCTTTTATACTACGGCGTGGGGGCGGGGGCGGGGCGGGGCGGAGCCCAAAGGCTTCCTGGGAGTTGTAGTTCTGCCTTCCTGGTCCCACAGGCGTGGGGGGGGGGGGGCGTGTCTTCCTCTTCCCTGACCTTCATAGACAACTCTGGGACTCCAGTTCCATGAGGAAGATAGGATCTTTGTGTGTATGGTGGGCCACACCAGAGCCCCCCCTACACCCACACTGACACACACACACACACATACACACACACACCCAGGTCTAGAAACCTTGGTGGTCCAGGAGCCAAACACAGGTAGACTGTCCGGCCCTGAGATGGGCTGATGGCATCCACTCCTCCACGTGTCCCCAGTGCCAGCATCCCAGACCCGCAGTTTGCCCTGTGCCTGGCGGCACAGTCCTGCAGGCTGACGTTGTACTTCATCCTGCAATCTCCCAAGATGGCCAGCGGCTGCTTCCTGTGCTAACCCCACCCTAAAGAAAAGACCCAGAAATCAAAGCTGAGAGTAAGAGAATGCCTTGCTTGGTGTTCCAAGGTAAGTAGTTGAGGCAGGGCTCGAACTCCAGCAGCTCTGTGAGAAGCGCCTCTGTCTGACTGCACAGTTCTTCCGGTGTGCAGTGAGGGCGCATCTCCTCGCCCACGGCACCTGCCTCTCTGAGCTTCCTTCCTCCCAAGGAGGATGCTTGCTCTGCACAGGCTGCTGTGGGGATGTATTCAGGCAGAGATGGAGGACCCAGCATGGTGCATGGTGTTACCTGTCTCAAGCACCAGTGAGTGACCCCACTGAACAGCCACCTGATCACCTGCCCTTCCTTGCGCCCCTTTCGGCCCTGCTGGGCTCATCACTGCCCATCCTAATCGTTTTCCCAACTGAGATGTCCACCATCACAGAGAGCTCTGCAGCATTAGCACGACCTGAGACCTTATTTTAAAAAGCCAAATCCGAGCCATGCGCCAGGGGCTCGTGCCTGTAATCCTAGCTGCTTGTGAGGCAGAGAATGGGAGGGTTGAAATCGGAGGCCAACCCGGACAGGCAAGTGTATGACCCTCCGTCTAAACCAAGAGCTGGGAGCAGCGGCTCAGGCCTGTTATTTTGCTCGCAAAAGGAAGCCTAAAATGGATTACAGCTGAGGAAATGAGACTCTATCTCAAAATCAATCAGCACAACAAAAAGGTTCTGGAGGCATGGTTCAGCAGTAACACACTTGCCTAACAATTCAAGGCCCTGAATTCAAACCCCAGTATCAACACACACACGCACACACACACACACACATATACACATGCACACACACATGCACACACACTGCAGAATCTGAGCTGGGGTTGTAGCTCAGTGAGGAAGCACTTGCCTAAGCATGGACAAGGCCCTTGGTTTGATTCCCAACACTGCAAAAAAATAAAATAAGAAAAGAAGTGCACACACTAGATGAAGCATGGCAATCTGCATGCTTTTTTGTTTTTAATTATAGTTCAAACAAGCTTTTCAAGTTAAAAAAAAAACTCTTGGATGGAGATTGTTTTAAACACGCGGGACATAAATTGCATCTCACTCTGCAACATTCTTCCTGTTAGCAATATGTTTTGGAGAATGTTCATAAATCCAGCAGTTCAAAGGAGCATTTGGAAACAGTTTAACTAGCAGGAAATTCAGCAAAGTCCAAGGACTGGCTTGCTGCCCCACAGCGTGTGAATCTTACAGATCACAGGGGAGGCACACTGGCTGGTTAAAACAGAAGAAGAAGCCTGGTGCCCATGTTCAAAAATATCACAGGAAGGAAAGCCCCAAGCAAAGTAGCAAGTAACATGGCCTGGCCAAGACGCGAGAGGCTATTTTTGCTCTTCTTTGCCCCCATGCCTGGCACAAATGACTAAAATTCAGGCAGATAGATTTCAGAAAGAAAAAGAAGGGAGGGAGGGAGGGAGAGAGGAAGGAAGGAAGGAAGGAAGGAAGGAAGGAAGGAAGGAAGGAAGGAGATGGAGGGAGGGAGGGAAGAGAAGGCAGAAAGAAAGAAAGAAAGAAAGAGAGGAAGGAAGGAAGGAAGGAAAGAAAGAAAGAAAGAAAGAGGTGAAAGAGGGAGAGAAGAAGGAAGGGAGGGAGGGAAGGAAGGAAGAAGGGGGGAAGCAAGCAAGTGAGGTAGGAAGCAAGCAAGTGAGGAAGGCAGGCAGGAAAAGGAAGGAAGGGAGGGAGGGAAGGGAGGGAGGGAAGGAAGGAAGGAAGGAAGGGGATGGAGAGAGGGAGGGAAGAGAAGGGGAAAGAAAGGGGGGAAAGAGGGGGAGAAGAAAAAAGGAAGGAAGGGAGGGAAGAAGGGAGGAAACAAGCAAGTGAGGAAGGCAGGCAGGAAAAGGAAGGGAGGGAGGGAGGGAGGGAGGGAGGGAGGGAGGGAGGGAGGGAGGGAGGGAGGAAGGAAGGAAGGAAGGGAGGGAGGGAAGGAAGGAGGGGAGGAGGGGAGGAGAGAAAAAAAACAACAATTATAATTCAGTGGAATGAGAAATCCAGAGCTAGTAAGAAGTTTCGATGGGCTGAACATGAAAACTCAGCCCTGTAATCCTAGATACCTGGAAGACAGCGATCACGGATTTGACGTTCTAGACTAGCCTCAGCATAAAAGTTAGTGAGACTCCATCTCAACTAATGACTAGGTACGAGAACAAGGCCCTGAGTTCTATCCTCAGGGGTGGAAAAATAAGACAAAATAAAAAAATTCCAGCAGAATCGGGCGATCTGTTAGCATTTGAGCCAATTTGCAGCCTCTGTTCGCTGTAGGAAGTCTTCGCACCGTGAACGGCGCCCAGATCTTCCTTTTCTCATGACAAGAGGGTCCAATCTCCTCTCTCACCTCCTCATCCCTTCCACGACAAGCATCTGGCTTCGCTCCCAGTCCCGAGGCCATGCAAAGCACTCGGCGACATGCAATGCCCGTAGCAAACATCTGAGACAGAAAAGAAGATTTTTGCTGAGCTGCAAATAAAACATCCAGAGGGGAAGAGCTTGCGGAAGTCCTCCCGCCATCTCCCGGCCTCCGGGCCTCCAGCCTCCTGGCTCTCGCCAGTGCACCCACCTCTCACCCTGTCAGAGCCCCTCATTCTGACTCTCACCTCTGTCACACCCCTAACAGTGCCCTCTGCAGGCCCTGGAGGTCTGCTTACCCCCCAGGCCAGGAAGTGGATTCTGGCCTTCTTAGACCTGAAATCTCCTCCTCCCTTGCTTCACTCGGGCGGGGCACTGGGTCTCTGCCCTGGTGACTAGAGATGCTTCTTTTTGTCCCCTAACCAGAAGACATGACCTAGCCTTGGGTCTGATCTTTTCCTCGTCTCCTTCCTTGAGTACCTGGTCTACCACAACCATAACCCAATCCTTGGCCCTGTGTGGTGGGCTGGCCTCCAAGTCTGCTCTCCGCCTGCCTGCTGGATATTGACCTACCCCTCACCCACAAACGAAGAGCAAGGACCTGGTGATTCGCTCACTCGCTACCCACGATACCCTTGCCTTAGAGTTTCCTGACAACCCCAGCACACAACCCCAGCAGGTGACCACTTCCCACCTCTGCCATCTGTGGCTCTTTTTTATTTATTTATTTTCCCCTGGTGCCTCCAGGATCATGTTCCTGGGAGCTTGCCAGACCTTCACAGGAACATCTCCGAAAAGCCTGGAGTTGAATCCCTCCCAAGACAAGCTTCTGGCACAAAGGAAGGAGAGCCATTGGATAAATCCCCCATCTTTTGCATCCGTTGACTTGGCAGTTCTTAAGTTTACTCTATCCTGTGGCTTGGGGAATCTGCAGCGAGACAGGGCAGAACCTCTCACAGGTTAGTGCCACCCCCCCCCCCACCATCCCCAAATAACTCAGTCCTTCCAAAGATGAGCTCTCCAAACCCATGAGGCATAAACACACCACTAATTCAGAAAGAATCCAAAGTGAGATACTTCCTGTTTCTCTTTCTAGAATGAGCTAGTGCTTATAATTTTCTTAATTCATTAGAATCGAAAGCTTTACAAAAAAAAATACAACATTGTTGTATTTTACCACAAAAAATCAACATTGTTGATTCATTTTCTTTCTCTTCTACCCCAGGTAAGGATACATCCTCTTAGAGATTTGTTAGCTAAAGCTTTATTTACTCTCAACTTTTAAAATCATCACCAATATGGTTTTACAGTGATCAGAAGATACTTTGAACCTGTTCCTTCTCAGAACACTAACCCAAGGTCCTAGCAAAAGACCTTGCAGGGGCCGAGGTCCTGGAAGGGGCCCACAAGCCTTCTAATGTGGGCAGAGGGTTGCCTGTGCTCTGCTTCCTCCAGACCTCAGTAGTTCTCTGTCATTGTGGCAAACGACATCTTCAGCTGGAAAGGCCATCCCTTCAGCGAACCCTCTGCCACAGATGGAAAAGACGATCCCGCAAGAGACCCGGAAACAAAGCATCCCTTATGAATGCTTCCTGCAAGAAGATCCGTGAGATCTTTCAGGAGTCTTTCTGAAATGCTTGAAGTATTTGCTTCCATTATTCCCTGATCCCTGCCAAGTTCAAATCTTTACAAGTCCTCACTGCAAAGACCCCTTGCCAACACACACACACACACACCAGAATGTCAAGCCAGGAACCTTCGTTGAACGTGCTCAGCTTGTTCTCCAAGGCTTCCTGTGGGATGGTCTCCGATTCTCTAACCCTCCTCCCAATGTGGCTCTTGCTCTTCATGCTCTTCATCGTTATGATTCCACGTATGTGACATTTAGACTCTGGCTCCGACAATAATGTTAAACGTACTGGAATCAAGGAGTGTATGGATATTATATACTTGCTTGCTTTTCCCCATTTGGGTGGGGGGAGTTTTTGTATGTGATTGCATTGGGGCTTGAACTCAGGGCCTGGACTCTGTCCCTTAACTTTTTTACCCAAAGCTAGCACTCTACCACTTGAACTACAGCCCTACTTCCAGCTTTTATTGAAGGAGTGGGAGGCAGGGTTACTTTGTGATAAGAGTCTGACAACTTCCCTGCATAGGCTGGCTTTGGACCACCATCTTCAGACATCAGCCTCCTGAGAAGTAGGACTGCCAGCGTGAACCACTGGTGCCTTGCATCTCCCTTTCTAAAATCCCCTCAAAAGGGACGCTATCAATGTTGTCTGGTTCAACTTGACCGACAAGATTAAGTAGCTAACCAAGAAAACACAAGTAAATGTTGGATCTGCAGATAGATCCATTTACTCATTCCCCACACACTATTGGCTTGATCTGCAGTGTCTCATCACTGTCTCAAACTCTGCCCAAAAGCTTGATATTATAGCAACTAACTACCCAGGCTGGTAGAGTTAACCAGCCTGGGTTACATATCAGCATCCATCTACCAAATAATATTTGAGATGTTTTGTGGGATCATGGGGACAAAGTGCTATTGTCACACGGGAAAAGGATTGCATGGGTCCTAGAGGTTCTAGAAGGGAGGTGAGTGGGTTGCTTTCTGTCTTTCAATGAACAATAGTGACCATTCATTTGTTCATTCATTTCATTCAACAAACATCTTCTTGGCACCTGCTAAGCACCTGGCACTGTGGTAAGCCCTGGGAACCTAATGATAAAGCTAAGAGATATGGTCCCTTTCTTCACTGAGGAATCAGAATTAATAAGTGAACAACGGAATTAAATAATTGTGGAATGTGATAAGAAGTAGGAGAAAGATGAACACGACCTATCATGGAAGCAAGAGTGGTTCTGGTTAGAAAACGCTTCTCTCGGGAAGGGATAAGTTACAAAATAGGTGGGATCTACAGCATCCATTCTCAGTGCACATAACACTTTATGCCTAACCCGGCCACTCGGGTCATGACAGGCCTCCTGGGGCCGCCAGACTGGGTTCTGGTTTTGAAAGCAGGTAGAGAAGTTTGGTAAAAGGATGATGGGGCCGGGACTGAGTCACGGCGAGGGCAAGGAAAGGGAGTGCATCACGTCGGGGAGATGATAGGAAGATGACAATGCTGCTGTCTTCTGCTAGGGAAAAAATCAGAACAGGGAGGACACAGCCATAGGTCTTGGACCTCACGTGGTAGCCATATTTGTAGCTGTTCACCTGAGAGCCACATTACACCCCTCCCCCCCCCCGCCCCCTTCCCCAGGGAATGGAGGGGTTTCCCAGAGCCTCAGATACACAGGAGGGAACCCATCGAGAGTAGAGTGAAGCTTTGTCATGCAAATATTCTCAAAGACAGGAGTTGAGACATCCACCTCCCTCCCTTCTCCCTAGGTTCATTCCCTCCCTTCTCCCTAGGTTCATTCCCTCCCTTCTCCCTAGGTTCATTCCTTCCCCTCCTGGGGAGGAGGAAGATGTGATTGAGCAGTTCTGGGGAAATACCTGCGCCTCACCCCCCTCCTACCACCCTCCGAAGGAGGAGGCATCCATGGGCGCTCCCCTGGGAACACTAGAGCTTTGTTTGCTGCATGAGGTTCTGAAACCAGCCGCCCCGTTTACCTCGTCCAGCACCAATAGCTTCACCTTGAAGTTTGGGGGGAGCAAAAAGAGGAAGGAGTCGAGAGGGATACAAATAAGGACCAAAAATGTATACCGGTATCTGTGTCCACGACCCTGGCCCCGTAACAGGTGAGAACATTGGCTTAGAGAGGAAGGACAGTTTGACCCAGGTGACAAGACGGGCGGATTCCTACATCAGCTCTGATTTGAACGCTACCTGTTCCAGGTACACAACCTATGGCTTTTCCTGTGACACCACCTGATTCCCTGTAGGAGGAGGAAGTCCAGATGCAAATTTAGGATCAGCCCCTAAAGAGCAGAATCGGGGTTTCCTGTGGGAAAATAGGGGTGGGCCTCCTCCACAAGCCCACCAAGAGGTCTGCAGCCGTAAGTCTTTCCCACTGCTCCATCGAAAAGTCAAACCCAATGAATGAGACAGAAGAGCAAATGGTCACGCTTTCATTCATTCATTTATTACTTTTTTTTTTTTGAGTAATTCTCAGGTGCCAAGCCCAGGGCAGGGAGAAGTAATACAAATAACGTATCCTCCAGCCTAGAAACAGAAGCCACAGCCTGGGAGGATCCAGTCACCTCTTCACTTGACAGAGCTGCCAACAGGACAGGTAACTCACACTTAACAAAGGGGACTGGCAGTAGCCAGGATAGCCAAAGGAGGCAGCAAATGTGTTTGGTTCAACCTAATGGCACTATTCTCAACCATTCAAGCCAGGAATGACGCTCCACCATAGTCCCCCTGGGGTGAGAAATCAGTCACTGATCTTTCCTTGTTTGCTTTTGTTTTTGTTTTATTGGTCGCGGGGCTTGAACTCCAGGCCTGCATGCTGTCCCTGAGCTCTTTTTGCTCCCGGGGAGAGCCCTACCACTTTGAGCCACAGCTCAAACACTTCCGGTTTTCTGGTGGTTTTTCTGGTGGTTAATTGGAGATGAGAGTCTCACACACTTTCCTGCCCAGGATTGGCTTTGAACCACGATCCTCAGATCTCAGCCTTCTTAGCCTGGCTTAGTCACTGATCCCTTGACAAAAGTCAGCCACCCTGTATGAGATGCCCCATGGAGACAACAAGCTCTGATTTGCTGACATCCCATGATGAGTCTTGTCTCACCAGCACTACCTCTATCAATATTCATCCAACCTAATGCCTAGCACCAGTGCCCAGAAGCCGCACCTCAACACATCTTCGCGGCTCGTTGGTCATATCCTATATCCCGCGTGAGGTGTTCCATGCAAAGAAAACGAGACATTGATCTGAGCATCCAAGACCTAGGCCTGGTGGCTTTCAGGTACCGACTATCTGTGTCTACACAGCCTGAGCCCTCCACCTCACCCAGACCACCCACCAAGGAAAACAGAAGACCAAGGGCAGGCACTTGTTTCACTTAGAAACTAGGAATGAGTGGTATCCAATGGTCTCAGGGCCTCTGCTCAGTGGACACAGGGCTACAGCCTGGCAGAGACGCGGGCACCGGCCACGACAATGCCCCTGTGCTTGGGTAGTTACTGTAAAGATCTGTCCCCTGACTGAACAGTTAAATATTAGCTTTGATTTTCTCACTACTAAACTCAGCGGTTTCCTCCTGGGAAGAGAGATTCCCGTCATGAAAATACCACAAGACAAGTCATTCATCAGGCTGATGAGTAAGTGATAGTGGCTCTAGGTGAAGGCACGGCCTGGCTGGCTTCTCCCAGCCCCACGGAACGCCAAAGGAAGGCAGAGTCTGCGTGAGGTGTAGACTGACGAGGTGAAGAGAAGAAGGAAAGGGGGACAGAAACAGTAGAGAACATTTGTGTTCCTCCGACACACCAATCAAGCAGCTTGTTTCTGCCTAGAATACCCTTTGAACACCCAGATTTTTTTTTCCCCCGTTTTGGGGCTTGAACTCAGCCTGAGCTCTGTTCCTGAGCCTTTTTTGCTCAAGGCTAGCACTCTACCACTGTGAGCCACAGCACCACTTCCAGCTTTTGAATGATTAATTGGAGATAAAAGGCTTTCCTACCTGGATAGCTTTGAATCATGTTCCTCAGATCTCAACCTCCTGAGTTGCTACAATTACAGGTGTGGGAGCCACCACGGTCTGGCTGATCCAGATCTTTACCTATCTGACTTATTCATTCTGTGTCACTAAGTTCTCTGCCCAAACAACATCTCCTTAGCTCTCTTCAACTACTCTCACTAAAACACCTCTACTTCCCACTACCTCCTAAGCTTGTGTGCTGGATGGCCCACAGGTCCTGTGTCCCAGTGAGGGTAGAACTTGCCAGAATGAACAATCACTGCAAATTCCTACTCCTGACCACCTTCTCCACCTTGTCCTCACAGCTGAGGGGTTGAAGGAGCCTCAAGCCCAGGCTGCTCTAGTGGGAGCAGCAAGCTCAGGGAGAGGTGAGAAGGACCAGGCATCTATCAGAAGCTGTCCTGCTCTGTAAACCCAAACCTCTGCTTGCACGTGTGTTCTCAGCGGCCCCTCAGAGTGCTAGAGTGACCCCTCCATCTGGGTTCCACACCAGGCCAGCTCTCTGCAAATCCAAGCTTTGCAGATGAGGAAATGGATATGGAGGCAGAGGCAAGCTGAGGAGGAGCATCCGCCAGGCAGTGGGAACTTGTTCCATGGATTTCATCCCCTGCATGTAATCCTAGCTACTTGGGAGACTGAGATCTGGTTCCTTTTAAAAATGTATTGGCAGGTTTGGTACTGGTGGCTCATGCCTGTCATCCTAGCTACTCAGGAAGCTGAGATTTGATTATCATGGTTTGAAGCCAGCCCTGGTAGGAAAGTCCAGGAGACTTTTATCTCCAATGAACCACCAGAAAATGGGAAGTAGTGCAGAGGCTCAACATGGTAGAGGGTTAGCCTTGTGCAGAAAAGCTCAGGGACAGCCCCCAGGCCCTGACTGAGTTCAAGCCCCATGACCAACAAAACAACACAAAAACAAAACAAAAATAAACCACATTGGCAGATCAAAATGTCAACAGCAACCATGTTGAATAGAAAGAGCAACCCTTTAATCATTTTACTAGACACAGTGACTCTCTTCAAAGATTAATAGAGTCAAGAAGAAACAACCCTATCTAAATAGACCTATAGCAAGTAAAAATGTTTAAAAAAATATGTAGGACGCTCAGGACCAGATGGCTTCACAGATGAGTGCCGCCAAATGTTTAAAGAAGAATTAACACTAATCCTTCATGCTCTTTCAAGGGAAAAGAAAATGCAAGACTGAGGACCACTTTTCAATTCATTGTATGAAGCCAGGACTATCCTGGAAATCAACACAAAGACGTGACTAGACAGGAAAACCATAGACCAACATCCATTATGATATAGTTACAAAAGAAATAAAAATCCTCACCAAAATACTAGTAAACCTAATTCAACAACATCCAAAAAAAAATCACATATCACAGGTAAATGAGATTTGTCTCTGGAATGCAAAGCTGGCTTAACAAATGAAAATCAATGTCGCATAGTATGCATGATCACCTCAATTCGTACAGCAAAAATCAATTAGCAAAGCCCAATGCCTTTTCGTAACGAGAACTCAACAAAGTAAAAGTGAAAGGGACTCCCTTGACCCAGCATAAGACATCTATTTTTTTTTTAATCCACTAATAGCATCTGCTATGCCGTGGCAACTCTAAATAAAGGGTCCTTGCTAGATGGCTGCCATTGCACTGCTGTCTGAAGTGGCAGGGAAATAATGGTAGCCTTCCTGAAGCACTGGAAACAGCTGGAATGTAATGTTTAATGGCCAAGGGTGAAGTCTAGCAGTTTCTATCACGAGCCAGGGAATGAAGACGTGCCTGCCTGCACTCCCTTCTTCACTTCCTGAGTCACTGCAAAGGGTATTCCCGCAAGAACATTTGCCTTCCTAGCAATCATTGGTTGCATTTCTAATTCACCATGTGGCATTCAGCCAGGCGTTCAAGACTCACCTGTAAAGTGAAAGGGTGCGGTAGCTTCCCCTCCTGGCCTTGGCTTGGCCCACCCCAGGCAATGAGGGACATTGAGCCCCGGGAGGAGTTTTCCTGTTTCTCTGAAGGGCTGACAGTCCCAACAGCCACAAACTGAAAATCAGAAAGAGTGGTTCACGCCATCCTCAAACATACTGATTTCACACCAACCTGCTCATGGAGCAATGCCTTCTAGAAACCACAGAAATGAGAGAGGAATGTATCATGTTACCTCCTTAAGTTTTTGCTCCAGAGTCTGCTCCTTAAAGAAGCTCTGGGCCTCTATTTAAAATTACAACCTGGGGCTGGGGATATGGCCTAGTGGCAACAGTGCTTGCCTGGTATACATGAGGCCCTGGGTTCAATTCCCCACCACCACATATACAGAAAATGGCCAGAAGTGGCACTGTGGCTCAAGTGGCAGAGTGCTAGCCTTGAGCAAGAAGAAGCCAGGGACAGTGCTCAGGCCCTGAGTCCAAGCCCCAGGACTGGCCAAAAAAAAAAAAAAAAAAATTACAACCTGGGGGTTCTGCATCTAATTGGACCAACTTCCAGAAGATAACATTTTATGAATTTATGCTAATTATTTAGCATAATTACTTAGTAATCACACATGTCAAATGAACTCCGTGGGAGCAAAGTTCTCTGATTATCCTATATACATAGCTAGCACTGTGTCTGACTCAATGTAAATCTTCTAGATTCATTGTAATGACTGGCGTATAAGAAGTACTCTACATCCATAAATGCGACCAACTGTAGAGTAAAAGTATCTGAAGGAAATGATTGGCCTCTATATCAAACTTGCGCAGACCTTTCATCTTGTCAATATACTATAACAACAGTTTGCATCGTGTTTAAATTGTGTTAGGTATTATTTAAAAAACTTTAGAGCTGATTTGAAGTATACTAGAGGATTTCATCAATTAGAAATGAATAGTGCAGCATTTGACCTAAGAGACTGGGTCATTCGCAGAGGTCAGGACCTCAGGGGGTCCTGGACCCCTGTGGGTATTAAGGGAAGATCATATGACCTTATGGCTAGGAATACGTGCTCTGCAGTAGGAGTCTACCTGATCTGCATCTTAGCTCTGGCCCTTGCAAGCCTCAGTTTTCCTTATCTGTTAACCAAACTGACCTCATATTATTGATGTGAGCACACAGATTAACCAAGACAATGAATGTACAATAACGATAACTTAATAAGTATTTGCTTTGGTTGCAGTAGAAATAAACAACCAGACATGAGAGACAAGAAGGCAGGCACGTAGAGAGAGCAGGGAGAGAGAGGAGAGAAAGGAGTACCAGGTCAGCGGCCGACGAGCAAGGCCAGGGCTGTTCTGGGTCACACGGAGAGTCCGCGTGTGTGAGGAAGGACGCAGTGAAGGCTGTACGGCGGCTGTGGCCGAGTGAGAGGAATCAACCCCAATCAAGTGCACAGCAACGTCTTCCAAAGAAGGCGGCCGCCCCCTCACTCATCTCTCCAAAGCAACTGCCAAGACAGGGAGACGTCAAAGGGCTGAGCCCAAAGGGCAGGCCAAACGAGGGGTCAACTAGGAGACCAGGGGGTGCCGAGCCCAAAGGGCAGGACCGGAAAGAGATTCTGTTCTCAGCATTTCTCCCTCCTCTTCCGTGTTCAGGGTCCACGCGTCCCTGTGTGACCCAGGAGGTTACTAGACGTTGTCTTCAAGGCTGGACGCTCCATCAAGTGTGTCAAGATGGCCAGTCCTACACGGAGTTTCTACACTTCCCCCATAAGCTTTTCTGATGTACCAAAGCAAGTATCCCAAAACGAATCTGTCTCTCCCATCTCCCGGGTTCTGTTGACTGAACTCTTTAACTGGCGAGATAGTTGGGTTGTTCTGAAGTGAGTATGTGTAGGTGAAGATTCTGGGCCTGAGAATTAGGGCAAGATTACAGAGATGGAGTGTTCTACCCATTGTCTATCTGGCAGTCGGTGCTCTTTTTGCCTTCCTGACTTCCAGCAATCACACGATCCTGACTCCAGAGACACATCCTAATTCATTCCAGCCTATCAGCACTGCTTTTCCCCCTGGCAATTGTTATTTCTCTGGGGAAAAAGTTAGGGGAAAAAAAATATATATATACATGTATATATGTTACAATGAGATGGAAAGAAATTCCTATATCCTAGGGAGCTTAAAGATAGCTAGTGACCCTGCATTCCTTTACCCACTGAGATGTGAAGTCTGGGTTGACTTTAGTGACCAAGAGAATAGAACGTGCCACAAGCAACATTCCTAAACTTCCGACGCTAAATCATACAAATCTCTTCATCCCAGTGACACGCCTGTCCTGAGTCCTTGGGCCACACCAGAGAAGTCATTCTGAGTAGTCCCAAAGCACAGTTCCTCGCTCATTAGCTAGAGACGCGCTGCTAACCTGTCCCTGCGCTAAGCCGTCTACCGTCAGATGTCAGAGGTATGAGCAAGGTCATCTTGGGCCCTAGATGTCCAACGGAATATCACTGAACGGCTTCCACGGTTGACACGTGAGACAGAATTGTTCGGCTGAGCTTGGCTTCTATCCCTGACCTGCACATCTGTGAGCTGCACTACGTTTATGACTTCGAGTCACTTGGTTCGGGATAGGTCTTCATCTAGTGGTGTATAATTACTGTATACAGGATATGTAAAAGTATGTTCCATGTTTGTTAAGGGGTTGTTCTCTCCTTTCTTCTATGAACGAGGAAGTCAGTAACCTCAATGACCATTGGCCACCATCTTGTGGCTTTATGAAGGCCCAGCCCGGGCATGAAGGCAACCTTGGGCTGAGAAATGAAATGAAAATGCCCGGGTACATTTTTCCCGGAGACTTCCTGCTATGTGAAGTGATACACGTCCTCACTGGTAAAGCCAGGTGCTCCCGGGCCCTGTGTCGCCTATACAGAAGGCATCTCTGACAAGCCAGCAGTAGGGTTGGCTACACTAGGATGAAACCCAGAGGCTCTAGGCCACTCTGGCACTCACTGTGCTGTGTGATCTTGGAGTAAACACGTCACCTTCCTGGACCTGTGTATTCCATCCTGACTATGGAGAGAATTTACCCCAATGCTTATTTGACAAATGTCAAGTTCTGTGGGTCTCTGGTTTTTGTAGAAGCTAGGGGTCCTGGTGAGGATTGAAGAGAGTGTAAGAAAGGACTATAAGATGGCCCAGGAGGGGCTGAGAATGTGGCTTAGCAGTAGAGTGCTTGCCTAGCACGCATGAAGCCCTGGGTTCGATTCCTCAGCACCACATATACAGAAAAAGCCAGAAGTGGCGCTGTGGCTCAAGTGGCAGAGTGCTAGCCTTGAGAAAAAAAGAAGCCAGGGACAGTGCTCAGGCCCTGAGTTCAAGCTCCAGGACTGGCCAAAAAAATTAAAAGGTGGCCCAGGAAATGGACACTGCCCAAGGACTACACCAACGAGGTATACATGAACTCAGGGCCAGTACAGGTGGGAGGGCTGGATACCCACAAAACCAGAAGCGACAAGGGAGGGGAGCAGAGGGACTCCGGAATCGAAATGCAGGGGCTACGTGCTCTGTCCTCTGGTCACCCAGGGCCCGATGTCCTCATAGTCACCGCTATCCTGTCCCCTGAGACCTACCAAGCCGTCTCCCCGGGGGGCTTTCCCACCTCCGCCATCCCGTCCCTTCTCATGTGCTTCTTTCTGCCCAGACTGCCGCCATCTGCTTCTGACTGGTCTCCACATGGCTGTTTCTCTCATTCTCAGTGGACCTGATGAATCTGCCTGACACTCACTGTGGGCTGAGTCACCTGCCCCGGGACGTCACCAACCCACTCCCTCCCAGGGTGCCTGGGGCTTGCTGTGCTGAATGTTCTGGAAAACCTTCCCTTGGCACAGGGCAGGGGCTGTATTTCACCTTCCTCTCCAGAAGCCTTCTTTCCTGTTCCCCGAAGATTTGCTGTCTCCCCTCCCCTCCATTCCTCTCCTCCCCCTTCCTCTCCTCCCTTACCTCCCCCCTCCCCTCCCTGCCCCCTCCCCTTCCCTCCTCTCCTCTCTGAGGCCCCGTAGCCTGTACCTTTTCCCAAGGCATGGAGCTCATCCTGCCTTACATAACTGAAATTGGGGGGGGGGGGGGACCCGGCCTCTTTCTTTGTTTTCCTCCCCCACCTTGTCACCTTGAGGGTACAGCCACGTTTTTATAGCTGCTCTCATCCCAGAGGAGCAGCTGGCTCCCAGTGGTGCTGATCCCCACACATCGGGAGGCTCCTCGAAGGCCATATGCACCATGTGTGTCCTGGGCTGTCTCTCTGGACAACATCACGATACCCGGTCAAGTAAAGCCCGAATGAGTCCCCCAGGGGATTGCGGGGGATTGAGCTAATCCTAGAATATCCTCCAACTGCTTTATGAAGGCACTTTTCAAACAGCTTTATGGTAGAGCCAGGCGTGCAAGGTTGGGGCTCGCCGGCTCGCTAGAGATTTACTGAACGATGGAATGAACCTAAGGCACAATGGGCATTGTGTTCACGGGCACAGCCAGAGGGAGCGCGGCACCTAGCCCACCCCACAAGTGAAAAGAAAAGAAAAAAAATCAACCCTCTGGCTAGGAGGAATCTTCCAGTGAGCCAAAGCCCTGCAGGCCGAGGTCCGCAGGAGCCTTGCTCAGGTCCGGGACTGGGCGAGGGGCGGCCAAGGCTCAAGTCCACCCTGGGCGTCGGTGGGGGGAGGGGGCGGGAGAGAAGAGAGGAACTGTCAGAATGCAGTGATTTAGTGTCTGTCTCTTTCTCCCTCCCTCCCTCCCTCCCAGCCTCCCTCTTGGCCCTCCCTCCCTTCCTCCCTCCCATCTCTGCCTCCCGCACAAGGAACTATTGAACGGGGACAGAACAAACGCTCCCTTATGCAGCTCCGTGGCGTCTCCGGAGTTGTGCGAGACAGCTGCCTGTAGCACGCTATGGTTACTCATTACCAGGGCTTCCCAGGCGGGAAAAGGAGCGAACTTAACAGACCGCGCTAACCCTCCCGCTCGGAGACGCCAGCCATAAATAAATAAATAAGTCAGGTGCACCGGGGAGGGGGAGGGGGAGGGGGGGAGGAGGGATTACCCAGGCAAGCGGACAAATGGGAGAAGGAAAACAACAACAACAACAAAAAACCCAACCCAATAACAACAAGAGCTTCTAAAAGAGGAGTGGGAGGATAGAGAGAGGGAGGAACCCTGGGGGATGGGGGGGGGGAGAGAAGGAGGACAGAGAAGGGCTTGTGCTCCTTGCTTGTCCCCGCCCGCAGAGGGGGGGACTCAAGTCTCAGCTGGCCGGTTGGAGATGGTTCAGAGAGGGAAGTGTAAGGCAAAGCGCTGTTCCTCTGGCCACGGCGTCCCATCTCCCTGAAATCATGTCTTGCCTCTCGAAATTCTCCAGTGCTAATTGCAGAGGCAGCGTGAGGTGGGGGAGGGGGGGTGTAGGGCTCCCCATCCACCCTACCCCCCCCCCACAATCACACAGCCAATGGTCGGAGCAGATGGGAATGGGAAGGGCAGGGCCAGGTAGAAAAGCAAAAAGGGGATTGGGGGGGGGTGTCGGGGAACAGTTGGCATAAAGCCAGCAAGGCTCCCCAATTCTAAAGTAATCTGTCTCCACGAGAGACATTTCACCCACCCTCTCATCTACCGGGAGGAGATCAGCAAACGACTAGGGGACATTTTGGATCGTCACAACTGGGGAGAGGACAACGCCATCGTTTAGCGGGTAGAGGGCTGGACGCTGCTAGACCTTCAATGCTCGGGACAGCCCCCCCCCCCCCGTCCCCTCCATAAGAAAGGATGAGCTGGCCCAGTACTGACCGCTCACCCCTGTCATCCTAGCTACTCAGGAAGCTGAGATCTGAGGGTCACGGTTTGAAGCCAGCCCCGGCAGGAAAATTCGTGGCACTCTGACCTCCCATGAACCCCCACCAAAAAGTCAAAAGTGGAGGCTGTGGTTCAAGCGGTAGAGCGCTCGCTTTGAGCACAGAAGGCCTCAGAGACGGCACCCCAAGCCCCAGGACAGGGGCGGGGTCTGGGGGAGGATGGCCTCAAATATCACCCTGGTCTAGACACACGTCTGGAAGTCCCGGCCCTCTGTAATTTAGCAATGAGCCCTTGCAGGAGGTGACAGCAGTGACTTCAGTCATGCCCGTTCTCGAAAGACCTCTGTGGTCCGTGGGGGATGGTGGGAAACGCGACGGATGCATGTGTGATGGGTCTGTGTGCATGCGTGTGATATTATATGGGTGTGTAGTGTGCATATGGGTGTACCGTGTGCATCTGTGGTAGATACCAGTGGTGGTGTATATGGCGCACGTAACACATGTGTGAATGATATCTGTGTGCTGTACGTATATATGGGATACACATACATGAGTGTGTGGGTGAACAATCACATGATATATGCGTGTGTCTGGTGTGTGTGTGTGTCTGGTGTGTGTGTGTGTACTAACTGCTGATAGACAGCAGAGCAAGACATCCAAGGAAGAAGATTACAGAAGAAAGGCCATCCTACACTTGATGTGGGGGGGAGCACCCATTTAGAAGACAAGCTCCAAGCAGAGGCTGTCCTGAGTTCAATTCCCACCTCTGCTATCTAGGAGCTCTGTGACGCTGGATAAGGTGTGTGACTCCTGTAGGATCAGCCTTCTTCATCTCTAACGAGTTGCCCTGGCAGGACGTCCCCAGGGCTAGGGGTAGAGCAGGCACACAGGGGTAATGGCTCTGATGATCCCTGCTGGAGAGGAATGCAGAGCTGCCTAATTCCACTCTCTGCCTCTCTCCCAGAGGTAGCCATCTTGAGGGACTCACCCCTAGTCCCACTCCCTTAAGGGCCTCCTCTTGACTTTAGCCGCCTCTCAGTGGCCATGTCAGACCGGGGCACTCGGGCTGTCCCAGAGGGAGAGAAAAAGATGAGTCGTGATCAGTCCAGTGCCCCCCATGAGACTTGGGGACCAAGCCCTCAGCCGGGCCCGCAGGCTGCAAGAAGCCCGGCCCAGGAGTGCTTGCTTCCGCCTGTGGGGGCGTCTGCCTAGGCCTACAGCTGGCGCCTTCCGTCCCAGATCCCCAGATGCCAGACGGCATTATTGCCACAATAAAGTAATGATAGGGCCTGCCGCTACTCAGTCAGCCCCGCCTGCCCTTCGCAGGCAGTTTGTCACCGCAGCCCCTCCTGCCTCCTTGTCAGCTCTGCGCCTGCTTATCTGCTGCTGGAGACACAAGTCTCTGGCTTCGTTATGGCAAATTAATGACTGAACTCCGCAAGCAGCTCCTCCCCATTCACAACCAGCCTTCCCGCTCAGAGCTTGGCAGAGCTGGTGAAGGGAGCACCCCCGCTAGGGGAGCACACTCAGTCCACACCCAGAGAGGGATCCAAACAGGAAACAGTGGACACCTTCCTCCTCCTCCTCCTCCTCCTCCTCCTCCTCCTCCAGGAAGCCTTCCCAATTTCTGTCCTTCCACATGCTACTTCAAACTCTTGCAAGACTGGCCCGCAGCCTTGGGATAGCCCACAGCCCACAGGCTTATTTCTGCCAAGCCATGTGATCATCTGTGCCCAGGAGAGCAGGTGCTTCGTCCACGCTGGCTTAGAGAAGGAGCCACGTCCGTAACCCTTCCACGCCCATATGTGCTCTTGTGCAGTCGTCGGCAAACGCACACGAACCTACCTAACTCCATTCACTTCATCACACCTGCGCCGGGCACTGCTTCCGACGCTTCCTCGGGTAAGTCACTGTAGCAGGTGCTGCTGTCCTCAATGCCTAGCGTACAGATGAGAAAACGAAGGCATACCGCATTGCAGTCACCTGCTCATAACTCCAGTGAGCAGCAAGACAGGATTCGAACCCAGAACAAGCCTACAAACCTGAGCATCGCCCTAGGTGTTGAGTTCCTGGAATCAACCACTCAACCATCTCATTAGGGCCCTGATGTTGGTTGTGCAGTTTCCATCATCACTCTTCTGCCTTTTTGTCCATTTCCATTGTAATTTTTATAATTACACGTGCGTACCATATCACATAGCCGTGACCTTGAGCTTCATAACCATGGTCTTGGATCACAATGCAGTCTGCAAGTTCTCTACCCTGAAGACACGAATATCCTTCTCTCTGCTTTCCTCTCTATTCCCCTCTCCACTTCGGCTAGCCTGGCTTTGATCTAAGATACTTAAATCTGTTTACGTTTAGGGAGCTCTGACCTGCCAAGTGTTGGGGAATATACAAACGAGTCTCTCACCCATCATCTCCTTTTGGCACATTCCCTCGCTTCCTTCTTCTTTTTTTCCCTAACAATCTGGAAGGTTCTCTACCACGAGGATCATAAAATGGAGCCTGTGTTCCACAGGGAGTTTCTGGGCAGCCCTGGGAGGCAGAGAAGCACTGAGAGCCATACTTTGGGGGTATTTCAGGGGATAACAGCATGGTATTATCATAAGGCTGAGTAAGGGTAAGTTTGGGAGTGAGGGCTCCTGGGTTTGAAACTCCCTCTCCTCCTGTTAATTAGCAATTGGCACAATAGTGTTGTAAGCACATCATGCAAATGCTCAGCAGCATATAGCAAGAGGCCTCAACTCCGTTTGTGGGTTGATGGATGGACGTCTGGGATGGACTCAGCCGAGCCCTTTGGCTTATAGCTGCCTACTGATTGACCTCGAATCTGCTGTATTATGTCATTGGGAATCGACTGGCTTTAATCCATGCCTACATCCCTTGTGATCCTCCAGTTAGTGGGACTACTGTCCTGCTGGACTCCTGCCTCTCGCTTCTCTCTCCTTGCCCAGCAGTCGGCTCTAGGTACAATGGACTCCACCATTGCCTCCCACGTCTCCTATGTTGGACTGATCTCACAGGATGGTGGGTTCAGGCATCCAATATGCAGGATCTCATGAGGGTGACTTCCTGGTCCCTACACTTCACTTCTGGCACATTCTACTGATGAAAGCAAGACACGAGGCAGCCAGCCCAGAAGCGCGTTGAGCAAACAACAGGAGAAAGAGCAGATTCTTCCCTTCCTGACAGGAATGGCATGTTCACATGGTAAGGGGGTGTGGCTTCGGGAAAAAATGGTTCCTGGGGCTTGGAGCAGGCTGGAAGGTAAGAATTAACGCAGCCCAGCCAAGTTGGGGGCAAGTCTATTTGTGCTTTTTGTTTTCTGGTTGTTTGTTTGTTTGTTTGTTCCTGGAGTCAAGACAAATAGGACATCATTGACTTGCGATCGGCTCTCCCTGGGGTAGACTACAGGAAGCTAAGCCAAGCCAGACTTTGCAAGCACCTCAAAGCCAACTAACATTCCATATCTCAAATTTGGTCACAAGGGCAATGTCATAGTGCAGGGGTAGTGGGAATGGGTATGTGGGGGGGGGGGTCACAGGTGTGTGCACATCCATGTGTGTGCATTATGGTTTGAATATCAACTATCTGCCAAAAGATTCATGATTTGAATTATGAGTTAATGGTGAAGACAATCACTGAGAGATCATTGGATCACAGTGGCTCTGGCTTTGTGATCAAAGTCAATGGAGTCAATGGATCAAAATCAATGTGTGTGTGTGTGTGTGTGTGTGTGTGTGTGTGTGTGTTACTAGAGATCAAACCAAGGGCCACATACTAGGCAATCTACCATGAAGCTACATATACAGCCCTTGCTATTTTTGAGACAGAGACACACTGTGTAGCCCAGGCTACCATGAATTCAATAAGTAGCTTAGCTTGGGTTGCACTTGTGATCTTGGCCTCTGAGGGCTGGTATTGTAAGGATAATGAAATCCATGCTTGGCTGGATTCACAACTGGATGATGTTATTGATAAGAACTAGCAAAGCAGGGCCTTGCTGGAGGAGGTAGGTCACCGAAGGTGTGATTTTGAAGGGCATAGCGGAGCCCCAGAATCTTCTTCTTTCACCCTTTCAGCCCCCTATTCTCCATGAGATGAGCCGGTTTTCTTCCCACCATGGGGTATTAGCTCATCTCCTGCCCAAAGCAATGGAGCCGGCTGAGAATGGACTGAAACCTCAGAAACCATGAGCCAAAATAAACTCTCCTTCACTGACAAACACGTGTGTGCAAAATTAAACAAGATTCCAAGCTGTCATGACTCAGCTATAACTCCTAATAATTAAAACATGGTGTGCATTGGGGGAGGGGTGCATAATCCTTACAGGATGGCTATATAGCAAGATGACTCATTTGTGCTCATTTTCCTGGGACTCTGCTTTTTTTTCTTTTTTAGCACTGAACCTTCCATCCTGAGAATCCCATCAGTCCTTGGAAAACAGGGACCCTCTAGACAGGTGACCAGAAGACCAAATGAAATCTTCCCACCAAATGCAGATACACAGTGTTAAGGTGATAGGCATGATGTAGGAGAGAAAAGCAACTCTGTAGACACTTCAGTGGAATAACTAACATGTAGCCCTGCCTTCCTGGGAAGGGCCATCTCCTAGTGCACATTTCCACAGGCACTGCTTCCCCAATCTCTGTTTCTGTCTTCTCTCCCTGGTCTTTATAGAAATAGCCTCCTTAGATGGAAATGAGTGTTTTAGAGTGATTTTTGCAGAGACTAAAGGGGGGCACTGGCCAATGACATCATACTGTACATGATCCAGGTTAGACAGGTAACAGAGGGGCTAGCCTACGGAAACAGAGGGGTTAGCTCTTGGCCAAGCAAAGCCCTGGGGAGGCCTGGAAGAAGATGCCCTTGTGAGTCTTCCATGGGGCCTGCTTATTTCCTGCACATGCCTGAGAAGGGCTGAGTCTCCCTGCTGGACTCCTCACACCTCTGTGACTTCGGGCCTTTGGGAAATGGCCCATTCGGCCCCTCAGAGTTCTATCCTCACTCTGCCCAGGCTTCAGACTCACTGGCTGTGGAGCACAGGGCACGCAGTCCAACCTCCCCGTGCCTCATCGTCCCCATTGATGAATCACTTCTAGGGTTCCTATGTTTGAAAGCGAACCCTCAAGTTCAGGGGGCAGTGATGTTCTGAAATCGCCTTTGGGAAAGCGGTTAGGGTGAATGAGATCGGGGGTGAGGTGGTGAATGAAAGGCCTCCACGATGGCGTAGGAACAGGAAGAGCCGCCCGGGCTGGCACGCCCGCTCTGTCACCGCGAGCCACGATATGCAGCAAGGTGGCCTTGTTAGATGGCAGGCACCCTTGCCAGCCTTTACACACGCGAGCTAAACGAACCACTGTTCTCCCTGACTTCACCAATCTGTTAGAAGCATAAAAAGCGCATTGCTAAGAGCTACTGGAAAGGTGAGCAGAAGAATCTCCCCAAAGTCAGAAGGGCGTGGGCAGGTGACTCTCGTGACCACATTGTCGGTGGTCCCGAATAAGTCTGGCTCATTGCCTTATTTTGTTGAAGGAATGACAAGGGGGAGACCTGTTGTCGCGGAAGAGCACTGGATTTGGAATCAGAACATCATGCTCTGTTATTTCAAAGTTGATCACCAGCCAGGCTGAGGTGGCTTGGACCTGTAATCCTAGCTACTGAGGAAGCGGAGACCCGCGCATCGTGGTTCAAAGCCAGCCCCGGAAGGAAAATCTGTGACACGCTCAGCTCCAATTAGCCACCAAAGAGCCACAAGTGGAGCCGTGGCTCACGTGGTAAAGTGTCAGCCCTGAGTGGAAAAGCTAAGGAATAGCACCCAGGCCTTGAGTTCCAGCACCAATATCTATACAAAAGAAAAAACAATTTAAATATCAGTTGCCCGTTTTTAAAGATTGTTTTGAAGTGCTGGGACTGGAACCCAGGGCCTCAGGCACCCTAGGAAAGCACTTGGCCATGGCGCCGTATTCTCAGCCCTTACACCCTTCTCCATGGTCCAAGCTCTGTCAACTCAAAGGCCATACAGGTGGGAGAAGGTGGTGATGAGGCCTTGCGTGAGCATCAGGCAGGTCAGAAAATGGATCTCCATCCAGTTGATGAGAATGGAAGGGTCATAAGGCTACACCTACAATTTCCCTCACCACCCCCCCCACCACCCCAAGAATCCTGTACTCTTAAGGGCACACACCACCACTCCTGCAGCCCTGTCTCGGATTCTTTCCTCTTCTTGGGGGCATCCAGAGGACAAACATCTTCTGATTGGAATGTTTTCTAAATACTCAACATCTGGAAGGGGCTGTTACAAAGGCTCCCTTTGTGTAGCTGGGAAGTGGACTGGCAATAAAACAGCGGCAGACCCCACAGAGCTGGGAACGGCACGGGGAGGGAAGGGGCGAGGGAGGCGAGCAGACCCGGCGTGGAGAAGATGTCCAAGTCTGAGATGGACCCGGGCTTATGTCTGGTGGTGGAACACAGTCCATCATGGCCACTGCTGCTCTAGTGATTCCTGTGTGCCAGGCTCTCTCTCTCGAGTGCTCTGTCTATAGAGTCTCGTTCAGGTGGAGGTTTGTCAGGTTATCACTTGTGCCTGAGAGCAAGCAAGGACTGCAGAGGCAGTGGCAAAACAGAGAGCAGAAGTCAGGCGTTAATGACTACAGAGCTGGGCTCCGGTGGCTCAGGCCTACAATCCTAGCTCCTCAGGAGGCTGGGATCTGAGGATCACAGTTCAAGGATAGCTCGAGGAGGGACGTCTATGAGACTCTTATCTCCAATTAATCGCGCCCAAAAGCTGGATGTGGCAGAGTGCTAACATTGAGCAAAAAAGCTCAAAGACCATGCACAGGCCCAGGACTGGCACATGCGCGCGCACGTGTGCGTGCGCGCACACACACACACACACAGACACACACACCTCCAAAGTCAGTCGTCAAACTGAATAATAGTAAACGGGCCTCAATCTAGAGAAAGGCGAATACAAGAAGACAACAATAGGAATAAGAAAGAAGATCACGTTGGGAATTACAAGACCTGACAAGTCAGAATTCCAAAAGAGAGAAAGCAAAATAAGTGGAAAGGAGGGGAATTGTGAACTCACCAGTGTCTGGGTTTAAAATGGGGTCTTGTGGGCCCAGGTCAATGAGTGAAAACATCTAACTCAAAATCTCGTGTCACAAATTGGTGCACAACCTCAATTCCCTCTGCAACTTCCGGGTCCCCTTGGTTTTTCCTGTTACAGGGCGTTCCCAGGTGCTGAGGATTGGATGGACCATGGATCCCTTCAGGAGACCATGCCTCTGCCCATCACCCCGGGCGCACCGCGGCTTCGTACCATGCGGCTTTGCTGAGGATGACGGGAAGAAGAGAATGGAAGTAAAGCAGGCCCCCGTGGTGGAGTGCAGAGGGGAGGGGAGGAGGGGGCGGGCTCCCGTGCCACCACGCGGGGCGGGGCCACTGTTGGAACCTTCAGGCAGAACCTTCACTGTAGTTCAAGTTCACAGCGAAAACGACCAGTTTGGCTACTGTAGGGGGAATTTCGTTTCCAAAAAGCCAATCGCAAGGCCAAGGGAATGTTCACTTTCTAGGGTAAGAAGTGAATACATGGGGAACGTGCGAAGACAACACAAAGAGAAAGGCCAGGAGATCCAAGCTCTTGGGCAATAGGAAGCAGATCGCAAAGGAAATCTCTCCGTGGATGATCACCTGGGATCGCCAGGGGCCCCCAGGGGCAGGAGCCAAAAGAGAGGAAGAGAAGGACAAGGACAGAGTGTGACGGATACTCTAAAAACGTTATCATGCTGTCCAACTCCTTCCGCTTCAGTTATCTTTTACTTATTACAAAATAGATTGTGCGTGTGCGTGCGTGCGTGCGTGGTGTGTGTGTGGTGTGTGTGTGTGTGTGTGTGTGTGTCCATACTGAGGCTTGATCTCAACGCTTGGGCACTGTCTCTTAGCTTTGTTTTTTTGCTCAAGGCTAGTGCTCTACCACTTGAACCACAGCTCCACTTCAGGATTTTGGTGGTTCGTTAAAGATAACACTTTTCTGCTTGGATTGGCTTTGAAATGCGATTTTCAGATCTCAGCCTCCCGAGTAACTGCAAGTATGAGCCACCAGTACCTGGCTCAAATAGAATTTTTTTTTTTTTTTTTGGCCAGTCCTGGGCCTTGGACTCAGGGCCTGAGCACTGTCCCTGGCTTCTTCCCGCTCAAGGCTAGCACTCTGCCACTTGAGCCACAGCGCCTCTTCTGGCCGTTTTCTGTATATGTGGTACTGGGGAATCGAACCTAGGGCCTCGTGTATCCGAGGCTGGCACTCTTGCCACTAGGCTATATCCCCAGCCCCGAATTTGTTATTTTTTAAAATGTGAACTGCGGGTGCCGGTGGCTCATGCCTGTAATCCTAGCTACTTGGGAGACTGAGATCTGGTTCAAAGCCAGCCAGGGAAGGAAGGCCTTCCCTTCTTATCTCCAATTAAACACCAGCAAACCAGAAGTTGTGCTATGGTTCAAAGTGGTAGAGCACTAGCCTTGAGGGAAAGAGTTCAATGACAGCACCCAGAATCTGAGTTCAAGCCCCACCACTGGCCAAAAAAAATAAAATAAAATAAAATGATGAGGGCCTGGGAATGTGGCTTAGTGGTAGAGTGCTTGCCTAGCATGCATGAAGCCCTGGGTTCGATTCCTCAGCACCACATACACAGAAAAAGCCGGAAGTGGCGCTGTGGCTCAAATGGTAGAGTGCTAGCCTTGAGCAAAAAGGAGCCAGGGACAGTGCTCAGGGCCCTGAGTTCAAGCCCCAGGACTGGCAAAAAAAAAATGATTAACCAGATGGGGCCGTGGTAGCTCATGCCTATAATCCTAGCTATTCAGAAGGCTGAGATCTGAGGAGAGAGGTTCAAAGCTAATCCAAGTGGCAAAGTCCAGGAGACTCATTATCTTCAACTAACCGGCAAAAAGCCACAAGTGGAGACATGGCTCAAGTGGTAGAGGGCCAGCTTTGAGTAAAAAAGCTAAGGCACGGCAGCCAGGACCTGGGCTCGAGCCCCAGTACCGGAAGAACCAAAGAAAGACAGAGAGAAAGAGAGAGAGAAAGGAGGGAGGGGAGGAGGAAGGGAGGGAAGGAAGGAGGTAGGGAAGGAGGGGAAGAAGGAAGGAAGGAGGAAAGGAAGGAAGGAAGGAAGGAAGGAGAAAAAAAAGAAAGAGGGAAACCAATAGAGCTCAAAAGAGCAAATCAAGAGCGGAGCAGTCTGGGCGCGAGCGGGAGGACAGTGGCCACGGGCCATTCCCCCGGGCAGCCTCCGCCTCTCTGAGCTGGCCCTGGGGGACACAGGCAAGATCTTTATCACCCCGTGTGGCTCTGGCACACTCAGCGTGTGATACACCTGTCTCCACCGTCAGGCAAATGAGTGGGTTCACAGGCAGGGGCCTGCCCTGCCAAACAATGCTCCCCTTTGTACCCGCCCAGCGCTTGGGAGCCACGAGGAAGCCGCATCCATCAGCGCTTGTCAGGGCCTCGGTCCTGCACAAAGCAGGCTGTGATCCACACTCCCCTGCCCAGCCCCAGGCTGCCAGCAGCCAGCCCCGACTGACACGCAACATGTCAGTCACCTTCTCAAAGCTAGGGGTGGGGACTGGAGCCAGAGAAGCCGCCTGAAACTCTGACACATCGTTTCTTCAAGCCAGCCCCCAAGACAGAGCCGAAGGAAGAAAATGCATTGTCCCTTGCTGGCAGAGGTTCTGCCCACCACTTGGCAAATACAATGGGAACCAGATGGTGAATACGCTTGTCTTGGGTGGTCATTGACCTAGGAGACAGACCCGCCAAGAGGGAGGTAAGAAATAGGAATTCTCACTTGGGTGCTGGTGGCTCCCGCCTGTAATCCTAGCTACTTGGGGGGGGGGGCGGGGGGACTGAGATCTGAGGATTGTGGTTCAAAGCCAGACAGGGCAGGAATTTATCACCAAGGAGATGAAAGTGGTAGAACACCAACCTTGAGTGTAAAAGCTAAGAGACAGTACCACTGCCCTGAGTAGTTTAAGCCTGAACACACACACACACACACACACACACACACACACACACACACACAAATAGGATTTCAAAGCCAGATGCCAGTGGCTCACACCTATCATCCTAGCTACTTACTCAGGAGGCTGAGATCTGAGGACTGGGGCTCAAAGCCAGCCTGGGAAAGCAGTTCATGAGACTCTTATATCCAAGGAATCACAGCAAAAGCCAGAAGTGGCGCTGTGGCTCAAGTGGTAGAGGGCAAAAGACACCCAGGCCCTGAGTTGAAGCCCCAGAACTGGTGCTGACGCACGCGCGTGCACGCATGGACACACACACACACACACATACACACACGCAATGAGGTAGAAATACTCAAATAAGAAAAGGACTCCCTTTGCGGTCAGAAATTTTATATTGTCGTGGCCAAAGAAAAGCTAGAAGCTGCCCCCGTAGGCCAGGTATGGTAGAAGCCCTTCCCACTTCCAGGGCTCACAGTGGGAGGGGCCTGAGCAGGCCAGGTGGGCGTGGTCTAAGTCGGCCTGGTCTCTGGGGTGGGGCCGCGGCACCCTAGGCCACTGGGGCAAGGAAAGGTCAGAGCTAAGAGGATGTTGATTCAGCCCTACTCCCCAGGCCTGTTCCTAAGCTAAACCGCACACACTCACTTACTGGAAATAGACCCGAGTTTTGAGACAAGCACAAATTCCCTCACAAACGCAGGATATTTGAGCTAAAGAATACCAAATAAGATTTTATTGTTTTTGGCCAAAGGCCACTGCCTAACTAAAAGGAAGGCAATAAAAGATATGCAATGTATGACTTCCATAAATTATAGTTATAGAGTGAATTTATACAGTAAATTATAGTCATATTGTAAATTATATCATGTCACCTTGTGTGTGCATGATAATGGCCTCACAGGTATGCAAGAGAAATCCTTTCTTAGATGATTTTCTGTTTCTACAACAAACCACCAGAGAAAGGGTACTGTATAAAGGATAGAAGTTTATGTTCTGGGAGCTAGGAAGTTCAAAAGATTGGAGCCGCCAGCTGGCGGGCTCCTGGCGAGGGTCTTCTTGCTTGTGTCCTAACATGGTAGGGGAAATCACACTGTGAGAAAAAGAATGAGAGAATCTGCTTTGTAACAAGGCATTTCCCTAGACATCCATCAATTCTCCATTATTCCGACAGGAGAGCAGAGCCTTTGTTACTAGGTCACCTCTGAAGGTCCCGTAGGTCCAATACCATTCGTCTATGACTTTAGACATGTAATGTGGGAAGCCCACTGAAACTATAGTATGTGAGATAGTGGTGAGATACATACATGACTATAAGAACCAGGGATCTCTGATGTTTAATGTCACACGTGGGCGGCGGCTGGCCTGGCTGGGGTAAGGCACCTGGAACCCGACGGTCAATGGATGCCGTTCTGTTTACTTGAGCAGAGGTTTGAAATGCTCCATAACAAAAACTTGAACACGACCAACTTCTAAAGTTGTAAACAGGCTGAAGAATAAATCTATGAGTGAATGGATGTACAGACATCCATTGCAAAGAAATGACAAGACCGGAGCATGCTTTTTTTTTTTTTTTTCTTTCAACCGAATAGATTTGGTTTATGCTTGTTGTAGCCAGACAATAAGAAGGTAGCATGGAAATTGCAGGTGGGGTTGGGCAATAAACCACTCACCACTTTACAGCAGGATTCTAGAGCAAAATATAGTAATGGCTACTCTCAAAATACATCTGTGCGGGCACGTGATCAGGCAAGAAGGACCTCCGCCTTCCAGGGAGCTCCTAAATGCCATCTGGATTCCCGTCAAGGCTCTGGGTATGCTCTAAGACTGCTGTCCAGACCCACTCCTACCATCTTACCTCACCCAGGAGGCTGAAATCCCGAGAATTACAGTTCAAAGCCAGTCTGGGTAGTATGTCCACAAAACTGTCTCTTCAAAAGTCAGCCGCAAGGCTGGGAATATGGCCTAGTGGCAAGAGAGCTTGCCTCGTATACATGAAGCCCTGGGTTCAATTCCCCAGCACCACATATACAGAAAATGGCCAGAAGTGGAGCTGTGGCTCAAGTGGCAGAGTACTAGCCTTGAGCAAAAAGAAGCCAGGGACAGTGTTCAGGCCCTGAGTTCAAGGCCCAGGACTGGCAAAAAAAAAAAAGTCAGCCGCATAAAAGCTGGGCTAGAGGCATGGCTTCAGTGGCAAAGTGCCAGCTGGCTTTCAAGTCATCTCCTTACCCCAAAAATAAAGCCATCCAAGTTTGTGTTGTTTCTTGTGTAACTGGTACCATGCTCAAGCTACTGTTAGTCACCTACTCTTTTCTTCTGGCTCTTCTATTCTGAGCAGGCCATGCCAGTGGAAGTTAAGATTACCCGAGAAATATGGACAGCTACCAGCCCAATGCCCGAAGCAGCATAGGAGCACCTGCCCAAGCTCATTTCTCTCTCTTTCTAATGGGCCAGATCCTCACCTTCTTCAACAAAGTCAAGCTCTGAACTCTTGGCAATGGCTCACTTTTTTTTTCTTCTCTTTGCATCTAGGCCTCCACTGGCACAAGAACGAGATGAGCCCACAAAGTCACAAGGTACAGAAGACTCATGGGTAAGACCCCCCCCCCCCCCGGGGCCAAATAGGTGGCACCAGGCTCCTTGACCCAATAAGCGGCACCAGGAAGGAAGTGGAAGCTGAGCTCCAGGTGGGAGGAACCTGACCGTGGGCGGCCTGGGCAAACCTGAGCCGAGAAGGGTGTTGTGTTCCAGGCAGCTCTGTGCTCTCCCTGTTCTCTGCACCTTTCCAAACCACAAAGCCCGGGCTGGGAACTCCCTGCCAAGGTCGATCCCAATCTGCTACGCTATCAGCATTGTCATCTCTCCCCCAGACATGGACTTCGAGCTGTACGTTCTGAGGATGCTCCTTGAGGAATGCATCTCTTCCTCAAGCCACGTGACCTGCCTGTCCAGGCCTGTGGCACCCGTGCTGCGTGCGAGCAGCCTGCTTCCCTCTCAGCTTCCTTCCCACCATCTTGCTTGGGCGCCTCCTCTGCCCGGCTACACCTTCAGATGTGGCTGAGCCGGCTACCAGATTTTCTCCTTGTCTCTCCCACGACTGGGAAGAGAAGATGGAGAATGACAGAGCCCATGGAGGAAGACATGGAAACCTGACTTTGCCCTTGACCTTGATGGCTACACCATCCAGCAAGAGGTTGTCACGGCTTTTCCTACCTAGGTCTACCAAGAACTTGGAAGCGTGGCTCTCTGACTGATGGAACTGTGAGGAGATGGGAGAGAAATTGGCATGGCAGTTTTCCCCGACTTGGAAAAACAGGGTTTTACTTTTCAGCTCTTGTCAACAAGACAGGCTTTGCCAAGAATGCTACATTAAACAAACACACACACCTATAACCTACATCGCCCGTCCTCCCACAGAGCCGCAGTCTATTGGGTAAGGAGACCGCTCCTAGGAAGGAAGACGAGATGGGTTCATGAACTTTATTGGTTTCCAGAGCATGAACCATTTTAATCTCCAAAGCTAGAAAGTTAATGCATAAGCCATTGTCTTTTGACTTGATAAGGGGGCTGGAAGGCTGAGACACAGAGGCTCATTCTGTGCAAAGAACCACATGCCCTTTCTCTAGCAAGCCAGTTGTGCTTTCAGAGGGCAGAGGGTCGTGGACTGGTGCCCTGAGGTCCTGAATTCCAGGTGGCGACCCCTGGGGACAACTGGTGGCCATTCAAGGACCTTCTATGTTCAAGCCTGTGGAGAGCCAGGCACTGCCATTGGGGAAAATAACCAGAAGGGAAAGGGTTTCCTATGACCACCCAGTCGCAGACTCCTGCAACATGCTGACGAGCCCCTCTTCCTCCCCAGGGAAAGTGGATTTCATTGAGGGATCTCCTGCTCTGTGCCTCATTTTGGTTTGCACCTGCGTAATCTTTTTCAAGCTCCCCCAATCGTCAACATTCCTCCCGGGGCTCCAAAGCCACCTTTGGAAGGGACGAGCCGGGAGAGTTCTAGAACAGCCAGGGGGAGATGGTTGGTGGCCTCTGAGGGTCTCGCCGTGGCCCGGTGGGCGTGATGCGTGCTGCTTACCGCCATGGACTGGCTGGCCCGGAGCGAGCGGCAGGTCTGCGGGAGGCCAAGGTGCTGCCCTTCGCGTGCCAAGCCGGGTCACAGGTACCCCGTCCCACCTCGCCCAAGTCACCGGCCTTCCCAGGCCTCTCCCCAGGGATACTCAACACTGGCCAGGGCTGTGGGGCACACCTGGAAGTCAATTAGCCGGCCCCGCCTGTTTCTCAGTCGTGGGGCCACGTGTGGCTAAGATGGCGGCGCCTAACAACAACGCGCAGCTGCTACAAGCGTCTTTGGTGATAACCCGGAGGCGGTTCTGTGGGCGGTGACGCCCCGGCTCTTCCGCCCTTGATGGACAGCTCATCCCGCCCCTTCCTGCCGATCTTAGACCTGATTGGCTCCTGTGCCTTATATTAGTGGCATGTACTTCCCCAATAAACAAGATCTTGTGCCGACTTGACTCCCAGGCCGTCTGATTGTCCTCCGGTGAGGGAGGGCTGGGTGCGACCCTTTTCTTTCTTGGCTCGACCGGTCGGGGGGCTAGAGACCCCGACGCAGGGCGAAGTCAGATCACACCCGGGGCTGGGCTGACCCAGGGGAGCTGGGTGTCTATGCTGTCTGTAAGCCGCATCCCCAAATGAAAGCAAAGGGCGGAAAGCAGAGCCCGGGTCCCACCTCCCATCGGTCTCCAGCTCTCCGAGTCAACCCACCTGCACACAAGGGCAACGCTGGACTACAGAGTGGAGCTGCGCGGGAGAGGGAGAGCAAGGCCGTTTGTGCACTCTTGCTGCTATGTGTGTCCACTGCACCTGCTGGGCCACTGAGCCTTCAGGTCCCCATCTTCATCTTCACCCTCAGCAGGCAGGAATGATGAGAATGAATCCAGGGTCAGCAGCAGGGAGGCCACAGCTAGGCCATGGGCCTTCCATCCTCCCTCCGCACAGCAGCTGAGGAGGCTTTGTGTGGGAATTCCCAGTACAATGTCCCTCCTCCCCGCCCCCCCACCCCAGTCACCTGGAAGGAGGTCCACGAAGCGCAGGGCAGCCCCGGGGGGGGGGGGGGCGCCCAGGTTGACCTCCCATCCCATCGGCACTAACAGGAGGTCTGACAAGCAATGCTAGGCAACCTAAGATACCGGCAAGCTCAAGTTTGAACCAGGTGGAGCCAAGAAAGAGACCGAAAGCCTGGACTTCGGTTACTGCTCTCCTGTATCCTTTCACATCTGTAAGACTGAGAACAGAGCAAACTGAAGGTGAAAGCAGACTCCTAGCAGTGGCTGGATTTCTGCACTGGGTAAGACTACAGCCCATCCAAAGAAAGTGTGAGCTTCGATCAGGAAGGAAAGAGGACAGAGGGCCAGAAGGAGGAAGGCCTGGGGGCGGGGGGAGGACTTGCAAAGCAACCAGGCCTGGTGGTTCCTCATGTGTTAGTCAGACTTTGTGAAGGTTAGAGTCCATTCTTTCTTACAAGGTTCTAGTATTACCTTCTTATAGACAAGCCAGACTGTTCTTTACATCCAACTGAAATATACATACACTGGGGTGTTTTATGTTTTTAATGGTGCTTTTTTTTTGTAATTCAACAGCTTTATGTGAACTAAATTTTCACTCTTTTAAAACGTTTTCAGTCTGTGAAAATATTTGATCCTACGTAATCTTTGTTTTGCCACCTAATGTCACCTAGTGGGTCATGGTCCTTCGTTAAGTAAAACGGAGGCCTTGTACGACTTGTATTAAGCAAAACCTAGCACACACCTGAACGGCCATGCTCAATGGAAATTTAAAAAAATACACGTATGAGCCTGGCATTGGTGGCTCACAATTATAATCCTAGTTATTCACAAGGCTGAGACCAGGAGCAGCGAGGGTCAAGGCCAGCCTGGGCTGAAAAGTCAGAGCGACGCCATTTCCATAAAGGTTATCAGCAAAAGGCTGGACTGGAGGTGTGTCTCAAGTGGTAGAATAACCACTATGAGAAAACAAACCAAGGGCTGGGAATACGGCCTAGTGGCAAGAGCGCTTGCCTCATATACATGAAGCCCTGGGTTCGATTCCTCAGCACCACATATACAGAAAATGGCCAGAAGTGGCGCTGTGGCTCAAGTGGCAGAGTGCTAGCCTTGAGCAAAAAGAAGCCAGGGACAGTGCTCAGGCCCTGAGTTCAAGGCCCAGGACTGGCAAAAAAAAAAAAAAAGGAGAAAACAAGTGACAGTATGAAGCCTGTATTCAGAACCCGCAATACTGGCATGTAAGCAAAAAAAAAAAAAAAAGTTACATGTACCAATAAAGGAATACCCACATCTAGCTTATGCCCAACCTCCCAGGTGGCTAGGATTACAGGCGAGAGTCACCACACCCAGTCAGAACATCGCTTTACGGTGATCTAGGTACAGATACTGGGATTGGGGTGCTGAGTGGAAAGCCTCAGGATACAGAGTTGGAGATCACGCAGGATTTTTTCCCGAGGCACCGCGTCTCAGTGCTGACAGAGCCATGGACAGAACTCCATTTGCAAGGGAAATAGCTATACTCCCGAAGTCAAAGCATCCCTTCTAAGTGACATAAGGGGATGTGTCGATGCGCAGCCAGAGAGGGGGGCTACAAGCACACTTCACTTGGTTCTTCTCTTGGCTCGCCCCCATCCGAGTTCATTCCAAAGTGGAGAAGATGGTTAGCACGCGGATCGTGGCAAGTGAGAAGACTGGCCAGCTCCCGGGTACAGGATTGGAGCTCTGGCACCTCTAGGTGGGCCTGGGGCAGAAGGTTGGGCTCAGTGTGACTCACGATGCTGGCGGCGGCCCGAAGGGGCAACGGTTTCAGTCGCGTGATGTCCAGTGTCTGGGGACTGGCCCCGGGGGCCGTGCGCCTGGACCAGGTGGTCTGTAGGTGTGACTGGTCCTAGTCCCAGACGGGTAGCTTTGTCGGGTCTGACCCAGGTCTACGCCTGGGTAACCTAGGGGACTCTGAGCTCCGTTAGGTCTCCTCTCCTGCTGCCACCCACTGAGGTCGGATGCCACGGTTCCCAACCAAGAATCTGACTAGCCTTTCTTGGAGCTTCCATTTCAGTTCTGTGGGTGTTGGCTGGGGAGATCCCGGTCTTCCTCCCTGGAAGGAAGCCACTTTGAGAAGGACTGAACATGACACGGGCCTTCCACAATATTCCCTTTATTGGTATTAATCACAGTTACGAGGTCTTATCCGGCAGAAAGAACAAATTTGCATCACGTAGAACTATTTCCAAAGACACAAGACACCCACATCAACCAACCACCACACCCGCCAGTCTCAGCAATCAAACCTCCGAGTGTGTCTGCGGTTCTGATCGTTGGTGCTTTGGGGAGAACAGACGCGGGCACAGCCCAGCGGCTGCCTCTGGGGTCGCGGAGCACTCGCAGAGTAGCGGGCTGAGCCCTGGGAGCACGCGGACATGAAAACCCAAGAGAGCCACGCAGATGGCACGATTCCCAAGGCCTGGCTCTTGGGCGGCTGGCCTTCTCCATGGAGCCCGCTCAAGGTCCCAGCTTTGACGAAGTGCACATGACCTCTCATCCCATCCCGTGTTGGAGAAGCAGTGTGAATGACGGGTGTGTGACAGAGGGCAGGTGGCTTCTACGGCCATTTCCTAAGGTCATTTCAGAATGTTAGCTTGGTAAAAGGAAAGTAAAAAAATCTCTCTTATCCATCGTAAGCCCTCCTGCCAGACTCCGAGGCCTTGCTGTAGCTCCCGAGTTCTCCACTGGGTTCTAAGTCACCAAGGACCGGTTACAGATCCAAGTGTCTTTCTCTCCCCTGAGTTGACTTAAATGGCTCCTATAATCAGCAGAAGGGGGCGAGTCCTAGCAATTGCTGGCAACTCCAACTCTCTCAGACAAGCAGAGGCCATAAAAATCACCAAGATCACTGTCAAGGAGATTTGGAAACCGTGACAAACCCCTCTGGAATCCACCGAGAGCAGAGGCCCCTGGGTAGAGCCACACTGGATCCCTTTGGCTCAGGGTTGACTGTGTGCTCACAGTTGTTCAAATCCCCAAGTCCTCCTATCTTCAATAATGCCAATCTTTGCCTTAAAAAAAAAAAGAAGAGGCTAGAGGAGCCGACCTGCTTCGCTTTGTGTGGGGCCCCCTCCCGTGTCCTGGGAGGCGGAGGAAGGGCTGTTCCTCTCTGGGCTGGCTCAGCCTTGGGAAGCAGGTCAATGTGTTCATGATGCTCCGGTCCTGGGGCCCGGAGGGACAGAGGAGCTGCAGTGAAAGAGCAGGAGCGATGGCCACCTGCTTTCAAACGAGGCCAGGATGCTTAGAACATGTCCTAGGCGCTTGCTTCGGGGGGCAGCCTTTGGGGGTCACTGCTAAGTCTAGAGAGGGGGGCTAGAGGTGGGGAAGAAGGCCAAGGGTCCCTCGATCTATTTGCCCCCCAATGATTCCAGTGAAGAAAGATTCCATTCAGGGGTCAGAACAAAAACCTGTAGTCCATGACACCAGGTGGTTCAAAAAAGAAAAGAAAAGCAAGCAGCATCTCTCTCCAAGAGCAAAGTGAAAATGGTCATTGAACAATCAGAGCTGATCCAGATGATGAGGAGGAGCGGGGAAACAAAGCTTTCCTGGGAAGAAGAAGAAGGCCGTGGTCCTGCAGAGTCCTGGTGCTCTCCGCCCTGGGTGTGTGTGACGTGGCGGCGCTAGCCCAGGCCCACGTCCAGTGACATCATCACCACGAAGCCCAGGATGGAGGCCCAGGACGCCAGCTTCCCGTTACCGCTGGAAGGGAGGAGAGGAGCGATCACGCCCAGCACTTCTGATGCCATGTCCCTGCACGGCCCAACCCTATCCGCTATGCATGACGGAAACACTCACTCGGCTTTACTAACTGGCTAACACATACCATCCCAAGCGACAATCGCAGCATTACCCCATCCTCCTGGGAAAGGGGGGAAGGGGTGTAGAGAAGTAACTTGCCCAGGGCTCTGGAATCCATGCTTAGAAAAAAAAAATAGGGAGTAGACATTATTTAATCTGACTAGTACACTAGCTCCAAAATTATCCTTCGAACTCGGTGCAGCGTCTTATGCCAATAATCCCAGCTACTCAACAGGGAAAGCTTGGGCCATCCAAATGGAAAGTAAGTATCAGGTGGCTCACGCCTGGGATCCTCCCTACTCAGGGGGCTGAGCGCTCAGGGTCACAATTCAAAGCCAGCTTGGGCAGGAAAGTCCCTAAGACTCTTATTTCCACTGCACTAGCAAAAAAAAGCTGGAAGTGGAGGTGTCGCTCAAGTGGTAGAGCACCAGCCTTGAGCAGGATTGCCAGGGGATAGCTCTTGAGTTCAAGCCTTGGTACCAACACATAGAGCTTGGCAGGAACTTGGCTTGAGGTCACTCTCCTCCCACACACTAAAGAAACAAACAAGAACCCATCTCAACAAGAACAAAAAAAAAAAAAAGCTGGGCACGCTGGCGCATGCTTATAGAAGTACCTGAGTCCGGGCTGGCCTGGGGCAAAAAAGAAACCAAACCAAGACTATCTGAAAAACAATTAAGTCACACGGGCTGAGGCTCAAGTGGTAAAGCACTTGCCTATTAATGGGAGATCCTGAATTCAAATTCCAGAACTCCCCTCCCCCCCACCCCCCCCCCCCCCGCCAAATTCTTCTTCTATAAAAACCAGAGTGGCACCATGCAAAGGCCCTCCCCCCTGCCCACCACCCCAACACCTGACCCAGGGCTGCTCGTGAGAACAAATATTATTTCTACTATGGTGGTAGGGCCCACCCTCCTCTCAGAAAGATCTAGAGAGGGAGACAGGATATATAAAGATGGCTGCCCCCCAGGGCCTTGGGGGCCCCCTGCCATCCCCTCCTTCCCTTCGGAGTTGGGGAGCAGGGTTGAGGAGGGGCGGGGTAATGTCAGAGGCAAAGGAGGGGTGGGTGAAATGGGCAGAAGTGAAGGGTGGAGCCTGGGCGGGGACGGGGTGGGGCGGGGCCTGGGGCAGGTCGGGGTAGGGGGGTGGGGGGGGGCGGCCAGGGCAGAGTGAACTGCCCAGGTAAGCTCTCCACCTGATCTGGGCTTCAGGAATGATGTCGTCCATGACCACGTAGACCATGGCGCCTGCAGCAAATGCCAGCGCGTAGGGCAGGATGGGCTCAGCCAACACCACAGCCAGTGCGCCGAAGAGCCCAGCCAGGGGCTCCACCATGCCGCTCAGCTGCCCGTACCTAAGGAGGAAACAGAGACATGCAACGCTGCAGGGAGAGATGGGCGGACAGCCTGCGTGCCTGCGGCCCTGGGAAACAGGCGTCATGCTGAACCGCATAGAGCACGGCAGTGTAGACACACATCATGGCTTCCGGCCTCCTCCTCCCTCCCCCCTCGCCTGTGGAGCTGCTCCAGCAGACCCCACCTTGCTCTTGAAGCTTTAAGCATCCGCTATGTAGTCCTTTCTGTGTGTGTGTGTGTGTGTGTGTGTGTGTGTGTGTGTGTGTGTGTGTGTGTGCGCGCGCGCGTGCTGGTAGGGCTTGAACTCAGGACGAGGGCACTGTCTCTGAGCTCCTTTGCTCAAGGCTAGTGCTCTATCACTAGGAGCCACAATGCTACTTCTGGTTTTCGGCGGGCTAACTGGAGAGAGAAGGCTCACAGCCTTTCCCTGCCTGGGCTGGCCTTGGATCTTGGTCTGAGTGGCTAGGATGGCAGGCCTGAGCTGTAAGTGCCCGGCCTTTGATTGACAGCCTGACTGAGATAAAATTCACTCGCCATCTGCCACAGCCATTTAAGGTTTCTATTCGGGGGTTTGGGGCATATTCCTGAGGCAGTGCAAGCGTCACCCCTAATTTCAGAACACTTCACACCCCAGAAAGAAAGTCCGTGCACATCAGCAGCCACCTCCCATTACTCCCTCCATCCCCTCCCCCACCCCGCAACGACCAGTCTCCCCATTTCCTCTGTGTACTGGCACTCGTGGATCTTTCACAGACGTGGAGCGGCAGAGCCTGTGGTCCTCTGTGGCTGGCTCATTTCATTCAGCACAATGCGCATCCTTCCTGTGGCCGAGTGATGCCTACAGTGACTGCCAGGCCCTGGCCGGGCGCGGCGTGGACATTGTCCCAGGGCAGCCACACCTGGAATGTCTGGGGACTGGAGTTGTAACGACCCTTCTGGAGGGGTGGCGCCCAGCCTGCGCCCCACCCCCATCGAGCCCCATCTTGGATTAAGGTGACGTCACTACTGTTGATAAAGGCCTTTCCTTGAGCTCACGAGACTGAGTCTTTGGGTAAGGTCACACCTCTGTGCATCAGTCCTTCCATCGTTAAAATGGGGGGGGGAGAGACGCCCGCGTACCCGGCCTCTCCAGGTGAGGAGGTACCGAGGGACTGGGAACCCCGGCCTCTCCCTGGCCGGGGTCAAGCAGTGGTTATGCAGGGAGAGCCTGGTTTTGCTGTAGGCTCCGGTAGTGGGGGCAGGGAAGGGCGTCTCCGGACTTTTCTTGCCCTAATGTAGAAACCAGCAGCAGAAATGGCAGCTCTGGTGTGCACAACTCCTAACGGCCTAATGGGAAGAGTCAGACATTGTCTAGCATTCAAAGGACTCTGTGTTCCACTGTTCCCTGCTAGCAGAGACAGGGGGGAGTGGCGGGGAATTCGTTTCAGGCGCGATTAGCCATAAATACTCAATACCTTCTCCTCCTCAGCAGTTTGAAATGGCGGTCGTGGCTTCCGCATGTTAAGCAGATCTCTTAAGGCCACGCGGCCTGGGCCACTCACCAGAAGGCTCGCCAGGTGGAGAACCCGGCTCCACGCAGGGGGAGGCTGACAGCCAGACCCTCCGGGAAGTTCTGGATCCCGATTCCAATGGCCAAGTTCCTGAAAAACCAAGAAGGCACATGAAAGCTCTGGTCTGGAGCTCTGAGGCCGCCCGGATGGGTCCTGACCAAGGCCCAAGGCCGCCGGGCAAGCAGACGGGGACCTGTGACAGATGGGGCAGGTGGAGAGAGTCATGACCTGGGTGTCAACCTGGGTGCTGACGTTTCATTAGACCCTTTTCCGCTAGCCCCCGGCATCAGGGCCCTTTCCCCTTCAAAGCCCCAAGTTCAAGATGTCGTTTCAGTGGGGCAGTCCCCACGGCCCTGGCCCTGGCCCTAGCCAGTCTCTGCTTCCTATCTGCTTGGGCAGAACGGTGACTTCCCCAGGAATGACCACGGAGCTTTCCGGGCCACCGTCACAGGGAATCAGGGGTGGCGCGCCCTGTCCGAAGTCCTCCCCGGCACACAGGCGCAGTGCTCCGTCCGCCCGGCGGGCTGCGGAGGCCTCCTCCACGTCCTGCCCTGATAAGCACTACAGAAACTCCATTCTTCCATCCCTGGCAAGCAAGCCTTGCTGCCTCGGCCCTGCCCAGCCCAAGTGGGAGCCGCGCCCGGGGGATCCTGCCAGGCCTTCCCTTCTCTGCAGGGCACTGCCCCAACTGAGCAATCACGGACTCTCCTTAGGGTGCTCCCGGGGGTCCCAAGCCTTATGGCTAAGGGCTGGGACCACAGCTTTTATGGGCTCCGACCTTCCTACAGGCCCTTCCTAATTCATTCCCCTACATCTATGCGCTGTTGTGTCTGTCAGTGTCTCATCACTGTGGCGGAAGGGCTGACTTCCACTCATGAATTCGGAGGTCTTCAATCCAGGCACACTCGGCTCCACTGTTTCTACATCTCGGCCGGACAGGGCACAGTGGCTCATCTCATGGTGGCCAGGAAGTAGAGATGAATCCATAGATTAGGTCAGAGCCCTAGGTGTTGGGCTGCGTCGGCTGGGGACCAAGCGGTCTGCCTAGGAGCCTTTGGGGGTCTCTTTGTACCTGAACCGTAACAGATGCTGGCTGGGTTGGGGTCATCCAATGAGCAGGCCCGGAGGCTCCCTTGCCCTCGCCTCTTCCTCCTCACCCCCTGCACCAGCTCTGGCGCAGGATTTGAACCCACAGCACTCGGACCCGACTACCTAGTCTCATCCCTGAGGAGATGCAGCAAAGGCCAAGGCCTTGGGCCCACACTACAGGTTCTCGGGGGGCGTGGCCACGCACCTTGCGTCTACAGGGTTTAACAACTTAACATGGCGTTGAGAACCACTGGCCTCACGGATGTCCTCAAAGGGAGAGAGGATGAGGGTGAGGATGAGGATGGTAGTGACCCCTTAGCAGCCCCTGCCCTGCTATTCCTGTTCCCAACACAGGCTGGGGTCCAGGGGCACTGGGGGCCATAGTGACCCCTTAGCAGCCCCTGCCCTGCTATTCCTGTTCCCAACACAGGCTGGGGTCCAGGGGCACTGGGGGCCCCTGGGAGCCTGCAGGCTAGCTTCCCACTGTACACAGAACCGGATTTGGGATGCCTGGAAGGCACAGAGGGCAGGGCATCGACACGGATCATAGGGGCGGGGGCAGGGAAGTGCAATGCAGGTGACGTTTCAAGAAAGCACCATGTGCTGGTGGCTCACGCCTACAATCCTAGCTACTCAGGAGGCTGAGGTCCGAGGATCACAGTGCGTAGTCAGCTAGGGCAGGAAAGTCCGCGAGGCTCTTGTACTACCCAACCAGGAAAACTGGAACTGTAGCTCAAGGAGTAGAGCATTAGCCCTGAATGAAAAAGCTAAGGGACAGCACCTTGGCCCTGGGTTCAAGCCCTGGTACTGGAATAAAGAAAAAAGTGATGGAGACTAATGAACAATGGGAGCTGGGTGTGAAGGGGCAGAAGGGGGGGGGCTGGGGGGCTGAGGCCGATGAAGCCAGCCCCTTGGGGACAAGCTGTGGGCTGCTTCTGGAGCAGCAGGGGTTAAGGAGCTGGACCATGCTGGCAGGGATGTAAGACAGTGAAGAGCCTCACAGGGAGCGGGTGGCTTGGAGGAGACCCCAGGCTTGCTACTGCCCCCAACCCCGGCCCTACTGCGCAGCCCTCCCTGGTCTCTGACTTAAGCAGACACCCCACGCGCTGGCACTCCCGGCGAGGCGGCTGGTTGGCCTCCCGATGCTTGATGCTTAAGGAACAGAAAGCCAAAATGAGAGGTTTCCCTTCCGGAACAGCCCCCTCCCCCATTTCCAACAGGACTCAAGAGCAAGGGAGAGTCAAACACTGCCTTCCCTCACTCCCGAGGATACAGGAGCTGCTGTTTCTGGCTTTTGTTGCTGTCCCTGGTCGGTCCACACCATGGTAAGTTAGCGGGAGGGAAGGAAGTGGGAATGAAGGGCTCTTTATGAAAGGATGCCACACGCTGTCCCCTGACAGTACCCCTTCTGTGGTCAGAACCCCACGAGGACCTGTCCCCAGGGCCTGACTGGAAGGAACAAGGAAGGAGACGGGGGTGGGGGGTGCAGCCTGGAAGGAGGGAGTGTCACTGGGGCAGACAAGTGGCTCCCGGGGTGGGGGGGGCTGCCCTGCCTGGGCCGCTCCTGGAAGGTGAGCCAAGGGTCTATCTGGGGGTGCAGCCTTGGCCCAGGAGTTTCATTTGGCTCAAACAGCCAAACTTCACCTCTCCTTTTCCTGGGGAGACGGAATTCGGTGGGAGGAGACCCAGAGAACCACCGGCTTAGAGTCTGGCTTTGAAAGTTGAACCAGGGTTTTCTTTTAAAGTTTAGTTCCTATAGCAGAGAGAGAGAGAGAGAGAGAGAGAGAGTGTGTGTATGTGTGTGTGTGTGCGCACGCGCGTGTGCACGCGTTGGGACTGAGGCTGGAACGCGGGCCTGGGCACTGTCTCTTAACTTTTCTGGTCAAGGCTGGTGTTCTACCAGCCACAGTTCCACCAGCTTTTTCTGGGTAATTGGAGATAAGAGTCTTGTGGGCTTTTCTGTCCTGGCTGGCTTTGAACCACAATCCTGTGATCTCAGCCTCCTGAAAAGTGAGGGTTACAGGTGTGAGATGGCAGTGCTTGGCTTTAATTTGTTTTGAAATAACCAAGGAGCAGTGGCATTGGGGGACCAAGTAGCAAACAGAAGATCAGAGCGCAGGGCATACTCATCCTGGGGCTTGAGAGTAGAGGCGAGCAGCTGGGGCTAATAGTCTACCCCCGGGGTGTCAGCACCCCATGTGCAGAGCAACATTCTAAGGCATGGGAATTACCTGAATCCCCGGGGACCTTTGTGATTGGGAACCAGGGTGCCCAAGCATTCTGCGTCACTCGGGGTTAAGGAGTTTCCTGGGTGGAGATCACCCCAGGACAACGGAGGTGAGCTGGTCATTTTGGGGGCACCCAAGGGTAAGTACTTGAACTGATCCCACAGGAGGGGTACACAGATCCTGGAAGTGAAGGAGATGTCTAAAGGCCAAAGGCCCTGACGCGTGTGGTGGTCTCCAAGGCCCTGACGCGTGTGGTGGTCTCCAAGGCCCTGACGCGTGTGGTGGTCTCCAAGGCCCTGACGCATGTGGTGGTCTCATGCAAGTTCTGATGCTTCTGGACCCTTTAGATGCCCCTCCCACAGGACGGCCCCCATGGACCGCTGCCTCCACCCAGAACCTAGCGACACCCAGAGGCTGGCCAGGAGCTGAAGGGGCAGGAGAAGAGATGGCTTTCCATCTAGGCAGGGACAGGAAAGAGCGGTTCAGGTTACCCAAGGCCAGGAGGCAGCTGGAAACCTCCCAGGGGTGGGTGAGGGGAAGCCTGGGGCAATGAGGGGTGCCAAGGAAAGGCAGCTGGGATCCAGGGTGTCCATCCACCGGCGGAAGCTTGCCAGTCTGGATGCAGAAGCCCAAGGAGGCTGTTCCTCTTGCCTGTCATTCCTGGCTCTCTCAGCCTGGTAGAGGAGAGAGGCATGTGGCGACTAGGTAGGAAGGGGCTCCCTGCCCTTAGCTGGAAAGGGTAGACCACTGCTTCTTCTTCTTCTTCTTTTTAAAGAGGCTTGGAGGGGCCACACCCCATTTTCCCCAGATGAGTGCTTTCATCTCCTGTGTCCCCCTTCTTCCAGCTCCCCTGCCATCCCAAGTTCTAGTTGGAGAACACACGGGGTTCCAGGGGCCCCTGGAGGTGGGCTTCCTCAGCGCCTCCTCCGTGAAGCCAGGAATGGAGGCACAGCCAAGTCCAGTGCTTCTGGAAGCATGGGACTTGCTAGGGAATCAAACAAGTCGGTGCCCTGCGTGCATCATTGATTATGACCCGGCACCAGCTCCTGACACCTGTAAAACCAGCCAGAAATCCCCCCACCCGCAGGCGCCTGTGCAGGTGTGTGTGTGGGGGCACTGTGAGGAGCCACCCCTGGATGGCACTGTCCACCACGAGGACACTGTCCTAAACGAGGCGGTGCTGAGCCCAGTGCCATGTCTTCTCTAGGGGTGCTCTACAGCCTCTGCTCTGGTTCTCCTGATCAGAACCACACCCTGCGTTTCGAGTGTGGCCAGCTTTGGGGGGGGGGTGCTTCTCAGAAGTGGCCCCAGCATCAGCCACCAACCCCAGCAAGAGCGTTCGCAGAAGCTCACGTCACATATGAGGAAGACGTTATGGAGAGCCACATCTGCGGGACGCTTACAATAGAACAGGGGGAAAAAGATCTACCAGCAAAAGGCGGCGCGGGGACACGAGGGAGATGCCAAGCTTCTCAGAGGACGCAGCACTGCAGGTGGACTGCGATGGGCGGAGGGAAAGCACTCCGGACAGGGGGGCCAGCGGAGTAAGCAAAGCTGGGGGATGACCAGGCAGGGAAGTGACTGGTGTCTTCCTCCTCCCGACGCCCCCAAGTCAAAGGCAACCTTCCAGCCAAACAAACTCCCACCAGCGAAGAGCCCTCTTTCCCCTGTGGACGGCCATCATCGGAGGCTTTCCCAGCAGAGTCGGGGGTGGGGGACCACTAAACACTCCAGCCCCAGCCCACGTCTCTTAACAGGCTGAAAGAAAGCACGGGGCTCTACCAGGAGGTCCCCTGCGCTCTCGGGGAGGTAGGCTCCCGCTCTGACACCACCACGCAGGGGGTCCCTGGGAATCCGTTCCCTGGCCATCGGCTCTCAGCCCTTTCAGGGAAGACTGCTGGGGCCCTGTGGATGCTTCCAGTGACTCAGCTCTGTCCGGAGCTGCACACAGCACTGCAGACCCCAGGGCAACCAGCTGCGGCCGAAACCAGCGGCGGCCTCTCCTGGCCACACCCTGAATTCAGAGGGAGCCTGAGGTCCTCCGCTTAGAACTGAAACAACCCGTGATAATCCCGACTGCTATTTATTTGAGTGTTACTAAGCCCTGGGCGCGGCTGTAAGCCCTGTGCGTGTAACGACATGCCATGCCTCCATCTCCTGAGTGGTTTCTATCAGTATCCCCATTTCACAGCCGGGGACACGGATGCCCAAGGCACCGGGTGGTTAGTGCCCAGTTGCCCGGCTGGAGAGCGGCGTGTCAGGATCTCCTCGCAGCCGTTGCACGCTTCCAGTCCCCTGGACCTCACGCATCCAGCAAACCAGCACAGAAAGACGGCGACCGGGCCCAGGTTCCTGGCAGGGGAGCGGTGCCTCTCCCCGGTTCCGCGAGTAAGCGGAGGTTCCAGGTCAGTCTGGTCGGAGGCAAGGGCAGGTTGGAGGAGGCTGGGTGAAGCTGGATGGTGACCAAAGACCACCAGGCTGTGATGGAGTGGGGACTGTTCATCTCGCCGGGTGTGATGGAGTCGGGGGCCGCTCATCCTGTGGGGTGTGATGGAGTCAGGGGCCGCTCATCCCGTGGGGTGTGATGGAGTCGGGGGCCGCTCATCCTGTGGGGTGTGATGGAGTGGGGAGCCCTCGTCCCGTGGGGTGTGATGGAGTGGGGAGCCCTCGTCCCGTGGGGTGTGATGGAGTGGGGAGCCCTCGTCCCGTGGGGTGTGATGGAGTCGGGGGCCGCTCATCCTGTGGGGTGTGATGGAGTGGGGGGACGCTCATCCTGTGGGGTGTGATGGAGTGGGGGGACGCTCATCCTGTGGGGTGTGATGGAGTGGGGGGACGCTCGTCCTGTGGGGTGTGATGGAGTCGGGGGCCGCTCATCCTGTGGGGTGTGATGGAGTGGGGGGACGCTCATCCTGTGGGGTGTGATGGAGTCAGGGGGACGGCTCGTCCCGTGGGGTGTGATGGAGTGGGGAGCCCTCAACCAGTGAGGTGTGATGGAGTGGGGAGCCCTCGTCCCGTGGGGTGTGATGGAGTGGGGGGACGCTCATCCCATGGGGTGTGATGGAGTCAGGGGGACGGCTCGTCCCGTGGGGTGTGATGGAGTGGGGAGCCCTCAACCAGTGAGGTGTGATGGAGTGGGGAGCCCTCGTCCCGTGGGGTGTGATGGAGTGGGGGGATGCTTGTCCTGTGGGGTGTGATGGAGTCAGGGGGACGGCTCATCCCGTGGGGTGTGATGGAGTGGGGAGCCCTTGTCCCGTGGGGTGTGATGGACTTGGGGGATGCTTGTCCTGTGGGGTGTGATGGAGTCGGGGGACGCTCGTCCTGTGGGGTGTGATGGAGTGGGGACCCCTTGTCCCGTGGGGTGTGATGGAGTGGGGACCACTTTTCCCGTGGGGTGTGATGGAGTGGGGACCCCTCATCCCATGGGGTGTGATGGAGTGAGGACCCCCCTCATCCCATGGGGTGTGATGGAGTGGGGAGCCCTCATCCCGTGGGGTGTGATGGAGTGGGGAGCCCTCGTCCCGTGGGGTGTGATGGAGTGGGGAGCCCTCGTCCCGTGGGGTGTGATGGAGTGGGGACCCCTCATCCCGTGGGGTGCGGTGAAGTGGGGACCCCCTCATCCCATGGGGTGTGATGGAGTGGGGGCCGCTCCTCCACACCAGTGTTTCCCAACATCCCCATGTGGACATTCAGAGTCACCAACGCTTTGTAACGGGGACCTGCTAAGTGCGATGCAGCTGGATCCCTGGCCTTTGTCCCCAGCTGCCAGGGGCACCTCCCACTTCTAACCACCCAAGCATCTCAGATTCTGGGAAAGGCCCCCCCGTAGGCCACTGTTTGGGCTCTGCTGACTCGGCAAGCAAGCAACAGTGGAGGTGAGCTAGCAAGTGCCCGAGGGGGACCCCCTGATCTCGGGCGTCGCGCTGGCCGGTCGGGTTCCGCAGAGCCGCGTCCCCTCGGGCTCAGCTGTGGCACTGCCGATCGCTGGGGCTGGGCGTATGGCCACCTGAGACCCGGCAGGTCTCTCCCTTGGACCAAAGGCCCTGGCTGCCTTCCAGCCCCATGTGGCTCTATTTGGAAAGTGTCCCCCCTGGAGCTGTGCTGTGGACACTCCTGCTCAACCCACGACCACAGGTGGATGCTCACCCTGGGGGTGAGTTCTGGAGTGGGAGGCGGTACCCTGGCGCCGGGAGCGGGGTGGGGGTGGGGGCCCGGGGAGGGGTGTGGGGAGAGTTGTGGACTTCTCTGGAGAATCGGCAGGTGAACACCCAGGCAAGCCGGCGGCCTTATTCTCCAGGCTATCTTCCCTGGCTGCCAATTATGAAAGGGAAAAGCCATATTCCTGACAAGCCCCGCTTCACCCCCCCCCCGCTTTGGGATCCTCCGGGGGCCATGAACGTGTGTGTTCTTGCACGGCAGGCCCTTGCACACTGTGCCGATTGTTGTCATCCTGCCCTGAAAGGCCTGATTGTTCAGGCCTGGTGGTGACATCACCGGCTTCCCACTGGGGCGGCCTGTCGAGGTGTTTGATGAGCCTGCAGGTGGGAAGGGGCTGGGTGCTCTCCTCGAGCTGCTGGGCCCTACCTGCTCGGCAGAGCTGGCTTAGCACGCAAGGGAGCTTCCCCCACCCTGCTCCTGCAGTTCTAGGAGTCTCATTGGCCCAAGCTGGAACCACAGGTAGACCCATGGAGTTGGAAAGAGCCCCAGGTGCTCACGCCACAAGGCAGGGTGGCGGCTGAGGGTGATTCAAGCCGAGGCTGCACACCGCTCCTCACAGATGAGAACCTGCCAGAGGAACATGCCCTGGGGATCTTTACCTGCTAAGCCTCTCTGCAAAGAAAGCCAAACCTATGCCCTGGCCTGGTTCTCGGATGCCTTCTAAGCAGAGGGGAGGGGACACGCACCAGAAGCCGTGTGCCCAGGTGTTCATCGCTCTTAATCCTAACGGTGCCATCAGTCATAGCCCCGGCCGGGGGAGAACCACGCAGACCCACGGCCACAACACAAATACAAAGCATGAGTACGTACAGTACGTGCCATTTACACGGAGGAGGCTGGACAGCAGATAGAGGGAAAGATCTGTACGGTGGGTGACAGGGTGGGGAAACCACAGACAGAGTTCTGAGTAAAAGAAATTAAGACACAAAACAGGGAATGTTGTATGGTCTCACTGAAATCCCCAAACCACCAAAACTAAGCAGTGCTTGTCTACTTGTTGACATGAAGGGACAGTGGTCACTCGTTCATTCTCTTCAGAAGTATTAGGAACTTGAACGGAAACTGCAGACCCTCCACAGGCAGGATGTCAGTTCCTAGGAATGACTTCCCTTTGTCATTTTAATGAGACTGAATATAGGTATGGGAAAGAGACTATAAAAGATGTGTTCTGGACGAAGTAAATGGCAAACCCATACAGTCCATAGCTGATCAAGAAACAACAGTGCCAGCGTCCCGGGAACCCCTCAACCCTGGCAGTTACCCCACCAGCTCCTCCCCCACGAGGAACCACTATCCTTGTCTCTATCAGCATATCCTGGCGGTCATTTTCCATTTTGTGGACACAGTAACCCAGGTCCACTGAGGTAAGAAACAAGCTGGTCTCTATAGTGTGGGTCTTCGTGTCCCCTTTGAGAACTCCCAGCTCCCCGCTGACACCACAGAAGGCAGAGAGAAGTGGTGGTGGCGGCTTCGGGTGTCCCTCGACCTGGGCTACTCTGTCACACCTGGTCCCTCACACACAATCCCATGGGGAATCCCGAGGGGCCAACCTTCTGGATCTGTCCAGAATCCAGAAGGATTCCCTCCCTCCCTTCCCCTGTCACTCTGTCTGTTAGGAATCTCCGCTGTGTCCTGCCAGGATTTTGGCAACAGTCTTCAAACCTACCTCTAGCTACTACGCCTGTCCACAACATCTATTCCCTGCACACCTGCCGTGTCTAGTCAGGCCGACCATCTATCTTCCCATAAGGTTACTGTAGCTTCAATTTTTCCCGGAGGTGGGGGCCAGGTCCTCCCCTGGCCCGTCATGGTCTCAATGTTCCCGCCTTTTACTCTTCTTTCACATCCATCCCGACTGCCCCTTCCCCAGCTAGTCATACTCCCAGCCTCTTTCTCCTTCAGGCATGTTTATGGGAGAGCTCCTTCTCAGCCTTTTGAGGGTCATCAACCTTTCCAAGGCTAGACCTGAGAGATTTTGCTGCCTCCCTCTCCCCTCACCCCATGCTAGCTCTGGGAGGAGCCAGCTGCCACGCCACACACATTCAAGCAGCCGCACGGTGCCTAGTGATGAGAAAATGAAGAAAGAAGTGAGGTCTTCACCTATGGCTGCATGAGTGCGCCATCTTGGAAGTGGAATCGCCAGGCCTAGTCCTGCCTTCAGATGACCACGGCCCTGGCTGACACCTCCACTGTGACCTCAGAGACCCTCAGCTGACCTTGGGACCCTAACAGTGAAAGCTAGTCTGAAGTTTCTACACACACACACACACACACACACACACACACACACACACACACACACACGGCTCACTGGTTTCAGTCTCCACGTCTCCATGTTTTGAGTTGAGGTATTTTTATTATACGGAATGTATAGCAGCTAATAGAGTCATCTCAATGAATTGCATCCTCACTTCCCCATCTAAACCCTAGCCTACCCTTTCCCTTCCTTTCTTCCATTCATTATTTTTTATGTTTATTGTTCATTCCATCTCCCTCCTCTGACCTGGCATCAGAACAGGAATCCCCATCTGCTGTTCACTGAGGTATTGAGGTTTATACAGCCATGAGAGACATGTGCATCAAGCCAGTTCCTAGACCTCTAGCGGGGCTAATGCCTGTTCCCAGCTCTAGGATTCATCATCTCCGAGTCTCGGCGTCTTCAGCTGTGAAAAAGGAGGGAAACTGGGCAGCCCATAAGCCCTTTCCCAGATCCTGAGCTTTGTGATTCCTGCACAATGGCTGCATTATGGTCTCTCCAGCCTCCATGGGCTGCAGAAATAAGGCCTCCACCTCTGCCAGGGCTCACTTTCCGTCCACGAACATCTGGAAAACCCCAACACAAAACCATCTCATTGTGTACATCTGGACAGCATAAACCAATCGTTCCAAGAGCAAACTCCAAAACGGCTGCTCAGCAAAACTGTAGTGCACACCAAATGGGAGAAGTTGAAAGGCTCCTTTCTTTTCCTCTTGCAGAACAATCTTCTGGGCCCAATCACAGGAACTGAATACATTGCTTTGCTACTGAATACCATACGCTCTCAATAGCCTTTGACTGCAGTCTCTGTCACATTGCTTGATTGCGCTCTCTCTCTCTCTCTCTCTCTCTCTCCTGACTCCCGGGGAAAGCAAAACTTACAGGAAAAAGATTTTTCTCCCTACCCCATTGTTTAGCTCAAACTATACCCTCACTTACCCTTGGGGCATATGGCCCAAGTTCAAAGCCAAAGCCGAACACCACCTGCTTCTTCTCCACTCCCTTCAGGCAGAGTGACTGAACGGCAGGCCTAATACAAACTGAACCAAGCTCCTGGAGCTGGCGATTTGCATACCCGCCTCTCCTCTATGGCTGAAAAGGGAATCACACCCAGCTCTCAGTAGCCTCTTGGTTTTACAACCAGTCCGGGTCCCCTACAAACAAACCCGAATGTGAATTCGCTTGCAAGCATGAAGGATTTCCAGGCACTGAACTGTGGGTACACATACAGGGAGAGGAACAGGCGCTTAGAGAAAGGAGGCCCTCCATACCTGGGGATGTCCCCGGCTTGAGGGTGAGGACACCTCGAAGCATGGAAGGGGCAAGGGGCAACCCAGAGCCCCAGCCAGTGTCCAGTGACCAGCAGGGGAGGTTGGCGAGAAGAGAAGGAAGGCAGCCCCAACCTTTCACCCCAGCAGCACCTCTCTAAGGCTTAGGATCCCATTCAAGGTGAGACCACTCCCATCTCTCGAAGATGACAGCACTGGAAGCATCGAGCCTACCCAGGAGGCTGCTAGCACCCACCTGTAGTCCTGGCTACTCAGGGGGAGTGTGATTCTCACTCGGCACAGACATTGTTCACAATGCCTGTGCTAGGGTCCACCCTGACATGGAAAGGCGAGAACAGCTGGCTTCAGGGCATGAACGCTTCAACTGAGATCAACGGAGATCACAGCAAGATCCATCCTCCTAATGGGAACTCTCCACCGCCCCACCCCATCCTTCCACATGACCAGCGTGGTACTCTCCTGGGAACTGTCCATTCCTCTACATGAGTGTGGTACTCTCCTGGGAACTGTCCACCGTCCCTCGCCATTCCTCTGCATGAGGGTGGCACTCCCATGGGAACGCTCCATCCCCCATCCCTCTGCATGTGTTACTTGGGATGCTTCTGTAGGAAACAGCCAATCCAGCTGCTCTACATATTTATTTACCAACTGCGTGTGCACAGTAACATCTGTGCATTCATTCTGCTCAATTTATGCATGTTGGGGATGCTCTAAGGAGCTATCTACTTTAATTTTTTTTTATTTTTAAAGTGAAGTACAGAGGGGTTACACATATGTAAGGCAGTGAGTACATTTCTTGTTCAACCTGTTACCTCATTATTTTGCTGCTCAAGTTGGCTTCGATGGGATTTCCCCCAGGCTTCCTCCTGTGTCTTTTTCTTGTTCTTTTCCTGTGTCCTTCTGACATGCCCCCCCCCACACACTACTTTCAGCAATGAGGGATGCTCACCACTACTGGGATATCATTATTCCAGAAGACATAAGCAAGTATACATAAGCGAGTAAACCCACCTCTATTTGCTTATGCACTGCCCATTAAGAGCTGAGAGACAGACATTGTATAGCCATCACTTGTAGGTGGAGGCTGAGAGCTGATTTGATAGAAACAGACTGTAGGAGGGCAGGGTGGCAGAAATGGGGAGCCACCAGCTCCCCAAGGCCAAAGGCCACAGGCCTTCTGCTGTAAGACGAATGTACTCGGTGAAGCTAAGGGGCAGTGTGTACTTGAGACTTGCTCAGGGGGTACGTGTCAACGTTCTCATGACACACCGCCGCGAACAGTGCCAGGTGGTGGATGTGTTCACTAACCCAGAGGTGACGGCCGCTTTGTAGCAAATACAGGGATCAACACAAAACAAAGGAACCAAGTCGCGCTCTCCGATGAGCAGTGTGGGGTTCACTTGGGCTACTCTGGAAATACTGGATGTGTTTGGGGGGACGGGGGGAATCATCCCAGCTTCAATACAACCATCTGACCATGGCTGGCAGAGGAGAGTCTGTGCCCCCCGGGAGCCTACAAGAGTTCACCATCAAGCTTGCTTTAAGAGTAGCTAGGTGCCAAGACTCACAAGACAGATTTTCTCAACTCGCTGGGCCCCCAGGGAGCCACAGGGCTGCTTCCGCCAGCGTGTTAGCAGCTTGCCAGGAAGATCCACTACCTCCGAAAGCCTGGGTTTGCCAGGCTGGCTTGCTCTGCCGCCCCCGAATCAAAGAGGCTGGGTGCCTGTGACCCACGCTCGGCCGGGAAGCGTGCAAGCCCACTGTGCCCAAGGTCAGTGGGGTAGCTGTGTCACCGCCAGAGTCAGCGGTGCAAGTGCCCAGCTGTGGCCTGGAGGCTCTGCCCAGGCTAGTGGGACAGGCAGGCAATTTATGAGCTCAGTAACACATCATAAAAGCAAGCAGAAAAGACTAATGAGCCAACAAGCCAGGACAGAAGACCTGTCTCTGACCCGGGAGGCTGACGAAGCCGCAGTCCTGGGGCAGGCAGTACACTCTCAGGACTTTCTGCTGGACCCTAGGAAGCACCTTGGGGAGGGGGGATTTCTAGAGAATTCATATGAATCCTCAGGTCAAGGGACTGAATCTGACACTGACCCCAAACTCTCAACATGAAGGGCAGACATTTTTTGTGGTAGGCACCGTCAACCATGTCTGCAGGGGTGACGGGTGCGATGACAGAGGTGGTCCTTCTCGAGGGTCACTCTGCACGGTTGGCAGCAGAGGGCCACAGTGCCATCAGAGAGCTGGATGTAAATTTACCAAGCAATTCCTGGGTATCAGGTTGCCAGGGACAGAATGAGACAATCAAGGCCTGGGCTCTCCTGGAGTTGGGAGCAGACAGACAACACACGAGTAATGGAGTTGGTGCCAGTGGCTGGCAGCTCACCCCTGTCATCCTAGCTACTCAGGAGACTGAGATCTGAGGATCTCAGTTTGAAGCCAGCCCATATAGAAAAGTCCACGAGACTTTCATCTCCAATAAACAACTCAGGGAAAGCTGGAAGTGGCGCTGTGACTCAAGTGGTAGAGTGCTAGCCTTGAGCTCAAAGAAGCTCAGGGACAGAGCCCAGGCCCTGAGTTCAAGCTGCAGGACCAGCAAATATAAATGAGTGAATGGAGTTGGGCAGCCGCCACCTCCTCACAGTGATAGATGTTATGATGGAACATTCAGGGCTGGACCTGGATGAAGGAGGGTGGTTAGAAACAGGCTCTGTGAAGATGTGAACTGAGGAGGGTTAGTCGAGAGAGTGAACACTGTATGTCTCTGCTCTGTGGCCAGGATCTAATGATGGAAAGAATAAACTTGAACTTCACTCGGCAAGCATGTGTGCATTGCCCCACTCTGCATGCAAAGGTAGAACCAGGCTCTCTGCAAACCATGCAATCTACTTAAGGACAGAGTTGGTGATGTAGGAACATAGATGAACTGCTGAATACGAAACAGCCAGATTGCCAGCCCTGCCATCAAATCCATCCATGGCCAGGCCTTGAACTTGAACAGGCTATAGACTTTGCCTTGTCTCTGGGCTCCAGCTAGATTGAAGATGCACTCAGGGATGGTTTTGTTTGTCTGTTTTTGTGTTTAACATCACTTTGGTGTTGTGCACACAGTATATAATCTGTCTTTTTCCAAAGCTTATACAAATCCCTGAACCCAGCTGTGCTGCTGTGTACTTCTGATGTGACACTAAACTTCCTTCTGATGAAAGCTTCTTCTTGCTCATTTCTCCTCACCCATCCTAGCACCTGAGTTATCGCCCAGTGTCTGTAATCCTGTTCTTCGTGACAGGACCTTCTAGGTAGCACTGTGGTCTGTTGAGATTTTCACGCAGTGCTTGACCCCAGTGCTTGACCTTTTGGGCATGTTCCTCCTGCCTCCCAAACCCTTGGCTGGCTCTCAGTGGTAAACAGGGCTGCAGCTCTCCTAGCCAAGGCCCTTCCCCGAGACCCTGCATGCTCCCAACCTGGGGACTTCCCTCAGCACCTTCTCCTGGATTCCCTGTCCAGTAGCAGGTGGAGTCCAGACTAGGTTTCTGCCCATCTCTTCCCCACCTGCTCTGTGAATGCACAGCTGTGGACCGATGAGATACTGACTTCAGTGTATACCCTAGACAGAAATTAGGGTATGTGTTCAAGTTTATGAGGACTCATTACTGAAAAGAAGAGCAAGTTCCTATATTAAGTGGGTTTAACTTGAAATACAAGATATTCAAATTAGTGTCCTCACATCAGGCTCACAAAAGAACAACAAAGATCACTTGACCCCATCTTCTGCAGAACTAGATCCTCTGGGCAAACATCCATCTCATTGTTGGCCAGACGGGCATGCACTGCTAGAACAGAACTCTCCAGAAGCTTCTGGAATAGCTACTGGCCAAATGAACCAAGCCTGAGAATCCTTTTCTTCAAATGGGAGCCTTGGGCAGGATCAGGACGCTGGACACTGATGAAGGAAAAGCTTCAGTCCTCACCTGACCTTGCAAACTCGGAGAGAGTCTGCAAGCCATGGCCGCAGGTTCTAAGATCCTAAGCCACAAGAGTGAGGAGTGAAGTGAGGAGGTTCATAAAGCTAATGACAATGGAGGTAACAAAACTGCAGCTTTGCCAAATGGGTATAATTACCCCTATTTATTTTTGTGCCAATTCTGAGGCTTGAATTCAGGGCCTGGAGCTTTCCGTTAGCGTTTTCACTCACTCAAAGTGGGTCCTCTACCCCTTGACTCCCAACTCTCCTTCGGGCTTTTTCCTGGGTAATTAAACATAGCAGTCTTAACGGACTTTCTTGCCTGGGTTGGTTTCATACTTGGATCCTCCCATCTCAGCCTCCTGTGTAGCTGGGATTACAGGTGTGAACCACCCAAGCCTGACTTGTTATCACAATGTTAAACTAGCACGGATGGAGGCTCTGTGGGGCTAAGCAACATCTCCAAGACCACCTCCTCCCAGGAGAGCCTGAGCTCAGGCGTGCCCTGCTTGGAGGCTGTGGCACACCTCAGGGCACCCCCAGGCGTGCCCACTCAGCGTGTGTGGCATCCCTCGGGGGACCCGGTGTGTGCAAGGATCGCCTGACCCCAGCCAAGTGTCCCCAGTGCGTAAGGGCAAGCCGGGCAGCCTCGGTGGCCCCTGGAGGTGATTCTCCAGGGCCCTGGGCTGGTGAACTGTGAACTCGAGGAAGACAAGTGTGCTTTCACGCTACGGATCTGCACTGGGCCTGCTCGGGCCTGTTTCCACCCTTTGCGTGAGGAGGCTGTGCTTTGTAGGAGCCTGGCAGAATAGGAGCAGGCCACTGGGCACCCGAGTGAAGGGCCCAGAGGAACTGCAGAGTGTGGCCATTGTTGGAGGGGGCAGAGGGTGCCAGACATGACTGCACGGGAGGGAAGATACTGATATTTCCTGGGTGGACAATGGCGCTCTTTCAGGTGGACACCCGGCAGCCCTGATCTCAGGCTGGACAACCCGGCCACTCAGGAGAGGCCAATCCAACCCGGGGCTGCCGGGCTGTCACGCATGGGCCCACAGCTGCCCCCACTCGGGATGATGGCTCCCCTGAGGTCTGCTCCAAGCGCTGAGGGGGCACGGGCTGTCCTCTGCGAGGTCCCTGGAACAGCAGGACTTCAGTTGGCGACAGGAGGAAAAGGTGAGGACAAGAGCAGTTCTGCGTGGCCTCCTGCAGGGCGAGGGCGGCTTCCGGGGGGGATCCACGCTGGATGAGGAGTCCGGAGGCAGGCAGGGCTGGGAGGCAGGGGAGGCAAGCAGAGGCCGCCCCTGCTGGTGTACTGGGGTTCAGAAGATGGTGCTGCAGCTCCGACCTTGTTCCACAAGTGAAAAGGAAATGCCAAAAGGACTTGCAAGAGTGCTTCAGCCCTTAGGCCCTCAGAGGCCTTACCCCGATGCCTGCAATCCTGTCCAGTGTCCTCCCCTGACGCAGGATGGGAAGTGGACTGGCCAGCCCTCCGAAGCAGCCCCCAGGCCCTCAGGCCCCTCCTGAGATCTCTGTAAGTCGGGGATGGGCAGCTGATTACTGCTCTTCAGGCTGGATTTTAACACGTGATGCTAAGTGCAGCCAGGACGAATCTCTTCTCCTCTCACTCTCCCGAGACCAACATGGAAGAGGATTTGCCTTTTCTGAGAAACCAGGCAGCCCTCCACAAGTGATGGTTCCGGCTGGTCCTACAAGGAGCTACAGAAGTACACGAGGAGCCTGATGGGTACAACTTTCAAGAGTGGAGGAGGGGACAGCGTCAGCAATGAGTTAGCAGTTCTGCTCTTGGTACACACATACACCCTCACAGATTTGTAGACAAGGACTCTAGCAAACACTTGTACACACCTGCTTATAGCTGCCCAGGTCCATCAACTCAGGAATGGATCAAGATGGGGCAAATAAGGAATATAATTTACCCACCAAGATGAAAGAAGCCCTGATGCATGCCGTGTGTGGTATGTTTCCGTGATACAAAATTCCCCAAATACACAAATCTACAGTGGCTGGAGTTCCTGCTCACACGCGTCCTCCAGGTGACCTTGACCAAACCCTGATCTTGGGTCCTGGCTCAATCGTGTCCTAGTGATGATCTTGGGAGATTGCTCAGTGCTCCGCACCTGTTTCTTTCTGTGTACATTGGAGTATGACCTTGCCCTCACAATTGCCATAATCTCTTAGCCTGCCTGGCCCTGGGTCTGGTCCTCCAAGATCGAGTGTGCAAACCGTTACCAGTGCCGTCTCTAAATCTGATGGCCAGGTGTCCCTCGGGCAACTGAGTCCTCTACCCATTCAGTAGTTACTTTCTCCACACCCACTTGTCTGAAGCACTATTGCTAAGGTTTCTACCCTCAGTCCAATGTTGAGCCAGATTTCCAGTGACTGGATTAAATGTTGTTTGCAACTGAAAATTGTGTGCTAAAGAATTCCAGCTGTTCATAAGTCATTCCACTAGCATCGAATCGTGAGTTGGTGGCACAGTTCACAAGAAGAAAGCTAATATGGATAACGCTTGTTTGTGCAAATGCTTCCCTCACATCTGGTTTATATCCACCATAAATTGTCTCTTTCCCTTCATGAATATCCCACCCAAAACAGTTGCGGGGCCACAGAAGGTGCACATGTGGGGCTCTAGCTTGGCTGGGGGTGCAGCTCAGAGGTGGACCCCTTGCCCAGCTGCCCTGACCCCCACGAACACACATAAATTCTCTGCACATAGAGATGTCTAGTTATGACAATGTCAAGTGACCACTGCCCTTGAGGACTTAAGAGACAGTAACTGGGCTCTGTTACCGAACCCAAACACACAAGTTCTAGAAGCTGCAGACCTGACCTTGTTTAGAAATGGGGGCTTTGCAGATCTAATGAGGCTTAGGATCTGGAGATGAGATTACCCTGGACTCTCTGGGTGAACTCTAAATTCAAGGACAGGCGGTCCTGCAGAAGATAGACACCCAGGAGACCCAGCTACCTTGGGGAGCGGAAAACTGGCAGACCAAGGTTCAGGCCTTACTTCAAAAACAATCAGCGCAAAACGTGCTGAAGGTGTGGATCAGCAGTGAAGCGCCTGCCTTGCAAGCACAAGGCCCTGAGTTCAAAACCCCCCTACAGCCAAACTTTAAAAAAAGGACACAACAGGGAGAAGGAAGCCACTGGACAAATGTGGAGCGACGAGACTAGTGAGGTAAGCACAGAGCCAGGGGCCTGGAGAGGTAAGGGGGCCACCCCAGAGCTTTCGGAGGGAGCGAGGCTCCGTCAACACCCTGATGTCCAACTCTGACCTCTCCAGAGCCATGAAACCAACAACACCTGGACACCGGGCGTGGCGAGACAGCCCCTGGTGGGATGGGGCAGCGTCTGCGAGGAGAGACAGACAGTAATTAAGCAAAGACAAAAGTGATCATAATTACAGCCTGAGGAGATGGGTGGATGAACCCCTGGGGAAGGGGAAGGGGAGGGAAGGCCGAGTCTTCAGAGAGGAGCTGGCGTTTCCTGGGAGGTGCCAAGGACCAGGCGGGGAAGCAGAGCCAAGTCCACACTGGACGCTCACCCTGGGCCTGACCCCGCTGTTCCCCTCTGCTGGAGGGGAGCTTCCTAGGGCGCAAGGAGCAGCCTGAGGCGGAGCCTACTCAGGCGGCTGCAGGCTGTGATGGAGATCGCAGGACCGGGGTTGGGGAAGAAGTCCAGCCGCTTCCTCCACACGCACCCCGGCACCCCAAGATCGCCGGCAAGTCCGTGCTGGTCCCGCTGAGTGCTGGCGCTCCAGAGCCCCTGGGGTGTCTTCCTCTAACATATAAAACTCCCACACTCGCTGGCGGAGTGTCTGCTGCCCTAGACGGACTTCCATGTTGACTTCTAAGCCACGGTCCCATCCCAGCAGGAACCTTCTAGTTCACCTTCTTTTTTTTTTTTTTTTTAGCATCACCACATACCTGCTTTTAATAATTATGTCACAGATAGCATCTTCGGTCTACCGCTCCTGTCTGCCAGGTGTCTTGTGCCGAGGACGCTGGGTGTTTCACACACAGAACCAGCACGGCACCTCAGCAGCCCGAGGAGCTCCATTTTACACACAGAGCTCTTGCCCAAGGCCGGGGGCCCTGGCCTAAGTCCGGGGCCTTCGGCTCCACTGCCTGAAGAACTCTTGCTTTGTTTCTTTCTTTTCCCTGCCACGAACTCCACTACTCAGCCTTTCCAGTGGCATTTTATGGTTTTGCCGAGTACGTGTGTACATTTCATTTTAGTGTAAAATCCTTCTGACGTCCACAGGCTGTACGCCTCTCTTCAGCTTGCCCCCAGGAAGGGCAGGAGAGAGACTCTGGTGCACCCCATCTTATAGCCACCATCAGAGCATACCGCTTCCAACTCCTCTCAGAGAAGCCAGGCAAGCAAGGGTCCACAAGGTGTTCCCTGCCCTACAAGGTCATCCCCTGACTGCTCTGGGGTCAGATGCTGGGGATCCTGCTTGTTAAGAAAGGTCATCAGCCTGGGTCCCTTGGGGACCCCCCCCCCAACCCGAGGCCACCATGGAACACTCTTGAGTCCCATGCGATTGCTTCGCAGGTCATACTGAGGGATGACCTGGTCCAGGAGAGGCAATTTGATGCTCGTTCCTCCAGCCAAGGCCATCACCCCTGGCCGGGCGATTTATTAGTAGACAGGAGCCACAAAAGCTCTTTATCACAGTCACAGACTCGTCCAGAAACAACAATGTTGCCTTTCAGATTGTTCCCCCCTCCCCCCCCCCACCTTAGCCGGTGGATCTGGAAAGTGAACTGGAGCTTACCAACAGACTCCCCGCCAGACTAACTGCCTTGTTCTGTACCCCAGCAAGCGAGCGGGCTGGGCTGCTTCGGCTTTATCCCGATAAGATAAACACAGATAATAGCTTGCTGGAGGCTGGGCATTTTTCTATACCTGTCTCCATTTATATAGGCAAAGGCTGAGATGTGGGGGCTGCTTCTCCAATGAAAAGGAGAAGAAAAAGCCACTTTCTGGGTGCTTTTCCAGAAAGAAAATCGGACACAATTAGAAAAGGTTAAGTCTGTCTCTTTACAAACAGGTCAGAAATGAGTGAATCTGGTTGCTTCCAAATCAGGGGTCCTAAACCGGTTTAATGTGTCTCCCTGTGGGTGGCCCCAAAGAGGCATGTGTGGGGTTCAGTATGCCAGTCTCCTCTTCTTGAGGGTGTTCACAAATGTCTACAATAAACAGGAAAAATCAAGTGGTTTGAATAACTGGCAGAAGTGGGGAATGAGCAGAAATAGACTTATCCTTACAGTATTCTCCTTTATATTTACTTGAAATAGCCCCTTGAGGGGGGAAGAAAGGAGGCGGGGAAGGAGAGAGAGGAAGAAGAGGAGAAGGGGGAGGTACTGGGAGAGGAGGGAGAAGAGGAAGAATTGAGAGAGCAGGGAGAGGAAGGGGAGGGGGCTCTGCTGGAAAGACCCAGGTAGAAGGATCTGGGGATTTCAAGGCCAGCCTGGGTTTTAAGGCAATAGCTCCTCTCAAAACAGAACAACGTAGCCTAAGACCCCTTTACCACCTCTCATGATTTCATTCTACCAATATTTATTTGTGCCGGGGGGGGGGTGTGGTGTGGTGGGGGCAGGGGCGTGGTGGGGGCAGGGGCTGCACGGAGCTGCAGGGCAGAAGCTCCGGACCTGGGGAGGGGAGAGGGCAATATTTCTAGACAAAAGCTTGTTCCTATAGTGGACGTGGCTGGCTAGGGGCTGTCCCAGCCACGGGAGGGGACCTTGGGGGGGGGGGGCGTGAGGTTTGGGGGGGAACAAAAAGCTTAGACTCTGCTGGGGTGTGGGAGGGAGAGGCACCCCCTGGCCCCCATCTATCCAGTCCCATCAGCTGTTCTGCAGAAGTCTGGAGTGTGGGGAGGGAGGGGGCGGGGCTTCAGCAGCCCCCTCCCCCCAAGAGAGTGCTGGTCCACCCCACAGCACTGAGAGGTGTCTGAGGGGCCCTGTAACCTCCCTTGGCTGGGCCAGTGCCTTAACCCCCCAGGGCAGCCACCTGTCCACCATGCTTTCAAAGACAGAGCCTTCCACGCAGGACAGGCAGCTAGATGCCCCGATCACCGGCTTTTGGGGGTTCCCACCCATGGTTGCCCTGCAGAATCTGAGTCTTGGGAGGGCCCTACTCCTAACAATCAGTTCACAGGGAATACTAAGGGGGCTGGGTCTGCCTGAGCAGCACCCTAAAATCCCATCCATGGCCAGCGCTCTCCCAGGGGAGAGGCTACGGAGGTGGAAGGGCTGGCTTCGCATCCACATGCCACGGACTCCTTCAGTGCCACAATGTGGCTGGGCTTTTTTGGCAGGAGGTGAGGTTTGGGTGGGTGTCTTTTTTAACTTACAGTTTGTATTTACTGTCTTATGTCTATTTCTGGCGTGTTTTATAGAGACACGGCGATTCTGATGCTCTTGATGGTTTCCAGTCCACGGCTGGGTGGAGGGGTATTTGTGTTTGTGTAACGTGAGCAGTGGGCACAGCTGCCTGGGAACTGTTCTGTTCCAACGCAACTTAAAACGCCAGGGCGAGGGTAGACAGTTCTTATGCAACACGGAGATGGGGGTGGGTTCTGGAATCGCTTCTACACAGTACCGTAAAAGAGGGTACTGGGGGCTTCCAGGGAAGGGGCACAAGAGCCGGGATGTCATGGTCCTCTCCCCAGGATTCTCAGGCTCCAATGGAGGAGACGGATCAGCAATCCCAAGAGAGCCAGTGACTGGGGGAGGCAGGAAACGCATGCATGATAGGGTTGCGTTTCCATGGCAGAGTCTGCAGACATCAGAACGACTAGCCTCTTGCGCTTCCCATGCAGATCTGTGTCCTGGTGTTTAGCCCGTTCCTCACCATGCTAAAGACCTGGAGATTCTGCTGGGGAGAGGGAGGTGCAGGGGAGAGGGAGAGCAGCAGCTCCTCTCCAAGGGGGAGGGCCTACAGGAATGGTTCTGCAGGGGGACTGGAGAAGGGTCAGGCGAAACAGCAGGGCCCGAAGACGGGAATGTAGTTAAGCAACACAGGCAAAGCCAGGTGCTGGTGGCTCACGCCTATAAGCCCAGCTACAGAGAGGTGAGAGCTGAGGACCCTGGTTCAAGGTCAGCCCATGTGGACAAATCAGAGACTCTTATCTCCTTCCAATGCACCAGCAAGAAGCAGGAAGTGGAGGTGTGGCTCAAGTGGTAGAGCACCAGTGAGTGAAAAGCCAAGCCTCAGGTCCTGAATCCAAGCCCTAGGAAAGCACCACCTCCCACCCCGTCCCCCCCAGCAAAAAGCACAAGCAGATCTCTGACCTATCCAGTCACACCTACCCGTTCTGGGCATTTACACAAATTCGCACACGATTTTGACTGTGTCCTGGTACGTTCGGCAGAGCCAGCTGGTTTTCCCCTAGGGTTGGCACATCGTAGGTCTTCAAATGTATGAAGCATGCGTGACTTAGGGCAGGGGTTGTCAACCAGGGTGCTCTGGTCCCCCAGGGAACATTGGTCACTGTCTGGTGACATTTTAGTTGTCATGACTACAGAGAGGGGCATGTCTGGAGAGGGGTGATGGAGGCCAAGGACACGGCTGAGCACCCTACCCTGCACAGGACGGCGCTCCCACCCCTGACGGAACTGCCAAATCAAAGACGCCCCAAGGCCACACGCAGGAAGGGTGCCCGGGAGAACACCTGGGTATCTCTCCCGAGGAATGCTAAGGACAGAATCCATCCATCCCCGTGGGCCTGGGAGACTTCCATGAACAAAGACTTCTGCTCCATCATTGTCCTGTCACCAGAGCTCTGGCTCATGGTTCCGTGGTGGGACTGCCTCTTCTGCCCACCTGGATTTCTTTAGTAAGCTTTTCCTGAACTAGGAGGGGGCCTTCCAAACCAGAGGCAGCCGGGGAGAAAGTGCCACATGTGGGCCTGCTGTCCTGTGAGCGTGCAGCTTCGGGAGGAAGACGGACAGTTGGACAACCCCACAGATCCCATTCAGATTCCCCAAGGCTGGGGCCCCCCCGCCTGCAGCGTTCGTGATCAACTCAGGACAACCCTGCCCCATTTACAATCAAGGAGAAGGCACGTTTTTGGAGAGTGTGGAGGATGTAGTTGAGTTTCAGTGCTCTTTATGGATCAGCAGAGAGAATTATCTTTGAGTATCATCAGTAACCTCAGAGAACTGGCTCCTGAGTGAGTTACTCATCACACCGCATGAGGCCCTTCGATACATATGCACACCGTAGTCCATTTCTTTTGGAGGTACTGAGGATGGAACCCAGGGCATCACGCATACGATGCAAGCTGAGCTACCAACTGAGCTATCTAACATCCCAGCCTACATCGTGCACTTGACCCCAGCTGGCCACTTACAAGGAAGACTGTGGCAGGCTAGATGGATGAATGAGAGACAAGAGGTGAGTCCATCTTCTCTCCCTCAAGTCCAGCATGAAAGGGGCTGGCACTCTAGCAGACAGAGGCCAGGCTGTGTGTGTTTCCCAGGTACAGTTGCTACAGCAAAAACCTGTCCTCGGTCCACTTACTTATTCCATGAGTTCTAGAGTGAGACCATTCAAATGAAAAGTGCCAGCTGCATGCGGGTGGTGCACGCCTGTAATCCTAGCTTCCCAGGACGCTGAGATCTGAGGATCGCAGCTGGAAGCCAGCCTGGGCAGAAAAGTCTGTGAGATGTTGTCTCTTTAGCCACCAAAAAGCCAGAGGTGAAGGTGTAACTCAAGTGGTAGAGCTCCAGCCTTGAATGACAAAGGTAAGTGAGAGCGTGAAGCCCTGAGCTCAAGCCCAGAAACATCTCTCTCTCAATTACACACACACACACACACACACACACACACACACACACACGTATCAAGCCACTGTACTCTGCCTATTTTTCTGACTCCTTGGCTCCCCCAAGAAACCTTTAGCAATTTTCTAGTCCCCCCAGTTCATCGCTAACAACCCTGAGCCATCCTTCAGAAGTCTGACTTATGTGTGAGAGACCAGCTGGCCAGGTGCAACCTCAAGGGTATGTGCACCCTTAGAAGCGACAAAGAGTGGTCTGCTGTCCCCTTGGGACTCTCACGTGGGGTGTCGTTAAGTTTGTTTCCTGCTGATTCGATTACTCATGCCTCATTTGTCCGTGTCACCGAGAACAATGTCTTCTGGATGCATTTGGAAACCTGAGTCTCCGTGGTCAGTCTGGCTGGGTTTCTATTTAAGGAGGAGGAGAGGTCACTGTCTGGTTCAAAGAAAAACAGATTATGTGGGGGGAATCCTGATCTTCCAACACCTCCATTTCTTTGGTTCTCTCCAGGAATCCGGATTTCTCTTGGAACACTCCGGTTCGCTGCGGGAGCTGACCGTGGGTCACTGGGTCAGACCGGGCGACTCGGCTGTGTTCCTAAAGAATCCTCATTTCTCACAGAAGACTCCGGCAGGGAGCGGGTGGGAAGCGCACCGCAAGCTTAGAGGGCAGTGGCAAAGCAAATAATTACTGTTGGTAAACAGACCCCAGGAAGGTGAGCAGATCCAGCTTGTTCCCTCTTGCCTGTCAGACAGAATTTAATACCACTCTGTTTCTGTTTTTCTTCCCCCCAGGACCCAAGTTGGAGCTTGCTTAATTTCTGTTTACAAGGTGGGTCTCATAAGGAAGGAGAAGCGAGGCCAGCTCGGTGCCGGGGTGGGGGAAGGGACAGCGCCTTGCACACCACAGGTGCCTAATGATGTCTATCAACCATCACCCAGAGAGCCCGGCCCCCAGCCCAGGCAGCTAGAATCACTACCTACCATCAGCGCTTCTTTTTGTGCAAATACCAGCCAGGGTTTGAACTCAGGGCCTGGGTGCCATCCCTTTGCTTTTGCGCTGGCATTCTACCACTTGAGCAACCGCTCCCACTTCCAGCTTTTCGGTGGATAGCGGGAGAGGGGAGTCTCATCCAAAGTAGACTCGTGACCACTGCGGAATGCTGAGATTCTCAGATCTCTTAGCACAAAGACTGAGCCTCCCCAGCATAAGACAACTCTGCAGCAGGAGTTTTCCGCCTTTGATCATCGCCTCTTCCCCCACAGTGCAGGCTTACGCCGTGCATGTGGACTTTCTGGCCCTCAACATCCTGTAAGCCAACTCCACACCATCTGTATGTTTATATAGCTATCCCAACACTTCCATTTCTCTGGTGAACCCCGAATGACACACGGAGCCCTTCCTACAGTCTCGCCTGCATCCTTCTCTTCCCATCAGCCAGGGCCTGCACTCCCAGGAGCAAGGACCGAGTCCACGCTGCTTCCCCTGCTTCTTCTGCTCTCGCTCTTTTCCACTTGCATCCCAAAATGTCCTCCTGGAAGGTCCCCCCCCACAGCTGTTAGGGAGGCAGGCCTGGACCAAACCGGCAGGTGATGGGAAGGAAGCACCAGGCACCGTGCCCGTCCTTTCTTCTAGGCCCCCTCTACTCCTCCCATCACGCTCAACACTTCCGTTGGCCTCTTTGAAAAGACCCACGAGGTGAGCAACATCTCACAAAATGTCCCAAGAAGAAGGAAAGGTTCCTGACTCCGAACCCGGCACGCTAGGCTTGCCATCTGCAGTTGGAACAGAAGCCGCCAACAATGAGGACCGCATAGCAGAAGGCCACTCAAGGGACCGCACATGATGTCCCGCTTGACCAGGGCCACTGCAGGAGGTGGGGTGAAGATGCTCAGCTCCTTCACAAGCCTCCATGTGGCTGCGAGGAAGCTGAGGGAACACACAGCAGTCAAACCAGGGCCCAGGAAGGACGAGGGCCTCCAGGGAGGCAGACAGGGTCCAGGAACAGGAGACAGACGTGGCGTTTTTATAGGGGACTTGTCCCTAGAGAACTCACCTGACCTTTCTGGGCACTGTCACCTCTTCAAAGGTGGAGGTCAAAAACAACAACAGAAGTCAACTTCTTTTGTTGTTTTACAAAGGGTTTTGAACCAGAGGGCAACCCAAAAGGCAAAACGGCCAGGCCAGACCACCTGCGGGACTCTTGGGTCCAGCTCCAGCCCTGGCTGGTGCCAGCCAGGAGCAGGGCAGGGAGCCCTGGCGGTGGGATTTCAGTCTGCTTCTGCCAGCGCTCTGCTGAGAGATGCCAGGAACGTTCTGGAGCACTCAGAGGTGCTTTTCCCCTGGATGGTGCTGCACGTCCTGGTTTGTCCATATATAAAGACTCTGTTCTGGGATATGCTTTGCCACCCTTTACCACACTGCAGGTGGACAAAAGATTTCTACACTGCAAGTGGATTCCTTGAGTCACAGTGGAGAGCGGTTCCCCGGCAGGAAGGGGCAGGCCAGGGGCAGGGGGCAGGGCCAGGGGCCAGGTCAGGGGAGACACTGGCCATAGTGGGTGGGGTCCCTCAGTACTGGGAAGGAAAGGGAGCCAGGAGTGGAGATTCTGAAGGTTGGGGGCAGGGGGCAGCAGAAGACAGCATCAACAAGGAAAGTCAGGCCAGCCACTCAAAATTTACACCTAGAATCCTAGCGACTCAGGAGACTGAGATCTGAGGATGGAGGTTTGAAGCCAGCCTGGGCTAGAAAGTCCATGAGACTCTTATCTCCAATTAATTACCAAAAAAGCTGTGGCTCAACTGGTAGAACACTAGCCTGGAGCAAGAAAAACTCAGGGAGAGCATCCAGGTCCTGAGTTCACACCCCAGTGCTACCACTAAAGCAAAAACCAAAAGGAATTCCGGCACTTGAGGCAGGCTGGAGGCCAGGGGAGGGGAGTGAGCAGGTCCAGGCAGGGAGAGCGCAGCACTAACCCTGGGAAGGTGGGCTCGTGTCTAAGAAGCACTGTGGCTCAGCCATTTGGGACTTGGCCAATCACTTCTCATTTCCCTGGACCAAGCAAACCTACAGCTCCAGCCCGGGTTCTCCTCCTGAGCCCCTTGTCCAGGCTCGAGGCGCTCTGTCCCCCACTTGTAGGTGCAAGGGGGAGCTGAGTGCAGGCCCCCCGCCCCGCCCTTATTTCTGGACAGAATTAAGGCCCGGCAACCTATCTGATGGAATTATGCAGAAGAAAGAAACGCGTCTTTTATGAACAGGCAGGAGGTGGATGACTGAAGTCCCCAAGAATGCTGTGGTTGCACCATTTTTTTTTTCTTGTTTGTTTTCTGGCACAATCTGTCTCTGTGACTGAGCCCAGGGCTGTGCTCCCTGCGACAAAGGCCTCTTTCTTACGACAGTTAAATAGCTCCAGTACCAGTCCGGCCCTGACTGTCCCGCGCACCCCCGTCTCGGGGTAGCTGCCGAGCAGGGAGAACATTGCTGCTTTTCTCACACTGGGCCCAAATGAACTGAGGGAGAGTTCAGGAGGAAAAACTCAAAACCCCAATCAAGGTCTTCTTGAGATAAAAAGCTATGAGCTACAACAGAGATGAGGAAAAGCAAATCACAGATTACAGAGAATTCAGATTAGACAGTGATCCTGGGCTGGGTGCTGGTGGCCCATGCCTGTAATTCTAGCTGCTCAGGAGACTGAGATCTGAGGATCATGAGTCCAAGTCAACCTGGATAGAAAACCCTATGAATAGACTCCATCTCCAGAAGGACCAGCAAAATCAGTCTAGCAGTGTTGCTCAATTGGTGGAGTGTCAGCCAGCCGGTCAGGCAAGAGGAGCAAGCTTGAGACCCTGAGTTCCGATGACCAGCAGCCCCTTTTGATGCTCGGGCACCTGGTGATCTACCTGGGTGACACTGCTGTCTTCCCGTAACTGGCTGCTGGACGCAACGGCCAGGGCCGCACTGGGATCAGGGCACGGAGGAAGCCGGTGCCACCTCCTGCGCCTGGGAAAGCCACACAGAGAGCACACGCCACTCCCAGGGGGCTTTGCGGCCCATCCCTCCCCCAGGCTGCTCCGGGCTAACAGAGCACACGTTGTACGGAGACAGCTCCCCGTGCCAAGATGTCGGGCCCCTGTCGCCAGGGACTTGGGTGGGGGTGGCTGGGCCTTGGTGGAGGAAGCAGGGGGCCCAGCATAAAGGGCCCCTTGTACTGGAGACAGAAGGGCCGGCATGGTGGCCTCCTTGTTCCCGGACGGTGCCTTGTGGGGTTAGATCTGAGGGGCCCCGGGGCACCGGAGGAGCAGAAGAAAGGCAGTTCGGATTGTAAAATCATCTGTAGCAGGCCAGCAATGGAATGTCAGAGGTATAGCCTGGTCCTGGGGTCTTGGGGAGAAGAGATGAACTGGAGGGGGGGTATAGGGGTAGGGGTGCTGGCAGAGGAGGGGGTGAAATGAAGAAACATATACAGCACAGTGAAGGGTAAAGCCAGAGACCAGGCGATCTGGGGCAAGGGACAAGGGGCAGAGACACTGTAAGACAGAGGGACGTGCAGGAGGCCCAGGACCCCGCCGGTGCCTGAGAGTCGCACGCACACCAGAGCCCCTGGCTCCTGGACTGGCTCTGAGCCCATGGGCTGCTCTGCACCAGCCGTCCTGGGTCGGCAGCATAGGGGGCACCTGTTCTGGAAGCGGGGCCACCCCTATTTCTGCAGTGCCTGCAGCGGGTGGGCAGGTAGCCCTCCACAAGCTGTGTCTGGTTCTACTGTGGGTGCTATTTGTAGATAAATGCAGGTCACTACTAGAACCACCCACGGCTGTCACTCAAAGGCACAGAAATAAAGCCAGCCATCCCATTCAGTAGCCGAGGAATGCAGAGCGGGAATCTGAACCCAGGGCATCTGACCTCAGAACTCACCATGCTTAAATATGCTACACCATGCTTCTCATCACCCCTCCCCCTCCCCAAACAGGTATGCCAGGAAGGAGATGAAACGGGGAGCCAAGCCCCACCCCCAGGGCCCCAGGTCAGAACTTGGGCATGTACCCCTTCCCGCTAGGTCCCCTAGGCCAATAAAACGGGGCTCCTCATGGGCCCTACCGCTGTGTGACAGTTCAGTAAGAGTACCGGAGAAAGGATAACCCAGCCTGAGCACTCAGGACTGAGCACCCTGAGGAAACTACATAGTCATCAACCACACGAGGCCCAGACTCCAGGGAGAGCCCTCACAGGGACCTGCTTCTGGGTTTGGGAAACAGCTTTAATGGTTAAAAACAGACCCTCGCCCTAATCTGGTCTCTTGTCTTTTGGCATAAAAGGTGGTTTAACTCTAATAAAAGTTCAACAGAGCGTTATGGGAACGCCTCAGAGAAATGGAAGACCCAGTCCACCCCAAGACTTGGCGTGCAGGAAGTCCGCAGGGGCGTTTGCATCGGCGGGGGAGGGGTGGGGCTGGTTCTACGCGGGGTCTCCTCCCTACGCCACCCTCACAGGCTGGTCGCGCTCTTTGAGGGGCCACAGGCAGGGGTGCTTGGAACCCCTCACCACGTGCCCTTTCCCTTCCTGGTCTAGCAAGCTGTGATGTCAGATGACCGCACGGTGGCGCTGTCTGCCACGCTCAAACTCCACCACGGGGCCGGAAATGAAAACGGTGGAGGAAGGAGATGACAAAAGACTACCGCCGAATTCAGCCTAAGGAAGTGTGACAGGCGCTGGGAGGGGCTCATTCACCTGAGGAAAAACGAGAGCCGGCAGGGTCATGGGGGTGGGCCTGGCCAGTGACAGGCGGGAAGGATGGGGAGGATGGGAGAGAGTGAGCAAAGGCAGGACAGCTTTCCCTGGGAATCCCCAGCAGTCTAGGAGACTCGGTCTTGCCCCATCAGGTCTAGGTACGTGTGTTCACTTGGCCGTTTGGTAGAAGAACTACAATAGCAGATTGTTAAAAGACGGTGAGTATATATAAAAGCTCTGTTTTAGCTCTCAGAGATCTTTGTCTCCCTGGAGTCTTCTCATGTTAAGTTGTTACAAGCATGTTTTCAAGGAATGCACTGGAGCTGGGCACCAGTGGCTCACACCTGTAACCCTAGCAACTCAAGAGGCTGAGTTCTGGGGATCACGGTTCGAAGCCAGCCCAGGGAAGGAAAGCCTGTAAAACTTCTATCTCCAGTGAAGACACCAAAAGAACTGGAAGTGGAGCTGTGGTTCGAGTGGTAGAGTGCCACTTCTGAGCACAAAAGCTCAGGGATGGCACCGAGGCCCCGAGTTCAAACTGCAAGATGGATACAAAAAAAAAAAAAAGACAGAAAGAAAAAGGAAATGTACTGGAACAAAAATGGGGAGGAGGAGCCATTTGAACAAACAGACAGACAATCATACATCTACCCACACAGACAAATCAACTGGCTAATGTTGATTAATGACCAGGAAAATATGTTGCAATTTTCATGTCTAAATGAATGGTTGTTCACTTAACTAAGGGTTGCCGTCTTCAATGACTAGCCACAGACCAACACATGTATCTTATTAGCCTAGGAGAAGGATTTATCTGGCTTATGATCTTTCCTCTTTGATCTGGGAGGTAGACAGAGAAGGCTGGTTCTGAGGCTGCTGTGTGTAACTTAATGAGCTCTATTAGCTCCAAATGCAGGCTAAGCAAGCATCCTTCACCAAGTGTCTGGACGTTGGGTAGCACTCACAGGCTGGGACACCAGGGCAGAATGTCCAGCCGTGCCCTGGAGATGTATTTTATCCACAGCACACACTAGAGTCTTGCAGCCAGCCTGCTCTGCCATGCTCGGCCTGCTCCAGGATACCTGCCGGACCTGTCAGTCAAGGGAGACCATGAATGCCGCCAGTCAAAGTATCCGCCAGGAAATGGTTCCCAAAGCAGGATGCATAAACGCACATCACCTGGCTTATCCTGCTGGTTTGAATTCTGCCCATCATTAAGTGAGAGCCCCGGGCACATCTGCTCTCCTGAGAACTCGTTCTTTGGAGGTAAAGATAATAGAGAAAGGTGAACTGCTTGGGCAATCAAACTCCCCAAGGACACACAGTCTGAGGAACTTCTTTGAAATCAAAAAGCTTGACATCAAAAGCTGTGGTTCCCATGGACCACAGGCTGTCCTTGGCGAGTCTTGGTAATTCAGGGTAAGGAGCACTTCCAGCTGATCTAGCCAGGAAAAAAAGTGGGTGGGGAGATGAAAGGTCTCTCGGTAAAGGTGAGAGAAAAACAGCATGTAGGCAGCAGGTGGCAGCAGCCACACACGATTCTAGGACAGGGGACTCCACCTTTCCCCATCAGAAACTAACTTAAGCAGGAATTGAAATGCCTTCTGGGAATGTTTACTTCCTTGTCTTCTTCTCAGGTGGCACTTAGTGATGGCTCAGAACTCCTGCTCTAGGATGCATGAAAGGTTGGGCTCCGGTGGCGGCTCACCCCTATAATCCTAGCTACTCAGGAGACTGAGACCCCGTGGATCATGGTTTGAAGCCACCATAGATACAAAATTCCCTGAGACTCTGATTGCAATTAACTAGCAAAAAGCCAGCAGTAGAGGCATGAATCAAGTGGTAGAGCATTAGCTCTGAGTTAAGAAGCTAAGCGAGTGTGGCATACTCTGAATTTAATATGCCCAGAAGCAGCTTTTCCCTGGCCTCAAAAGATGGAGGCTATAGCTTTTTGTCTGTTTCTGTTGGAGCTGGGTTTGGAACTCAAGGCTGAGCTTGCTAGGCAGACACTTGAGCGGTATCTCCAGCGCTTACTGAGTCTTACTGCATTTACCACACCTTCCCTCCCACCATCCTGCCTTGGCAGTCCAGAACATTCAGGTAGGCACATCTGCTGCTGCACCTCGTGGCTGACTGGGAGCTATGGCTGCTACCAGCCCCTAGAATCGTGAGAGCAGACCAGACCCAGGAGAGGATCAAAACTCAAAGCCTGCTTCCTTCTAACTGATTTTGCATTATTGCAACACTAAAACTGCTCAGGAGAACCACTGTGAGGGGGACCTGTCTACACCCCAAGCCCCAGTCCTTGTCAGTCTTCCTGTCTCTGCTCCATGGTGCTGCGTGGTTCACCTACATCTGCTTGTCCCCCACGTTTCTCCTGTCTGCACACCAAAATCCACGGGGTCTGTCAGTCCAGTCTTCCGCATCCTGCAAAAACACAGTGGGCGGCGAAGAGACATTTTCCCCAAGGGCTGAGATCTTCACACTGGCCCCGAACCACTCCATCGGAACCGGACGGCTGCTTCCTTCCATCACCTCTGGGGTTGTGTGACCGCCCCGCACAGCCCTGGGATGAATCCAGCCTCAGTCATGCCTTTCCCTTCTTGCCCAGGGAAATACCGCTCAGTGACATCTATTCGTGGGACCCCGAGGAGGCCTTGAGTCTACCTCTGCATTTGCTTCCCGCCAAACCTATCTTCTCATCTTGGTCACCTCCCAGCTGCTGAGAGAAACACACAGCCTGGTCTATGCTGGTCCTAAGCCGCCCACCATGTTAACTGCCCACCGACAGATCATTTCAGCTCTCTTCTCAGTCATGGGTTTTCAATGATCACACACTGAGGTCAGACAATGTGGCTTGAATGACTTTGATCTTGGGGGTCTCTCTATTCTTTTGCTTGGACACAGCACTCATCAGTTTGGGCTAACATGCATGCATCCATGCTTAGAAGCATCATGTGTTTGAATTGCTGGTTTGGGGTTACCTATGTTCGCTTTATACCGCTGCTCGTCCTTTATCTGTGTTATTAATGAACACCATAGCGGGGACGTATCCACCCCCCCACTCCCCCACCCCCCCACCCCCCCCCCGGTGTGGCAATGTCGGCTCCTCCTCCTAATCGTCCTTACTTCAAGCTGCCATGGTCAGGGGCGATTTTCCTGGCCGATTTTCCTGTCCATGAAGGTTTCACCTTAATTCCTTCTAGGGTTTTCCGCCTTCAAGTCTGCTTTGCTTACTGAAGATTACACTACTGCTCAGTTCTCATTAGCATTTGCCTTATGTCTTTTCTTCCTTATTCTTTTGATTTCACGCTTCCCATGTCATGGTTCAGGGGCCTTGCACATAGCAGTGTAATTTTTTATTTAAAGCAAAAATTAGGTCTTTTAAAAAGACAAGTCTAGCTGAATGCTGGTGGCAACACCTGTAGTTCTTGGTATTCAGGAAGTTGAGATCTAAGGATCGCAGTTCAAAGCCAGCCTAGACAGGAAAGTCCATAAGATTCTTATCTCCAATTAACCACAGAAAAGCCAGAAGTGGCACTGTGGCTTAAGTGGTAGAGAACTAGCCTTGAGCAAAAGGAGCTCAGAGATAGTGCCCAAGCCCAGAGCTCAAGCCCTAGGACTGGCAAAAGAAAAAAAAAAGATTATAGTTCAGTGGAAGACTTATTCCACTTTGGTTTTATATCTCTCCTCCCAGTATCTTTCTTTCATGCATTTTTCTGTGCCCTCTCCTACTTCCTCTCTCTGATTAGTACAATTATCCATTTCCATTCTCTAGCTTGCTTATTTACTTATTTATTATGGCAGTACTGGAGTTTGAACTCAGGGCCTTGCAGTTTGCCAGTTGAGTAACACAGTTCCAGCCCATTTTGCTTTCGTTATTTTTCAGATAGAGTCTCATGCTTTTGCCCAGGTCTGGACTTTCTCCTAGCTGGGATTACAGGCCTAAAGTACCACAAATCTTATTAACTAATAAGATTCTTACAGTAGTTGCGTCCTAACTACTGACTTTAGTTTTAATGTATGCATTTTTCGTTTTTAAAAGTTCTGTGGGGTTCTTTTATTTTCAATTCTGCTTGTTCTTCTGTAAAACTCTCGCACTTTATCATCTCTTATTAAATATTAAAAAGCACTCCTTGTGTGCTCCAGGGCTTTGTGTTTGCTTCTATGAAAGCCTGGAAAGTATCTTTCTCCTAGACCAGTTGTAGGTTTAATTTCTTTACTTGGGTTTGGAGGCAACGTGCAAATTTGAACCCATTTCCTTTGTGCAATAATAGGTCTAGGGTTTTGATACCTTGCTGCTAGTTTACTTGATACCCCATCTCTTCCCTTTCTCCCCAGCATCTTCCTCGCTTCCCTTCAAGTCCTTAGCTATGCGGTAAAGACCATTTTTTTTTTTTGGTTGCCTGGTTTATTTGCAGTGGAACATGAATGTCAGCAGAGTTTATCACGTTGCTGAAAATATCAGTGACAGACTGAACTTCTTGGAGGAATGATGTCACACAGACTGTGTTCTCCGCAGAGAGTGGCACAGTGCGGGGCACGTGGTGGGGGCTCACTGGAGAATAAATGAGTGGGCGGGTCAGTGAGCCAATGAAGAGCCAAGTGAGCGCGTGAATGAGTGGGGTTAAATGAGTGAATGAGTGGAGTAGATAAACAGAAGCGAACGAGGGACTGTGAGGGACTGCATGAGGGAGCCCAGAGCCCCCCTGCTCGGTGCTCTAGGCCACGGTCGCCCCACTCCGTGCTGGCCTGACCAGCCCCGGGGAGGTTGCCATTTCGCCCAGGACTCACAGAGCTTCTCGATGGGGACGGGGGGAGGGGGGAGGAGGGGCACAGCGGTCCTGGCCACTTCCTCAGAGTGCAGGGTCTCCAGGCCCCCACTTGCCGCTCCCTCTGACATGTCGCCTGAGCTAAAAGGGAGGCACTGAGGCCCTCCTGGAGGACCGGGGGTGTTCAGGAGCGGAGAAGCCAATCCGCAGCCAGTGTGGGTTTCTAAGTGGGGTTGGCAGACAGCAAGTGCTCCTCCCTTTCCCTGCCCAGTCTCCTTATGGGGATCCCACGACCCCCCAGATCCTACGCATATGGCGGCAGAGACTGCGGCAGAGCCCCTGTCAATGCTGGCCCCACGGTGGGTGGGCTGCCCTGGGGTCCCCCTGGGAAGCCCTCAGCCATGCCTGGGGAGCAGATGCGCTCGTGCGCCCAGCCCCACCCCAGCAGGAGGCGCTGTGGAGCGCTTATGTAACTCGGCAGACCCTGCTGCCCAGGGGAAGGGTTAACGGGGATTTGCCCAGATACTTATCAAGACTCGCAGACAGCACAGGTAACAGCAGAGACAGATATTAGAGGTGACACTGAGATGTCGTGGAGGAGACGGTGCCACTAGACAGAGCCCAGCCTGTGAGTTCGATGCTTGGGGCACAGCTGTCGGTTGTGGGCACCGTCCTGGTGGAGGGTGGACGGTGTGTGTGTTCCAGGAAGGCCTGGCCTCTGAGTGCCTGTAAGGTCAGCCCCTCGGGCTGCTTTCCTCCTGGACGCTGCCCGCCTCTGAAGGTCCTCCTCGTCTAATGAAATTAAGATCAGAGTGGCTATGCCAGGGGGCAGAGCCAAACTCTCCTCCCCCGCTCCGTGCCAGCAGAGAGGCCTTCAGGGCGTGGAGTCCATACTTAGCCCTCGTTCCTGGTGACACCTCATAGATTCTAAAGCCCGTCCTTCCTCAATCCCCCATTTCATTTGATTTTCACAACAGGGCCTCATTTTTTTCCCTGACACAGGGAATAAGGAGCAAGGAAATCGCCGGGGAGAGAAGAAGGAGCCTCGAGAACAGGGGAGGTTTTAGCTTAGCTCAGGCCAGTTGCGCACCCCGCACATTCAGAGCCGCACACAAGCAGACACACCCCTTGATATGTAGGTTAGGGGTTCAGTAACACAAGCACTGGTGTTCATTTCAGTCAACGCGCAGGCTGCTACCTCGGCCAGGGAAACCGATGCGAGGTCTTCATGGGGCATAAAGAAACCACATACTGGGGATGGGAGAGAGTGCGGGAAGGGGTGACTTTGTCCTAAGAGAAACATCTCCTTCACTTGACTTACATAACTGAAACCTCCTTGTACAGCACCTTTAGAGTAACAATAAAATAATAATAATAATAATAATAAAATTAATAATAATGAAAAGAAACCATGTAAGTCCAGCAGCCCAGAAAGGATGGAAGAGAGCCAAGGTGAGAAATTCGCTCCTGACACCCAACAGACTCAGAGCTGATCACGCAGGAGGTGGGGCCACGCCCCGGGCCCCCAGGGCCTAGGCGCTGGCTTACCTGGCACTCTCAAAGGTGGCCGACGCCGTCTTCTCGACCGCCCCGAAGCCGACTCCAACAGCAAGGCCCTCTGAAAGAGACACATAAAGAAGGTACGGGGGGTGAGGAGCCACTTCCCACTCAGGAACGTCCGTCTCGCCACCGGGCCTGGTTAAGGGTACGCTGCGGGGTGACAGGAAATCAGACCCGGAGCCCAGCCCTGGGACCCGAGTCTGCCCACCGTCGGTTTGTGTACGGTCTGAGAAATAGTCAGCGTGGGTTTCTCAAGTCATTTGTTCGTGGCAGTAGCGTCTGCCGCGTCGTAGCTCGGGCCGGCCTTGAGGTGGTTATGCGGCCCAAGGGAGCCTCAAACTCACGACGCTCCTCCCTCAGCCTCCCAAGTGCTGGGGTCACAGCTGTGCGCCCCGCAGCCCAGCCTTTCTTGTTTTGTTCTGAAGCATTTTTTTTACAGAGTTTAAACAAATCAAAGAAGGAAGAGTTAGGTTGTGACACCCCAATATTATACGACACTTGGATCTTAATGTCCGTAAATGAAGACTGATTGGCATACAGCCATGCTCATTAGTTGAGCTGATTTCTTGTTATAGAAGCAGAACTGAGCTGTTGTGACAGATAGGAAAACCTAGAGTAGTTACTGCCGGCCCTTTACAGAAGACAGGGCCCTGCTTATTATTAGCTCAATTAAATGTAGTAACCAAAGATGAGACGGTGACCCAGTGACATCCTTGCAAATACGGGCCCCACCGAACACATCATTCATGTCTTCATAGTTGCAAAGCAACTGCGCCCATCCACCCATTTCACCCATGTCCCAGGCGATCTCTTCTCCATCCAGCCTTTGTCTCAGTACTTCGGTGGAAAACCTTTCTTGGTAGATTTTCTCTTCTAATTTCTGAGCCAACCAGGAGCCAGTGTCCAGCACAAACAACACTAGCCCCAGGCTCTGAATACAGAGACCCTGTGACTGGTTCCAGCCGGTCTCTGTCCCTTCCTGGATGAGAGAAGGTCCTGACCCAGACCTGGACAACTTCCTGAGCTCTCCGTACCCCGCTAAATAAACTGGGGCCTGGTCGGGAAGAAGGCTGGAAGGGAGGCCCGGCTGCCATCACCAGAGTGCTTCCGAGAGACGGGGCAGCTACAGGCCAGCTCGAAGCTTGGGGATGAGCCAGAGGATTCCTAAGTCCTGCCCGGCGGAGTTCGTGAACTTGCCAAGTCTACCAGCACCCTGTCCAAGGTCAAGTGTGTGCATGTGGCGGGGGGGGGGGGGGGGGAGACAGAAGTGGGGGAGAGGCTGTGAATGTTTGATGGGAAGGTAGGGAAGGTAGGATGGAAAATAAAGCTTGGGATCAGAGTTACAAGCACAGCCTTAAGACACGCGCCGGCCACTCCCAGGGAGTTCAGTGATTTCCATCAATCCAAGCAGAAAGGACACTGTCCCTGTGCCAGCAGGGAACATCTTCAGGTGAGATGAGGGCCAAACCTACTGAGTGAGAGGAGCCCGCTTTCTTTGCTTGGTGGGAGTGCTAGGATCTGAACTCACGGCCTTGCGCTTGCGAGGTGGGCATTCTACCGCTTGAGAGCCGCACCCTCTGCTCCCTTATCCATTGGCTATTTTCAAGGTAGCGTCTCTCTTTATTCCCAGACTGACCTGGGCTGTAATCCTATTTGTGTTTCTGCTTTCTCCTGTCGCTGGGGATGACCGGGGCGTGACACTGCCCCCGATACTGGCTGAGATGCTGCCGTGGAGACTTCTTTGCCCAGGCTGGCCTCGAACCATGATACCCCAGTCTCTGGCCTGGGGTAAAATGCCGACTGGAGCTCCTACCACAGGTGTTAGGGTCACAGGCTTGAGCTACTGCACCTGGCTAGAGGTCTCTTCTTAGCCAATAGTGGGGTACAGTGACAATGTGTGGGTTTCCCGTCATCCTAGCTATGATGGAAAGCCTAAAACGGGCAGATCTCAGTTCAGGCATGTGCCAGGGAAGGAAGTGAGGCGGCAGAGTGCCTGCCTAGCAAGCATGAGCCCTGGGTTCCCATCCTAGTACTGCCCAAATAATAATCATGATATCCTAATGGTCTGATTTCAGAGAAAACTGGGACAGGGATGTCTGAGGGTTCCAGGCAGCCTTTCCATCACAAGGAGGCAGCCTCTGCCCCACGCCCACAGCGTTAAACGGCACCCGAGCATCGGAGACGCTGGCCCTGGCGGCCTCCGTCCTGCGTGGGGTCTGTGGTTTGCACATCATTGGAAACAGTGGGGGCTCCGGGGCAGGGGGCTCTCTCAGGGACCTCTGGGACAGATGTCCGAGATCTGGGATAGGGGGGCTGATTCCAGATGCCCAGTGTGGTGCATGTTTCTCCCTTTGGAAAAATAAATAAATAAATGTGCTCTTCTCAAGCAACAGCTGGTTGACTCTGGTTGAAGTTTTCCTCTAATGAGTCATTTCAGCGTAAATGATAGCACAGCCCTAAGCATCAGGACTTACGTTAATTAGCAAACTAAGCCCTGGGTTGTTTACCAAGCAGCCCAAGCCCTTTGACAAGGAAATGCTCCTCAGCATGGACCAAGGGACCAGCTAAGTTACACCAGGCCTGGGAGCTCCCACTCAGGTCCCTCCTGCCTCGGACTTCTGGGTTGCCCACCTGGGCTGTGGGGCGTGGCCCAGTGGACTGTAAGCGCTGACCTTTCCACCTCTCCCCCCTGCAGAGGACTGGGGTACAGCGAGGGCTTCGTCTCCCTGGCCACCCGTGAACCTAGCCAGCCCCACAGCCGAGGGCCTGTGCACAGAGAAACGCATTGTGATGTTTGCGGAGGGACGCATCTTCCTTTCTATTCTGCTGGTCCAGAGACCGGACCACAAGCCATCGCACCCAGGTGGGCCTCGGCGGTGACGGACCCCTGGACGGAGCAAGGGGAAGGGAAAGAAGAGGGATCATGGGAGAGGCTGCACTTGTTACCGTGCTTGAGATATAGGAAGATGCCTAAGAGCTAAACAAATGGGAAGCGAAGACCAATTACCCACAGAGAAAGAACATCAACGAGAAGCAAGGCCCACAGTGAGATCAACAGATGGCAGACAGAACCCGCCGGCTGGGAAGGGCTGGAGTTAAAATGCCGACTGGAGCTCCTACCACAGGTGTTCCGCCAAAAGTGCAAATTACGAAGGTAATTAAGACGAGCAAACCAATGCGCCTGGAATATTATTAGGAGGCAGGGGCCTCTTTTCACAGCTTCTGCCACAGCGCAGGTGCCAAGAGAGGGACAATAAACCCTACAGGCTGGCTGGGTTCAGGGAGATGGCATCATCTTCAATACCAACTGGGCAGCAAGACAGAAGCTCGAGGGGCTTTCCTATGGGGTCTTCTCCCGGGCTTGAGCCTCCTGAAAAGTCTGTGTCTCCTCTGCGGGGGTACTGTGAGGTCAGAGCCTTCCAATCCTGGGCCCCTAATATTAATTCTCTGCACCTCACTCAGATGCCTCTAAATTCCCTGCTGTATGTCATTCATTCTCCAGCTGGACCTCTGGTTTAGATGCTCCCGGTATCTGTTCTAGAAGTGATCGCCAAAAAAAGCAGTCTAGAAAATGTCAACACAAAGGCCACACGGGAAATGAGAGGCGATGTGGTGACTTTTCCTTGTTGATTTAGGAAAGTATTAAAATGATGGCATCAAGTAAGATCCTGTACTAAAACACACCACCACCAGGAGCAAGCCCCAGGGGGGAGGGATGACGTGAAGGGAGCAGTTTAGTCATTTCCAGCTCGGGCTCGGCCTAAGAGAATAATGCCTTCAATTGCAGCCACAGGGGGCATTTTGGCCAAAGAAAAAGAATGGTCTCAGGGAGGAAGACTCGGAAGCAGTAGACAAGCGGCTTACAGAAGGAAAGGCAAGGTCATCCTTCTGTGTGGGGAGGGGACCAAGGGAGAGGGAAAAGCTTTTTCTCTCCTGGTGGGATGATTGTGATGAGGGGAGACGGTGGGTTGAAGAGAATCAAGAATGTGGCCCCACTCGTCCCCCATCCATCCAGACGCGATCTCAGCTTTACATACAGGCGCAGTGCTAATATCATAGCCAAGTTCCAACTTCCACTGGTATACGCCCAAGTCCTCCCTAGACAAGTCACCCACTAAAAGATGGGAAAATGCAGCCAAGTGCTGGTGGTTCACACCTGTAATCTTAGCTAACACAGGAGGAGGCTGAGATCTGACGATCAGGGTTCGAAGCCAGCCCAGGCAGAAACGTCCATGAAATTCTCATCTCCAATTAACCACCAAAAAGCTTGAAGCTGGACTGTGGCTCAATGGGCAGAATGACAGCCTTGAGCAGAAAAGTTAAGAGATAGCACCTAGGCCCCAAGCTCAAGGCCTGGTACTGGCGTACTCACGCACCTGTGCACACGCACACCCCCCCCCCCAAGAGAATAAACTACGTTGGAACACCTGCTGCAGGAGGGGGCTGCAGAGGTGATGGAGACAGAGAGGATGAGCAATCATGTCCGCTTCCAGTGCACCAGGGATTCTGGAGCGGTCACAAAGCGTGCGGAAGGGACCCTGGGCGCGCTAGGTGAGGAGACAGTCACACAGCGCCGTGCGGGCTCTGTGGCTCACCTTAGTTTATCAGGATCGACATCTCTTGGCTACAGGGCAGCAAGGACAGGGTTGCTGTTCCTAGCCTCTCTCTGGTTCCTGCAGCTCAGAGGAACTTTCTAGGGAGCCCGTCTGCCCGTCTGAGCTTTGGCCCCAGATGTCTAGCAGGAAGCAACACCAGGAAGGCAGGGACTCTGATCATATTATGTATTTATTAAGCAAAACTCTTGGCAGAACCCACAAAAATACTGCCTAGAGTCCCCATGGAGCCTGGTAAAGGCCAGATAAAGGGTGGAAATGACGTCTGTTATTTTCTTGAGCAAGTCGTTAGATTGTGTTTCCTACTGAGGAGCCCTCACCCTGTTATTTGTATTGGACAAGTGGAATGTTGAGAGAGATGAACCAAATTCTAAAAAACTTGAATTTATTTCAAATTCTCCCCCAATGAAGTTCTGCCCAAAATTTATTATTATTATTATTATTATTATTATTATTATTATTATTATTATTATTGCCAGTCCGGGGGCTAGACTCGGGGCCTGAGCACTGTCCCTGGCTTCTTTTTGCTCAAGGCTAGCACTCTGCCACTTGAGCCACAGCGCTGCTTCTGGCTTTTTCTATATATGTGGTGCTGAGGAATCAAACCCAAGGCTTCATGTATATGAGCTGAGCACTCTACCACCAGGCCATATTCCCAGTCCCTCTGTCTAAAGCTTATGAAGCTGATAAATTAAAATACTCTGTCACAAATGTTCTGTAATTAAAACAAGCAGCTAAGCACTTTCTGATGATTTTTAAGGGTGCTTTTGTGACACAGTCTATTGGCTCAAGCTGGGTCCCACTTGCACAGTGGTCACCCTGAAAATGCCATCCACTCAAATCCCTGCCACCCACACAGGACTAAGCCAGCTCCAGTAGAAGCAAGGGAAGGCAGCAGCCTCTTACGGGTATGAAGGAGAGCAGACAGAGAGCCTCATCTTTAATACCAGAGGAAGGATCTTGTTAAACACCTACATCCAGGAGTAGATTTCATTTTGCTTTATTTTTTAAAATTATTGTTGCAGTACTAGGATTTGAACTCAGGGATCCACACGTAGGAAGCAAGAGCTCTACCACTAGAGCCAAATCTCGAACCCGGTTCAGCTAGGGCCTCACATTTTTGCGCAGGGTCAGACTTGACCTCCGCTTCCTACGAAGCTGGGATCACAGGCCTGTGGCACCATGTTCAGCCTGTTGTTGAAGTATGGTCTCACTAACTCTTTTGCTCAGGCTGGGCTCAAACTGAGATCTTCCTATTCCTACCTCCTACCTAGCTGAGATGACAGGTGTGTCCTCGATGCGCTTCAGTTTGCAAGAGCCAGAGATCAGATTTGAGCCCTGGGTTCCCACAGAGCACAAGGGCGAGAACGCCTCGGCTGGAACACACAGTGCCAAGCTGTCCCAACCATCTGGACCTACTTCCGGCCCAGGCGGGACAAGTCTACCTCACTGGGGGCCACTGCTGCCCACACCTAAGTTTTCCCTAGGCAAGAGTGGGGAACGTCTGACCTGAGGACCGCCGAAGGCCTTTGAGGTCACGCCGTCTGTGAATGGACAGCCGCGTGTGCCTCTCGTTGGCTGCTCACGATGATCTGTGTCCCCCACTTTCTGTGGCCCACACATAAAATGCATTGCAAGATCCAAAAGCTCTCGGCTTCTGCCAACGTTCTCCACTTCTGACGGGATTAACTCCAGTGGCCCAGAGACACCGTGGGGTGGCAGAGGGGCCAGGCAAGGCACTGAGGTCTTATCTCGGGGTCTGTATGCCCAGGCTGCCATTGATAGGCTTAAGGTCAAGCGACTAGGCTTAAGGTCAGAAGTGAGGAGCAGGTCAAATGGGCCCTGACTCAGAAAGAGGACTTGCTGGCAGAAGAGACACCGTGGTGGAAGTCACAGAAAACTCATGATAACCTCTGTTCCACCCAGCAGGGGATTATGGTGAAACCCATTCACTCCATGGAGGTAGAGGGGTGCCATCTTTCAACGGACTACGCCATGGAGTCTGTGGCCAGACCAATCACCATGGTAACGACTCTTCTCCTGGCTCCCAAAGGCCCCAGCCATCATGCTGCTGGAATGTAATTCTCAGTGTGTAGTTTGATGGCGTTGCATCCTGGGGAACCCTGTGAGTTAACAACAAATGACTCCTGGGAGAGGGGGGAGTTAGGAGGTGCTAAGAGCCTAAGAAGCTCTGTATATGTGAGGAGGCTGACACAGAGATCAGAACAAGTACTTTTCCCAACATGAGCACATCCACAATAAGCTGGGGCTCAGCCAACTACGAGGGCAGGCGCCCTGTCTTCCTAGGAAGCTGGGACTGCAGATACAGGTTCTGCGAAGCACCATCACCACCCCAGTCAATGGGGGAAAATCTCCAGCTCTATACCTGAGTACTAAGGGCAAGAGGTCCCTGGCCTCCTGGACAGACCCTAGTCCTGATCTTATAACAAAGGCCCCTCCCATGATGCCATGCCCACCTCAAACACTTGCAGACCACAGGAGAAAAGTCTCAGCGGGAATTCATCCGGCAGTGCCTTCAGCCGAGCACACACGTACACACGGTAGACTCTTGAGAGCCCAGCTTCTCACCAGTTCACGGGAAAGGTAAATATGGGGAGCTCTCCATACAGCAAGAATGAGGGGCATTCCTGAGGCCAGGCATAGACCAGCAAGCAGCGCCTCGTGCAGCCCACTGGTGCCACTTGGCCCGCGCAACTTGGGAACCAACTGAGTCCTGTTGGGAAAGGTCCTGCCCAGAGGCTTGCTGCCCTGAGAAGGTGGGCAGTAGCTGATCTCCACTGCCCCTCCCCTGATATTATACAGGGCCACTACAGTCGGGACCTGGGCAGGGCAGGGCAAGGCAGGGCAGGGCAGGGCAAGGCAGGGCAGGGCAGGGCAGGGCGGCCTCATGAAAGGGAAAGGCGGCCCAGGACCAGGGCTTTGGAATGACCTGTGCAGTGCCTGGCTGTATCCTATCCACCCAAAGTATGGACGTGCCTACATGGGGGAGAATTTTGCAATCAGAGAGCTTATTTATGTTTTTATGATTCCTGTAGTCTCGGCCTAGAGCAAGTAGGAAGAAGGATTTGTTTTTAACCTCCTTGGAGGACTTCTGAATTAAATTAGACTCTGGCAGTTCTTTCAAGATGATGAATAACCGAAGATACAGATTCATTTATCATTCCCTGTATTTGACTCCCATCAAAGCATTCTAAAAACCAATCGGCACCCAGTGTGATGCGTCAGGTGACTGTTCTCAGTGCAATCCCAAGGGCAGGCGGCAGCGCCAGAGTGGAGGGCGCGGGGTGGGGGTGGGGGGGTGAAGAGAAGGGAGCCAGAGGGGCAAAAACAACCACCACCTGTTTTCCATAGCTCAGCTGGGCAGGTGTTGGTACAGCAGGTAGCCTGCCACTCCTCAGGGTGGCCAGACGTATTCATGGCCAATCAGGTCATGCCAAGGTCAGGAAAAACCCACATGATGGTCGAACTGCAGGCTCAGAAAGGGAACAAGAGGCTGGAGGCACCTCATGGGGTGCTCTCTGGGTGGTTCCCGGTGCTGGGGTGGTCTGGGAAGGGAAGGTCTCACCTCTGAGCCATCCTGTTCCCACTGAGGTGAGGTGTGTAGGCCCTGATCAGTGCTCCCTCTGGATCATTCAGTTGTCTTTCAGCCACACCAGGGCCCAGGCCCTCTGGGTGGCTCTGTGAGCACCAGGGAAGTGTCCTGGTGGCCAGAGCTGTCTTCCCTCCAGTGATCCCCTCGGCGATTTTCTCGGCTCAGGCCCTCATTAGCATATAATCTCTCATAGCATTCCCTCATTAGCATATACCCTCTCATTACCACTTACTCATTAGCATATAATACCTCATTAACACCCATTAGTATATAATCTCTCATTGGCATGCAATCTCTCATTCGCATTCCCACATTAGCATATAATCTATGCTTTATCCATGGATTTCAACATCGCTTTTCTGATTTCACTTTTTGTGAGACTTCAGGCACATAAAATGCTTCATCTCAGATTTTCCTTCAGCAACTCAGGAGTGGTTTGTGCAAGTCACACAGCTTATTGCTTTTTAACCAACGTGATTATACATATACATGGCCAAGAAATAAAGCCGAAAATCCTCAAAAGTCAAAAGCGATAAATTTCCCTATGTCCATCACTCATCCTTAGTTCTCCCAAGGGGTAATTTTTGTTTTTTAAGCACTTTCTGACTTTGAATTGGCCGGTGGATACCAGTATATCTTTAAAGAGCAGACTGCCACATTTGTTCTGAAATTCATCATGATCTTGTCTCCAGGATCTGTTGACAGCACTGCGGAGGCCTCCTCAGGGCTGAGAGCGAGACTGGCCCTCTTCCTCCTCTGCTTCCTGCCTGGACATGGTCGGTCACAGCAACAGCACTTCATCCTGGCTGGCAGATACACTCTACCCAGACTTTATTCCCAGGCCAACCCAGAAAAAACAGAATCCAAATTAAAAGTGAATTTATGCTACTGGGGCAATACATATTATTTTCTATGTAATCAGGTTGTTCTGGAAAGGAAGAGAAAAAACACGATCCTGAGGCTCTGACTCTTCACATGTGAACAAGACAGTCCCCAGAATCAGGGCCCGCAGATTCTTCCCCGCCGCCCCCCCCCCCCCCCGGGCCTTGGACTCAGAGCACTGTCCCTGAGCTTCTTTTTGCTCTTGAGCCACAGTGCCACTTCTGGCTTTTTCTGTTTATGTGGTGCTGAGGAATCGAACCCAGGGCTTCATGAATGCTAGGCAAGCACTCTACCACTAAGCCACATTCCCAGACACAGCCTCCTCTTCCCCCCACCCAGATTCTGCTGTTTTGTTTTTTTTTTGGACTCAGGGCCTGAGCACTGTCCCTGGCTTCTTCTTGCTCAAGGCTAGCACTCTACCACTTGAGCCACAGCGCCACTTCTGGCCATTTTCTGTATATGTGGTGCTGGGGAATTGAACCCAGGGCCTCATGTATACGAGGCAAGCCATATCCCCAGCCGCCCCACCCAGATTCTTTCTTCACACATTTAACTCAGATTCTAGGTGCTGACTTCTTCCCTCCCCTCTGTCTTCCCCTCCTTTCCCCTCTCTTTTGGTCCCCTCCCTCTCTCCCTTCCTTCCTTATTATTTTTAACTGTAGTAACGTAAGCCTGATATGAAATTGATTATCTCCACCACGGCTAAGTGCAGAGTTCAGTGGCCCTGAGGAGCTCCTGTGGTTGGACCACCATCACCACCTTCTGTCTCTGGAACTCATTTCGTCCCCATTAGGCACCAACTCCTCCCTCCCCCCTACTCCACTCCCGGAAGCCCCCATTCTTCCCGCCTCTGAACCTAATTACTTCTGAAGCCACGTGGAAGAGGCCCCATGCAGTGTCTGCGGTCCATCCTGGGTCCCTTTGCTTGTGTTCCTTCCATTTAGCTAGAGGGCTTACTCAAGTGTCTATGGAATGTTTGTGATCCATTTCTGACTCCTTACATACATAATAATAAGTTTGATTTTGGTTCTGTGACTCACTATTTTGATTTCACCTAGTATTGTGGTCCTCAACCTATCTACTTTTCCTTAGTCAGGTGTTGGTGGATCATGCTTATAATCTTAGCTTACTCAGGAGGCTAAAATCTGGAGGATTACAGTTTAAGGCCAACCAGGAAAAAAAAGTTCGGTAGACATCATCTCTAAAATAACCACTAAAAAGCTGGGATGGAAGTGTGGCTCGAGTAGTAAGAATACTAGCTGAGCAAGCTTGAGGTCTTGAGTTCAAGCCCCAGTATCACCAACCAAAGCCAAAACCACCACAACAAAAAATATCTCCTTGAAATGCCAAGTGCATTTTTGCATCATTTTCTAGTGTCCAATGTGGTTGCTGACAAGTACAACGGGCCATTGAAGACCTGGCAGAACATATTCCTTAGAATTCTTACAAGCTTCTCTTAGTTTGGGTCATGTTTTTTGTTGTTGTTTTTTTGCCAGTCCTGGGGCTTGAACTCAGGGCCTGAGCACTGTCCCTGGCTTCTTTTTGCTCAAGGCTACCACTCTACCACTTGAGCCACAGCACCACTTCTGGCTTTTTCTGTGTACATGGTACTGAGGAACCAAACCTAGGGCTTCATGCATGCTAGGCGAGCACTCTGCCACTAAGCCACATTCCCAGTCCTGTTTTGGGTGGGATTTTTTTTTGGGGGGGTGGGAGGGGGGTTGGTCCTTTTTTTATTCTCTGGGCCTCCTGCAGTGTCGGATCACCTGTCACTTTTGGGAGCAGGTCCATAGATGCATAGTGAAGTGATGACACAGGCAGAAAGGACAACTGCTCCACTGTGTTCCCCTCACAGGCCTCTCCGATAAATCCTCAGAAATCTCGCTTCAGGTTTCAACATGGCAATCGGATAACAGAGGAGCAGAGGAGGGAAAGGGAAGGGAAGAGAAGTGTACGGACACAAGGCTAAGTGCCACTGAATTTTAGGCCACGCCCAACACGTCGGTGTGCTGAAACTGATTTAGGGGAATAGCCTCACCAAGCGCCCCACTTCCTAAGCAGAAACACAGGGAGCGAAGGGCAGTGGTCTGGGGCGGGGGGTCACGTGCTGGAACATCTCCCTGGGGAGACGCCTGACTCACGGGCGGGGGCGAGCACGTGCAGGCACAAGCTCACATGCACACAGGACGCAGTGATACGGGAGTGTGCGCAGGTGTGAGCTCAGACACACTCAGCAGCCCAACAGTGACACGGGCAGCAACTGAGGGGTCACTGTGTGTCCAGCATCCTAAGAACCAGGCTATGCAGAACCCACTTAAAAACAACTAAAAAAAAGAAAGGTCTAAAGCAGCATTTCCTCAAGTGAATGCTGGGGGGCTCCAGCCCTGCCGCGTCCTAAGCACTTCACGAGAGTTCGTGTTTGGCACTGACCACGTGTGTGCACATGTATGTGCTACAGACACGTATATGTAAATGTCTGCACACGTGTGCCTGAATCTACACATATGGATGTGTGTCTCGTGTTTATGTATGTAGCTATTTATATGTGCATACAAATATAGATGCACACGTCTCTGTGTATGGACAGACAGATGCCAGTAATGGGTGTCTTGTGAATTCTCCAGAAAAATAATGAAGAATCCACCTCTCCAAATGCCTTTGATTTTAGAGTCTTGTTTTGTTTGTCTCTCGACAGATCTCATGACATATGGGGTTTTTTGTAGAGCACATTTTAGCACAGACTGGTTAGAAAAGACATTGAGAAAAATTATCTTTCTGCAGAAAGCCTTTTGGATCTGCCCGAGGCTGTTAGTACCCCGTTTGAGGAAGCTGACCCTGCGCTTGTAGGCAGACGCAGCTCTGGTGTCCACGCAGGCACTGAGAAATCCCGCAGCACCTGTGCGCCCCGAAAACGTCAGTGGTGCTGAGGGGGGGGCGTGGGGGTGACTCGGTCTACAACTCCCTCCACCCTGGGCTGCCTTGGGATGTCCCTGAGGGGGAACACAATCATCACAGGATGGATAGATACTCATGATCAGGAATGGCCATCTGAGAACCAGCTCTGCGAGCAACTCCAGTCACCGCACTCCCCGGGGAGAGGGCTCTGCTAGCATCACCTCCCTCGTGACTGGGTCACGACGCAGCCTGCGTGCATCCCCACTGAGCCCCGGCTCGGTTCCTGTCCTCCTGTCCCTCCTGACAGAATCCCCGCACAAACCTTGGTCACAGAGCCATTTAGCCCATGGCCAGCTTCCCCGCTGTCAACTGGACCTCACTTTGGAACAACACAAACCATACAGTACATACCCCGGCCAAAGTCAACCAAACTAAATAAAATAGAGCACGACTAGTCAATTTCCCTCAGCTCCCAACTCCTGCTAAGGGATCTCAAAGCAAGAGCTCAGAGGAAACATCAAAGGTCAGCAGTCACAGAAGATGGCGAGGCGTCTTTTGAGCACTTGCTGCTTTTTAGCTGTGATACTTCACATCTTCAAAGGTAATGCCTTCCGGGGCTGGGAATATGGCCTAGTGGCAAGAGTGCTTGCCTCGTATACATGAGGCCCTGGGTTTGATTCCTCAGCACCACATATACATAAAATGGCCAGAAGTGGCGCTGTGGCTCAAGTGGCATAGTGCTAGCCTTGAGCAAAAAAGAAGCCAGGGACAGTGCTCAGGCCCTGAGTTCACGGCCTAGGACTGGCCAAAAAAAAAAAAAAAGGTAATGCCTTCCATCCACCATGGCTGGAGGAATGCCTACATCTGAAAGATAAGCAATCCGCTGGGTGTGGTAATATACACCTGTAATTCTAGCTCTCCAGAGGCTGAAGCAAGAGAAGTGTGGGTTAGAAGCTAGCCTGGGCTATGTAGGGAGTTCAAGAACAGCCTATATCACAGAGTAAGACCTTGTCTCAAAAATAAGTAAATAAAATAAAAATAAAGATAGATAGCTAGACCACAGAGCAATTAAGTGACTTCCCTGTGGATCATCAATGTTTTGTAATCGTGTCTACCAAGCCTCAACTTTCTGCTTTTCCCACCTGTCCAAGAGCAAATATAAGTTTGGTCCACAAATCCTAATCTTCACCACCCCTCTCCCCCCAGGAAAAAGAAATTCCATCTGATTGTCCTTCCTTCACAGGCCAGGTGCAAAGCCTGGACCAGCGGCCATCAAAGTGCAGGAGGAAGCGCCTCACCATCTGCAGGAGGGAGGAGAGGACTTGGGTCCACAGGAATCAGGAGCCAGAGCTCGGCCTGGGGCTGGCCGTCTGCACGTGTGGAGAGCAGGTTCACGGCTTTACGGGAGGGCAGGCTGCACAAAGGCAAAAAACCTGACCTTGCAGTAAGGATGCGCAGGTTCCTGGCTGTACTGCTGCTATGCCTCTGTGGGAGCAGCATCTGAGGCCTTGACTTTGTCTCCCCAGACCGGTGCAGACGTTCCCTGCAATCCCCCACTCAGATGTAAATCTTCTTCAACCCCAGATGGACAACCAGGATGCCTAGGCACTACCCCGGGTGCCTCGCCGCCTCTCCTGATCATCACGCTTAACTCTTCAGCCCTTCCGGGCTCAACTAGACTTGTCATTTGGGAGGGGGAAAAGGTTGACCTTGAACTCCAGTAGCTGAGCGCTTTGTCTTCCCACAGAATTTCTCCCTCAACTGTGGTTTTCAAATGGCTGCCCTGGGGAACAAGGCATTGAATTGTTAGGAAAATAATTCCTTTAAATTTCTTGATGGTAACTGGATTTGACCTCAAAGCCTTGCGTTCGCTCACGTTGATGTTCTAGAGAACAATGTTTTCTGACTGAGCTCCGTGAAACATTAATGACATTTAAAAGGGTTCTATCATCAACTATTAGGCTGAATCATTTGAAAGTTCTGCTATTGGACCTATTTATCTTCTCAAGACATTTTGAGGGACTGAGGATTGAACCCAGGGCCTCACACAATGCAAAGCAGGTGCGCTACCACTCAGCTATTTCCCTAGTTCATAAGCATTTTTTTCAAAACTACAAAATAGCAATTTGATACAGTGCAATACAATGAGTTTTGGAAACCTGGCCTAAACTTCTCTCAAAGAATCCACATGGACATTTCGAAGGCTCAAATTTCCTGCAATCAAAGAAATCTGTATAATTTTGTTTCCCAAATGTATCTGACAACAGATCACACCTTTATTTTGTGGGAAGGGTTTTGGGAAACACCGCTTGGGAGAACTCACTCCTCCCCTTCCTCATGATGGTAGCTGTGTAAAATAAAATCCATTCATCCTGCTGTTATACTTTTGTATTCTACTTGTATTTACTCCACAAATACCGCATTCTTTTCTGCATCAAACATACTTGCTTAGAATATATATTTCATTTACTCATTCACTCACTCCTAGTTGCTTAGAAACATAGACGGAGTGACCAGATCGGTGTGAAGGAGCTACTAAGGGCTTTGTGTTATAAATGTCCTATCCATCCATAGAGATAAACACAGGCCACCTTTCCAAAGCCAGTTCCAGACCTTAGTCCTAGCTACTCAGGAGGCTGAGAGCTGGGATCGTGGTTCAAAGCCAGCCTGGGCAGACAAATCTAAGAGACTCTTACCTTCAATTAATGCACAAAAAGCAGGAAGTGGAGTTGTGGCTCAAGTGATGGAGCATTAGTCCTGAGTGGAAAACCTAAGCAAGCACACAACGCGCACACACATGAAAAAGCCAGCTCTGCTCTTAAAGAATGCCCGGCCGGACTGTCACGGTCCCCAGCAAATGCGACGGCACATCCATGACTTGCACAGTCTACTTTAGACACCAGAGAGCAGAGGCTGGGAGATCTGGTGGCTCCACGCCTGGGATCTACATCTGGCCTACACTCTAGAAGCTGTGGCACACATCTCTATTTTGTGGCCAATCAGTGAGCGAGAAGAATGAATCATGTATGGGTGGGGTTGGGGTTGGCACAGCACCCCCACAGGCCAGCCAACAAGGGCGATGGTCCAGCGATGGTGGAATCAGATCTGTCTTGGGGACATCTGCCACGGACATGCGGAGAGCTGAATCGGGGAGGTCAAGGGAGCTGGGCCCCCAGAGCCTGGGTGCCTTCTTTCTAGATGGAATCACCAACAACGTTCCCTTGCAGCCACAAACTTTTCAAAGCAGGCTAACCCCAAGGCTATTTTTTAAGCCAGTTAACAACATGTTTATCATTTTTATCTTTGTGTTTAAAGGTACCCCAAAGAGAGGTTGTTTTCTTCATCTAACAAAGGACATCTGAATCATCACTTACTGCAACATTGGGACCAGGATAATGACATTTTCATCAACCTCAAGAGCCCACTTACCACTGCAGCAATCAGCCTTCCCTGGCTCCTCCAGGGCCCAGCTTAACAGTGACCTACAACCACAGTAGGGCAGGGACGGAAGTAACACATGGCCCAAGAGGCCACCGCATCTTGTGATGGAATGTGGGATGCAAATTCAAGAACGACACCCAGTGACTTCAGATCATTTACTAGCTGGATGTCCCTCTGCAAATCACATACAGTCACAGGGCCCAATGGCCTCGGCTCTAGACTATGGGGTTGGTGATAAACTAGTGGGCGGATGAATATAAAAAGTTTCCCCAACCACAAAGCACTGTGTAATGTTGGCAGGGGAACTCTCCCTTGTTTAGCTGCAGTGAAGATGGAAAGAGACCAGAAGGAGCTGCAGTCCCAAGGTTTCTTAGGAGTAGAATGGCTGGGTCAATGCAGCATCTCTCTCTTCCGCCTAACACCCTCTATGGGTCACCTTCTGCCCATATAAGGGAGTTAAAGCGTGAACACAGGCTCAAGAATGCCCCGCCATCTGCCTTTACCTCTCTCTCCCTTTGCTCATTCTGTATTAAGCCACCTGGGCTGTGATGGTTCATCTTGATGGTTGGCTTGACTGGGCTGAGAACTGCCTGGAAGATTAGCAAAGCTCGTCTCTATGTGTGCCCATGAGGGGTTTCCATAGATGGTTTAATTCACTGATGGATTCCCTATGGAGAATTGGTAGAGCTACGGAAGGTGAAGTCTACTCGGAGGAAATGGGTCATGGGGGAAGGGTATCTCTTGGCCTCAGTTCCTTCCTGTTCTTTCTCTTGCTTCCTGGCCACCAAGAGGAGAACAACTCCGTGCCGCCATGCCCTGCGGCCATGATGCTGGCCACAGGCTCAGGAACAGTGGAGCTTGTGCGACTATGAGCTTTTAAATAGTCTCCCTGGAGAATCTGTCACAGGATGAGAAACTAACACATGGGCCTTTGTTCTAACCTCAGGACCCTTCCTCTGCTCAAAGTGTCTTATCTCCCACCTCTGCCTACCAAATCAATACTCACTTTTCAGACCTCAGCTCCCAGGTAACTTCCCCAGAGAAGGCCTCTTTGAATCCCAGAGCGAGGCCAGGCAACTCATATATGCTTTTTAGATGGTTGCCCTTTGCCTGTCCTTCTCACTATGTCAATTGCATGTTTACTGCATGTCCCCCCACCCCACCCCCCCGCCCCGGGCACTTGTGGGTTTTGAACTCAGGATCTTGGACTTGCTAGGCAGAGACTCTCACTTCAGCCATCCTCCCATTCATTTTTGATTTAGACATTTTTATGACTGGGCTGGCCTGATGGCAATTTTCCTGTCTACACTGGAGTGACGAGTACACACCAACACACCATCTACTGGCTGAAATGGGAGTCCTGCTAACGTTTTGCCCAGTCTGGCCTAAAAGTAGGATTCTCTTGATCTCCATCTCCTAAGTAACCGAATTACAGGAATGAGCTTGGCATACTACCTTGAGCTGGAAGCACTTAAGAAACAGCCTTGCGGGGCTGGGGATATGGCCTAGTGGCAAGAGCGTGTGCCTTGTAGACATGAGGCCCAAGGTTCGATTCCCCAGCACCACATACACAGAAAACGGCCAGAAGTGGCGCTGTGGCTCAAGTGGCAGAGTGCTAGCCTTGAGCCAAAAGAAGCCAGGGACAGTGCTCAGGCCCTGAGTTCAAGGCCCAGGACTGGCCAAAAAAAAAAAAAAAGAAAGAAACAGCCTTGCAGAAAACACTATCTGAATTGCTCTTTCTTGCCAACAGCAGGCCAAGGAGTTCCTTAGAGAACCATGTCCTTCCCTGGTCCATAGCAAGAAGAGAACCCTCAGCTCAGAGAGGAGAATCTACAAATCAGCCTTTTTCCACTCACTACATATATATGCCTTCTCGTAGTTTCCCACCACTAAAACAGACATCTGTTAGGGTTTTTTTTTTTTTTTTTGTCATGTCCCCTCGCTAAAATGCATTGCTCTTTGTTGAAGACATTACAGATGCCAAGGTCTTAAGTCACTGCTCCAAGTTAACTCTGGCACTGGTTTCTCCCACCTGATGTGAACTGCACACATGACCCTCCCTTGGGACTCCCTTCCATCTACTGAGAGCTCTCTGCTTATCCTTTCCTTCAATAAATATCTGCTCTTTTGCTTCTCTTCTTTTGTCCATGGATTCATTCTTTGACACCCATGAGATTAAAAAGCCCAGTCAAGGTGCTGCAGTTTTTTGTTTTTTTTTGGTATCAAAGGTGATTTTTCCACACCCTTCCTTCATCCTTCCTCTGAGCAGACCAGGACTGCACGGCAATCCCCCAACTCCTGGCTCCCTCCCCTTCACCTCCATTAGCATTTCCCTCAGTACATCTTAAGGCATCTCTAATCCTTCCCTGGCATCTGCTTCTCTGAGGTCCTGAGCTGATACAACATCAACATGTTGGCCCAAAGAGCAACATAGCCAACATGGGCCCTTTTTGGAAACAGACACATTTGGAACTAGCAATGGAAGAGAGAGAAATGCCTTCAGGTTGTCCAGATCGTATCATTTATAGCTGTGTTATTCATCAGATACATGTGCACTAAGCTCCTGCTGACGGCAAACAGGTGCGTGTGTTCAGATTTAAAGGCAGGCAGGCTGGGACTCACCCCCATTTTACACATGAGTAAACTATAATGGATTATTATAAATATGTAATTTGGTTATAATAGATCCTAATGATGTTCGAAATAATAGGCGATGTCACCTGGCATTTAATATGTGCCAGGCACTGTTCTGTACTTTTTATGCGTGTTGCTCATATTGAAACAGAATCCTTAAATAGCCATATACTAGGTGTGCGTTGCAAGTTGTTCAGTATGCCAGAGGAGCTGACCTAGGAGAGGAAATGAGAATTCTAACATCGCAGGCCCTGCAGGCCCATCTTGAAGGAGAAACCGGCCGGGCCCAGGCTCCCTGGTCTGGTGAAGATTGTCTCTGGTTTGGTGCCAGGTGCCATCAGCAAGCCATGCCAGTAGGTAATAAAGCATGCTGGCTCAGATTCTAACAAAAGCAGGGCTGTACGGTCAGCCATGGCTAAGGCCAAATGCAACATAGAGATGAGAAAAATCAACGTGTGTTTACAGAGAGTCATTTTTATCTTTTAGATATCAAACAATCAAGGAGAGTGTAACATCAGATGCCAAGTTAATTAAAGAACTACAATAAACTAGTCATGGGAGAGAGAGTTGGAGACAGTGTTGAAGTGCCTGGAGAAAGGGAGGCACTGCACAGCTTCCCCTCTCTCCCGAGGGCAGGCAAGCGTTTCTCTGCCACCCACGTGCCTTCCCTGTGGAGAGGGGGGTTCTCTCCCACCCCGCCCCCCCACCTCATCCTGCTTTCCCCTCCTCTCTTGTAGAAGCAAGCAAGCTACTCACTCTTTATTCTGATCGGATGGTACACCTAAAAGGAAGGCTGGCTCCTGCCTGGAGTCCTTCCGAACCCTGGAATGGGAAGGGTGGTCCAGCAAGGCAACACATAGGACCGATCTTCGGGAAGTCTGGGCAGGATGGGCTTCGGCGGTTTCTGAAGAGGTCTTACTTTACTACCCAATGCGCTCCATGATAGTAAGGTGGGTGTCCCACCCCACACCTGGTGCTTCCTCTTTACGCCTCCCCATCTGCTCCATAACCTGCATACCCGGGCTGCTCAGGCCTCCTGGGACTCTCCCAGCTCCAGGCTCCAGCATGAAGGCACACATCGCCACTCATTACTTAAGATTTACTTTCTCTATTACTCCTAGACCTGCTTGGTCTTTAAGCTACTTAGGGTTTAGAAATAGCTCTGCCTTGGGCAGAAGTGTGCTTTACTAATCTCCAAGGCACTATGCAATCCAGTGATCAAGCTGGTAATTGCCACCCATCAGAAAATAAACGTATGGTTTTTATTTTCTGCTTTTTGATCCTGATTCTCACTATAAACAGTTAATCATAACCATGTCAGAGTTCTGGACTGCATCAAAATCTCCTCTTCTAGGTCAATTAGTTCCTCACCTCTGAAAATATTTGGGGAAGACTGTGCCTGTACTGAACGTGTACGGATTCCCTGTTGTTACTCTAACAACTATTTACATTTAAGTTCTATTAGGTATTGTCAGTAACTTGGAGATCACTTAAAACTACAGGAGAAGTAATATGCAAATACGAGGCCATTCAATATAAAGGATTTGAACATCCACAGATTTTGACATCTGCAGAAAGTCCTGGAATTGTAGTCCCTGTGGATGAAGAAAGACTGTGCTGCCTACTAGACACATTGGGGAATGAGAGGCCCTGTAGAGATAGCTGAGGTAAAAAGTAGAGGTCTGTGAGCAGACATACATCCCCAACCCACTGGGCAGAGCCTCCTCTAACAGAAGCCTCCAGGAAACAGTCTTTCCTTCGGGATTGATTCCTGCAAGATGGCCTTAGAAGGACTCTATGCATCACACAGATTAGATCATTACTTGGAGGTAGCTACAAGAAGCCAGCAGGCTACAAGAAAATGGCTAAGTTCAATGACCTTGACACATGGGAATTATCCAGCCCTGATGCCCTGCCTCTCCCTTAAGGAACGTTTTCTGATCAGCTTTGAATGATTAAGCCAACTCCCTTACAAGTCCATTGACCAAAACACTCAGGCAACTCAGGGCTGGAAATTGAGGGTGAGGTGTTTGTAGCTCTTTCTCTTCTGCGGCTGAGAGATTGGTGTGGGTCTGCTTGGCATGTGTGCGTATATCAGAATGACTGTCAGTATCCACACGGAATTGCCCAACCCTGTCTGCTCTAGGACCACCTGAGGCACCACTTTATTTATGAAGCTATTTTTTCCAGGACAATCTTATGGAGTTACCATACGTTCCTGCTCCCTAAATCAACCCAGTCTGGGAAGAATTGGGAAGTCCAGATGGGCAAGACCCTCTGCTTGAGGGAGAAGTGATTACAAACAGCAGGACTGAGATGGAGTTGGCAAGCACCAGATGACAGAGTGGGGGCACCACCCCAGGAGGTCCGTTCAGTGCCTGCCCCGGACAGATGCTCAGATGCTATGGGAACCAGAGATTGTTGCCTCCATTCTTTTTCCTCGCACAGATCCCCACCACGCTCTTGACACTTCCCAAATGCAAACCATCGGGGACCTGTCGAGCAAGCCCTGAGCAAAACTAGCTCAATTGTTGGCAATACAATTGCCACCCAGAGAAGGGAGCTGAGTACTTACTTCCCAGGCGATTTTCAACACTTGTACACATGGCCTAGTTCCATGCCTACAGAAGCATCCCACAGAAGGAAACCACTCCATTTCACATGTGGAAAAAATGGAGCTGAAGTTCCCGTGCCATGCAATATCCTGTCCATGATAAAGGAGGGTCTCTGCCTCTCACCTGGTAACAGGCCATCTGACTTGCCTACTTTCGTTAGGGGCTGGAAAGTGATTAAATGTGGATCTGCTTCAGAAATGGCATTTTCATTATTTGGGATAAGGTCTGAAAAAAAATCACATTCACATTTGATGTTCTGCTCAATATGACTTAAATCAAAACAAGACTAATACGCTTATTGAACTGTGTGCACTTTAATAGGAACACAACTCTGAGGCAAAGGAGGGAATTCTAGTAAGCAACTTTGGGTATCTTTTTAGGCTTCAGGGTAAGAGAATCCTGGTGGAGGAAAGGAGGTGGCTATCTGGAAAAGATCTTTCTCAGAAACATTGTAAATCAGACCAGGACAAAATGTTGCTGGATTGCAATAGTGTCTCCCCCAAAAGTCATGTTTACCTAGAACCTCAGAATGTGACTTGGTTTGGAAATAGTTTTTGAAGATGTAATTAGGATGAGGCCATACTGGCCTAGGCTGAGACTAAAATCCAATACTGGCTTCTTTATAAGAAGGGGAAAAAAGGAAACCAGAGAGAAGGATGTGGGGTGACAAAGGCAGGGCTTGAAGCGAGACATCGACGGCCCTCGGAAATGAGACTGGTCAGGGAAGGGCCGGAGAGGCTTCAGAGGGAGCACAGCCCTAGCCACACCTTGGATTCAGACTCGCAAATTCTAGAACTCTGAGAGCAATGACTTTCTGTTGTTCCCAAACCACTCAGTTGGCAGTCCTTCACTAAGGCATTAGGAACACAAGTGGTACCAGAGGATTCTGAGTCAGGCACAGTGCTTTTGGCACATTGTCCCATTTGCCCTGAGGGACATGGCTTAGAATGAGGACAGAGGATGCAGAGGCAGCAGAACTCAGGAGCCAAGTGGCCGGCCTCAGGCCCAGTCATTAGGCTGACAGGATACAGAAGGCCAGGTCACCCCAATCTTCTCATGGCTACCCATCATACCATGATGGGTATGCATATCCCATAGGAGTGTGGCCTCAGTTACTGAGGCTCACAGAGGGGCTGGGCAGCCTAGCGTGGCTTTTCCTATAGCACAGGGCAAGTCCTTTCCCAATGACATGAAGGTAATTCTCATTTTCTTGCATCCTTTGTTTTACGTAATTTCTGCAGTGATGACTCAGAATCACCTTGGAAGCATTCATTATTGCATGGCCACATGATACAGTGATGGTCTGCGTCATCTTGAAGCAGAAAGGACGCCAGGTCCTTGTGAGAGAGCCGTCCCTGGCAGGTGGCATCCGCACGAGCAACGTGTGGTCATGGATTTCACACCCACCTCCTTTTCATCGGGGCATCTGCTTTCCTGTCTCCAAGTTGTCATGGAGGCCCAAGTTCATCCAGACCTTTCCTCTTTCACATTACATTTGTTTCTTCTTCCCGCAGGTGGGGGAGGCAGATAACTGAATTCCTAAGTACTGAGCAGTACGACTAAGGCATTCTTGTATGGGTCAAGTTCATGTTTCAGGACACTGACCTACCTTCCTTCCCTCCCTCCCTCCCTCCCTCCCTCCCTCCCTCCCTCCCTCCCTCCTTCCCTCCCCTCTCACTGGGGCTTGAGCTCAGGGCTTTGCACTTGCTTGTTTTTTTGCTCAAGGATTGTACTCCACCACTTCAACCACACCTCCACTTTGGTCTTTTGCTGATATTGGAGATAGCAGTCTCAGGGACTTTTCTGATAGGACTGGCTCCGAATTTCAATCCTCACATCTCAGCCTCCCAAAGTGCCTGTCTTTGGCTTCTTTCTTGAAAGGCAGAGCTCTCCTACCCCAACATTCTTGTTACTTAGAGATGTTCACGGCCAAGGAGTGAACCTATCTTTTTATCTTGCCCTTGCTGAAGCTAACAATTACCTATATTCTGGTGCAGGGAATGAACTGGACCTGGCTTTCGGCTTCAGATGTTGGCTTTCTGCCCATCCATTTGTCTTCTCCAAATGGTTGAATGGCCTTTCAAATGCACTTAGTGACCTCCCAAATATGCTGGGGCATGCGACATGTTCAATCAATTGTTTGCTGGCTCTATGACCTCCTAACTTCCCTCCTTGCCCGAGGCTGTCGGGGAGGGGTCACTAACAAGCTCAGCCTGTACTCACCCACTCGACACTGCCAGCGTGCCTTCCCCTTCTCCGGCAGCTCGTGTGGTCCCCCCCCCCCCCCCGCCCCCGGCCATCAGCCAGGCCACCAGGCTCACAGTCAGCACTGTTCTTACAGGAGTTTCTTGGTGGGTCTCTTACAGTCTCTCCTCTCCCAACAGAGCGAGGAGTCCATGAGACCCACACCCTCTTCTGCCCCCCCAAGGAACACATGTCTCTTGTCTTGTAACCCATAGGAAGCTGAAAATACCCTTATGAAACACACAGGAATCCTTTCCCCAACAACCACATAGCGGACCTGCATGGACCATGCCCTGAGCTGTTCACGTGCTTACCGTGTGCCTGGTCTGGACATCCAAGACCTATCACGTGGCCAAGGCAAAGGGCTAAGCCCCATTTGCATTGTTTCAACACAGTTTCTGGGCTCTAGAACACAGGTAAAGATACAAGGAAGGAAGGGAGGGTGTGTAGGTGTATGAAAACTGAGTGGACCAACATTATCCAGAGAAAATGATCTTCAGGCAAATGCTGGGTCAACTGGGATGTTTCTGGAAACACTCCCTAAGGGAGATTAATATAAACACTTAGCTTCCCTTCATGATCAGGGGGTGATTTTAATGGGGCGGGGGGGGGGGGCTCACCACATTGTAACAAAATTCTGCTCTCCTGAGAGCCCCACTGCACTCTGTGACTTCAATTCTGAGGAAAAAGCTGACAGCATGACAGGTGCAATCCTGACCCTGTCGGTACAGAGGACAAGACGCCCTACACGGCGGGGCACCGTGGGGATGCTTGCAAGCACATCTGGACACTCCTCCACTTAGTCCAAGCTCTTATCACCAAACCTATCGGGTATTACCTGTCTCTCCCCTTTCCCAGGCCTCATACATCACCATTGCCAAAGGGAACATTCTATGACTGTTTTACAGGTTCCTGTAGAAAACCCGGGGAAAACAGCAAGTCCTGTCCACTGGCATGCCTATCTTGAGCCTGCTTCTCCCCTCTCCCCTTCTGACTTTTCCTTCCATGCCAGGGAAACATGCTTTAGAGAACCATTTTTCTCCCAGCAACCTCCAGGGCAGAGAGAACTTCTTACTGAAACCTGCCCCTCACTTCCAGCACTTTAGAAATGCTTTGAAATTTCTGCCATCTTGCTCTATTTTTATCCCAAGCTATGTGCTACAGGGACTGGAGCCGCTATTATCAATATTCTCGAGTAAGAGCAGATTCAAAATGTTCTTGGAGAACAGACTTTTAGCACATTTGATCCTGATAACATACTTCACTTCCCATCTACTATCATTAGAAAAAAAATAAAGAACAGTAATTCTATTTATAAAAAGCCCTCTTCATACCAAGTAGTTAGATTGTGTCCCCTTTTTTCCCCACCAAGCTCTAAGTACCTGTTCCCAGGAACAAGAATTTATATGAAAACTGGCTCTTAGCAGAGAGCAGTAAAGTAAGCCTCTTGACCTGAGATCATCCTGAATTAGGATAGACTTTAAATCCACAACTTTATCCCTGTAAGAGGAAAGGAAAGGAAACTGAAATTGCTACAGAGAGGAGAGAATTCTGTGAAGACAGAGGTAGGAGTGATATGATTGGAAGCCAAGAACACCAAATACTGCCAACATTCACCAAAGCTAGGGAACACATTCTCTCTCAGAGCCTCCAAGAACCAGCTCTGTTAATAACTTCACTTTGGACCTTCCCCCCTCCAGAGTCAAGAGGCAAAGTATTTCAGAATATACTGTCCAGAATGTGGTGCTTGTTATAGCAGCCACAGGAAAGATACACTTGGCCAAGATCCCCAAACGCACAGTCCAGGAGAAGCCTGAAGCTACTACCCTGCCAAGAGAAATGGAAAGAGAAGATAAAAGGGCCAACGCCAGTTCACCAAGTATCTAAATCACCAGTGGAATTTTTACTTACTCATTTACAGCCCCTCACTGCTATGGTTTAGCTATGAAGTAACTTGTAAGAAGGTTCACAGAGTGAAGGGCTTGGTCCCCAGCTGCTGGTGCTAGTTGAAAAGTACCCTTCCCCAGGAAGGTCCAATCCTTTAGCTCAGCTGGGTTAGGTGCCAGTATTCCTCTGTGCTAGGCCACAGAAATGAGATGTGGACTTTAGTTAACAGGTTTTCCTGAGCCACCTGGTTCCCCTTCCCAGTGGACACTCTGCGGCTGGACGTGAGAGTACGTACACAGGTTAGCCAGGGGGATAAGAAGGAAAGAATGCTGACCACAGTGTGGTCTGCCACCTGCAGGGACTGGTGGGTTTTATCAGAGGGTGTGGCCTCTGCCAGAAGGTAAGAAGTTCCTGTGGCCAGTGCTGCAGTCTGAATATGAACTTTCCCTCCATATGCTGAAATCCAAAGACCCAAGTAAAGACATTAAGGTGTTAGGTCACGTGGGTGCAGCTCTCATGAGGGAGCAGTGCTCTTATTTTAAAAGCCCAAGGCGGCCTCTTCCCTTCCTACCATTCGAGGACAGTGAAAGAACACAGGCCCTCACCATACACTGATCCAGCTGCTGCCTTGATCTTGGCCTTGCCCAACCTCCAGAATCCTGAGAAATAAGTCTCTGTGTCCATAAGCTGTTTAGAACACAATGTCTTGTTCTAGCAACCTAACAGACTAAGACAGCCAGGCTGCTGAGTTAGGCTGTCCCCTCATATCACGTGCCAGGACCTCGCTATGAGCAGATCAAATTCAAAAGCTAGATGTCTCCCTTGGAGGAGCAACAGAGAGCTGAAAATGGGCCTATCCAGACCTCAAACACTTGGTGCATCCAAGTTGGAAATGGGTCATTTTTCATTACCCCTTCTCTTCTGCTCCTCAGACCAAGTGACTGCCAAGTTCGGCCCAGTTCTGCTGACTCTACCCCAGGCAGGTATCTCTAATACCACTACTCTGTGGGAGACTGAACTCCTACTGCACATCCACTCACTCCTTGCCTAGGGACAGGGTTCTTGTTGGACAAGGACTGTAAAGGTAGACTTTATTTCCCGCCTTTATAAACTTACAAGACATACATGCACTTCTATCATAGACACACCACAGTTTCACACACCCTAGGCAACACACGTCCCCAATTTACCTTTGCTTGGATGGCCACAATACCCTCCTAAATAGCCTTTATACCGCTAATCTGTGCCTTTGAAATGTATTCCTCATCTGTGCTCAAAAGGTGTAACGCTGTCTAGAGATACCGGTCCATTCCTCTGTCAGATGAAGAATTAAGAGTAGGGAAGTACAGTAAATTATCGAGCTTATTGAAAAGTAGAAAGGGGAGCCAGAGCTGGGGATCTATTCTGATTTGCCTGGAGGGCAACTGTTTTTGTATAGGGGCTCCTCCCATATCTCCTCCAGTGGGCTTTGCACTGGTTGATTGATGGCATATGTATGCACCATTGGCTTTTTCCATTGGTTTTTCCATTTCAAGGGGCAGTGGGGAGGGTTCCCTGCTTGAGATGGGTTGGGGCATGGAAAAACAATGATCACACCTGATCATGTACAAGGCATTACCTCATTATGGATATAGGATTTGGAGCAGAAACCCAGGGCATTGTGGGAAGAAATACTCGAGTGGGCCTGCTGTTGTCTGACAGGTATTTTGTTCACAGTTTTTCTATCTCTATGTACCTAACAGTTCCCTTTTCTTTCCTCTGAGTGTTTTCCAATTAGATTGGTCACAGCTCATTCTTAGGCTGCTAATATTCATCTTCTTCACTTCCCCTCTCCATTTATTAATCACTGTGGGCACAGTATCAGAAACCTATAGGAGCTTGAAAATACCCACAGAGGGCAGTGAGCCAGGGTGGAGGCCTTGTGGTGCTGTCTTACGGCTGGGAAACAAGCAGGCCTGGGAGCCAGAATATGACAGAAACATCACCCTATGGGGTCAGTAAGCCTATGGTCAATAAGGACTCCAGGCATGCCAAAATGGCCAGTGCAAAGTTCTTTTCTTGATTTACACTGTAACTATGGATGCCTTCAATCCCGGCTCTTCCAGAGAATTAACCAGTGGCCTGTGCCAACAAAATTTTACATTTATCTTCCTGTCTTACTGTAAATAATCCTATTTCAAAGGCAAATGTGCTATCTGCACTCCTACACGTGTCTTATTTTATACATCACAGCATGCCTTTCCATCAAGATAGAAAAGTTGTCCTAGATACCAAAATAAGCCTCCTTACCACACCCTGAAATGTTTAGCTGGCTATGAGAGTGAATTCTAAGATGAATGCTGAGGTATTTTTCAGGGCCAGAAGACACTTGGGATATTCCTCGATGACCAGGGTGTGCACATGGAAACTTCTAGAGCTATCTGGGTAGGAGGTGGATGGACACCCACCTGGGAGGCGGGATGAGGGCATGGAGATGCTAGGATGAACCCATCCTGGAGGTAGCCTCTAAGCAGAGAGGTTCCCCTAGGTTTAAGATTCAGCACAGCAGACTTAGTATCCACTTACAGGGACAAATGCATCTCAAGAGGTTCTGAAGTAGTATTCTGATGGCAGATTATCTATCACCTTGGTTGTAATAAACCCAGAAACTTCAAAACAATTCTCCTCTTATAACCTAAAATCTTGTGGTTCTACAAGTGCTTCCCTTTTTTCATAGACTACTTCCTAGCTATTCAGATGATTAAATTAAATGCTTAGCCCAGACTGTAGAATCTTGGCAGAAAAGATTAAGATAGCAAAAAAAAAAAAAAAAAAATCAAGTATGCAGTGAGTTCAACTTTGTCCAGCCAAGCCCACCGGCAATACCTACATTACAATACCCAAACCACCATGCCCTCTGTCCCTACTTGTGTATTTGACTGCTCTCCTAGGATGCCATACCCTCAAACCCCCCAGTTTCGCCTCATCCGCCCCTAGTTGTCTCTCTGGATCACGCCAGTACTCTACGCTCTCATGGCACCATCTCCTTCTCCACTAGAGATGGATTCATCAGATTTCAAGACTCACATGTATTTGTCCAATTCCTTAATATCCTTCCAGGGACTGCATTTCAAATCCCTGTGAGGCCGGGGATGGCATTTCTTATTCACTACGCTCCCAACACTTCAAGCACGTTTGGTGTAAGCAGCCCATAATTTATTAATCATTGGTTCCCAGCAGTTGAGCAAGTCAAGTAGCCTCTAATTGCACTTCTGTGTCCAGAAGCCATCCTTTCCCCCTGTCTAAACTCGCATGCCAGGCTATTTGTGCCCGTCTTCCTGGGACCCCCCCGAGCCCATTTGCTCTGTGTCCATCTTGGGTCAACTCTCCCACTAGTTATCTTTCATTGCCTTTCCTGGGCAAGCACATCCACAAAAATCGTTTTTGCACGGCGTTACGAGATTTCTCTAGGGCAGGAGATGTAGCTCAGCGGCACAGTGCATGCATTTAGCATGTGTAACAATAAAATCGTCTCCTATAATGATCTCTTCCGCCTGAGGATCACTCTACAACAGCATGTGGGGGATTCCTGAAGATCACTCAGCGTCTGCCTGTTCTCTTGGATACTGAGAAGCCAAGGCAGGTAGCTGATGTTACATGCCAGACGGCAGGCTCCAGGTTTAGACTGACTTTCAATAATTATTCAAGTCTTTAAAAAAAAACTATTATTTCCTTCTTCTTCTTCTTCTTCTTCTTCTTCTTCTTCTTCTTCTTCTTCTTCTTCTTCTTCTTCTTCTTCTTCTTCTTTTTTTTTTTTTTTTTTTTTTGCCAGTCCTGGGGCTTGGACTCAGGGCCTGAGCACTGTCCCTGGCTTCTTTTTTGCTCAAGGCTAGCACTCTACCACTTGAGCCACAGCGCCACTTCTGGCCATTTTCTGTATATGTGTGCTAGGGAATTGAACCTAGGGCTTCATGTATACGAGGCAAGCACTCTTGCCAATAGGCCATATTCCCAGCCCCTATTATTTCCTTCTTAAAACCTACCTTTTGGTTAGGCATGCTCATAAATCTATTTCCAGGAAAAAGACTGTAAGAAGAACCCACATATACTTATTTTTTTTTTCCAGTCATGGGGCTTGAACTCTGGGCGTGGGCACTGTCCCTGAGCCCTTTAGCTCAAGGCTAGCACTCTACCACTTGAGCCACAGCGCCACTTCCCTCACATACACTTTTGAGAAACAGGAGGGAAGTTTTGCCCCATCAAACACTAGCCTCACCCTAAAAACTGGGGATGACAGGAGTCTGGGGAATGTACTGAGGGCCTGGTACCCGCCCTCGCTAAGCAGAGTTCCTAGACAACACCAGAGGCCCAGATCCCCATCCACATGCCAGAACAGGATGCTGTCTATTCAGACGAGTCCACATGAGAGTAGGAGGCATGGATGGGGTGGTAGCAGACAACCACCACAAACCATATAACCAAACTGTGACCACCGGTGACAGGGTGACACAGCTGTTCCACCCTCTTGCAGGTTCTCTTGTCTGCACGAATGCTACTGCTCTCATTTGATTGAGCAGTAAGTAACTTAGATGTCATCATTCCATGTTCCTCCCAATCACCAGTGCAGAGATGGCCCTGGAGGTTCAGTGATAGCTCACTCCACTCCATGCCCAACATCTTGATGCACTAAGACTCGGTACCACAGAGGAAAAACAATGAGGATTTGGTCTCCTCCTCAAAAACTGACGGAGTCAGGCACTAGTGGCTCAGGCCTTTTGTCCTAGCTACTTAGGAGGCTGAGATCTGAGGACCGCAGTTCAAAGCCGGCCCGGGGAAGAAAAGTCACGGTGAGACACTTATCTCCAATGAACCACCAGAAAACTGGAACTGTATCTCAAAAGAGGTCAGGGACAGCACCCAGGTCCCGAGTTCAAGCCCTACAACTGACAAAAATTAAATTAAAAAAAAAAAGTCAGATGTGCACTAGTGGCTCACTCCTGTAATTGTAGCTATTCAAGAGGCTGAGATCTAAGGCTGGAGGTTTGAAGCCAGCCTGGGCAGAAAAGCTTGTGAAACGAACCACCAAAAAGCCAGAAGTAGATAGAGCTCAAGTGATAGAGCACCAGCCTTGAGTGAAAAGGCCACATGAGAACATGAAGCGGAGTGCAAGCCTCAGTAAGCAGCAAAACTTAAGTCAAAGAAGAACCTGTTGGGGCAGAGATGTGAGGTGAAAGGATGGTTTTAGGATCGGATATGAGAGCAAGTCAGCTGTCATCAGGGCGAAAACCACCCTGGGAGATAAGATAATTGCCAGAGTTTGGGTTCTACCCTTCAGTTCACTTCAACAAACACATCCGTCACCCACTGAGCACTGGAGACTGGATATTGGAGAAATAAAAGAAGCAATGTGATTAAAGGCTGTGCTGTCTCCGAAGCATGTGAATTAGTTATGAGAAAGAACCTTTTCATTAGGAGGGAGGCCAGGATCTCCACTCCCTGGGGGCCCAGAGGTCAAGCGTCATTGGACAGAGGAGAAAGACTGGTTAGCATGCATGGGTCTCCTGCTGTGCTGAATAAATAACTTGTGAACATGACCAGATTTCACCTTGTGCGTCTGGTCTGGCAAACCTGGGGATGTTTGTGCAGGGTAATTCACGTTAATTTGATTTTTCTAACACTGCTTGGAGTTCAAAAGATTGAGCTCAGGGAAATCAAGTCTACCAGCACTCAATGAAAGATTAAGTCCATTCACCACTCAGGATTCAAAGACATAAAATAGATGCAGTATCCACAAAAGTGGTATAGTGGGGAATATATGAGTGTGTGTGTGTGTGTGTGTGTGTGTGTGTGTGCATGTGTGTGTGAGAGAGAGAGAGGGAGGGAGGGAGGGAGGGAGAGAGAGAAGATGGAGAGACAGAAGAGAGAGGAGAAAAGGGAGAGGAGGAAGAGAAAAAAGAGGGAGAGAGAAAAGAAAGAGGAGAGAAAAAGAGAGACAGAGAAGGAGGAGGAGGGGGAAGAAAGAAAGATGGAGAGACAGCTAAAATGAGAAGAGAGAGATGAGAGATGGAAACAGAAGAGAAAGAGGAGAGAGACAGACAGACATAGATAGACCAACAGATAGAGGCAACAGGATGGAAGTCACAAAATCCCTTTTGGACTACACTTACATATCATCATCTGCTTTTTCAAACTGGTTAGCATTCCAGTAAATCTATTGTACCCAAGGGAAGAAGAATCAGACTCTACCTCTTGAAAGAAAGAACATGAGAGGATCATGAATGTACTTTTCGCTTCATATATCCTCCCCATAAATGAGGTCAGGATTCCCTGTTAGATGGCCATTGGCCCAGCATGCAGGTTTCTGTAGCTTATAGCCTGTGACGGCAGCAATGAACTCATGAGCGGTGTAAGTTGTGTGGTATTTTCTTTCTTTTTTTTTTTTTTTTTTGGCCAGTCCTGGGCCTTGGACTCAGGGCCTGAGCACTGTCCCTGGCTTCTTTTTGCTCAAGGCTAGCACTCTGCCACTTGAGCCACAGCGCCGCTTCTGGCCGTTTTCTGTATATGTGGTGCTGGGGAATCGAACCCAGGGCCTCATGTATACGAGGCAGGCACTCTTGCCACTAGGCTATATCCCCAGCCCCGGTATTTTCTTTCTAAACCATAAGTGAACGAGCGAGTGGATGGAAGAATGAACAAGCAGCAAATGGAAGAGGAAAGATAACAGATAAAGAGGATGGCTACGAGAAAGAAGCCAAGCCTGGAGTGGTGGCACAAGCCTGTAACCCCAGCTACTCAGGAGACAGGGGCAGGAGGTCAGCCTGGGGAAAATTAGCATGAGAATGGAGGGATGAGAGAGAATGCTGGAAGAGGAACCTCTCTGTGCAACTACTGAAAGACAATAGAAAATATAATTGGGAAGTTAGCATGAGACACATCTGAAAATAAGCAGAAAGGAAGAGGACTAGGTGCCACTCTTCATGGTAGAGTGCTTCCGTAACAAGCACAAGACTCAGCTCAATCCCTGGTATAGATTTTTTTTTCAAAAGAAAAAAGAGGCTAAGACGGATTGTTTTTATCCTGAGTCACATGAGCATAATGAAATGCAAACTCCACTTGGAGCAGTGTGCCAATCAGCATTCATTTTCTTTTGACTGTGCTCCTACTCTGCCTTCTAGAGCTGAAGCTCTGGGCTCAGCCTCAGGCTGCAGAGCAGTCCTTAGATTGGCTCAGCAGGCCGCTGGCAAAACGCGAAACCCATTTCCCAATATATGAGCCAGAGGAGCCGGGAAGTCACATCTCATTTATTAAATGAGGCGTTCCTCATTGTCCTCTTGATAGTGATGGGCTTTAAATCTACTTAGCTCCATGAAGAGCACCTCGGGGACCCAGCTGGCAGGTCGCCCCACGTGCACGGAGAGGAGAAGGGGCTGGGTGCCCTACGGTTCCAAGGACCTCTGCCCACATTCTTTCTTCCTCGTGGGGTTGGGGTACCCTGACAGACAACACAGATGGAGGGGGGGGGCAGACTACACGGACAGGGGAGATTGCCACCCCAAACAGGTAAATATTAGACAAAGGGGAGGGCAGGAGGCAAAGATGGGCAGTGCAGGGATGGGACGGAGGGGGAGGGCAGACGAGGGAGGGCGGGCTAGACTGTGCATCTCGGCAATGGGAAGCTGAGAACACCGAGGGCAGGAGGCACACCTACCATGTCCTGAGTCCACTGCGTGCCTTCAACCCCAAAGGAATGATCAGGATACGAAACCCCACATTCTACCCAGAGAACCAGGGCGCCTACAGAAAGGCTGGACAACAGCACAACCCAGGGTGGCAGGTGCCACAAGCCAACCGAGGGATAAAGAAATCCCAGGTTTTCAGAAGGGAGTGGTCCCCAAGGGATGGAGCCACAGCTGGAAGCTGCTGAGAGATTTGAAGGTTCGATTTCCCTGATTCCAACCAAGCATGGAAGTGTTGGAGCTTATGGGCTCCTGAGCATGAGAGCATGCGCAGTGCTTATCTCACGTTGATCTGCACCCCATGAGCAGACAGAGCCCAGGACACCTTATCCTCAGGAGATGCAGCCTGAGACCTTCCAAAGATGTCTCAAATCATACACAGCTCCCTCTAGACTCCGTTCTTAGCCATCCACATTCATCTATGATTAAGTTTAACCTATAAGCTGCTACAGTAAGAGAGCAACAATAATTCATAGGTATTTGGCAAATCTCAGCATATGATTTTTTTTTCTTTTCTTAAGTTCAGCTTTCCGTCTAAAAGAAGAAGTTCGTGGCTTTTCTTTGGCTCATCTGAATGACCAGTGTCACTGCTCTTTGCTCTGGGGTCATTATTAAGGAAAAGGAGGATCTCTTGAACACAAGCACTGCTCTGCTATCACCAAGAGAACTACTAAGAGATACTTGATGAGTAAGGTAGTGCATACAGCATGGATACTCTATATAAAGACATGGTTCTTGTCTCATAAGGGATGGAGCAGGGTAGAAAATACTGAGAGCTGCATGCAACTTAAACTTACTCAGTTGTTTATTTGTAGACTTTTCCATTTGGTATTTTTGGACCACAGTTGACCACAGGTCACTAAGGTCACAAGGGAAAGCAAAATTGTGGATAAGGGGAAACTTCATCCAAAACAAGACATAAGACAAGCGCAAACACTGGAGCCTCAAAGCAGCTCAGCAGGCCGCATGTCTATGAAGAATAAAGGATAGTAACAATTTTCTTGAGAAATGCGGAGCTGTCTGCTCTACTGCTGGAGGCAACATGAAGCTTCTAAAGGGTTCTGTGTCCTTACTGGTAAAAGGACTTAAGGCTGGCAGGTAGAGGGCACTTGAGTGTCTCTCCTTCCATCCTCCATCACAGTGACTGGCAAAGAAGGAAGCATTAGACAATGGCTTTATAAAACGGGGAGACAACAATGGGAGGTTCTATTCATCCTAGAAAATGAAGGGAAGGGCAAAGGTTTGGGTAGGACTGACTGTAAAATTGCACATCATGACTCCAGTATTTCCATTTTCCAAGCCTTTTGTAAGTTCCAGGCACTTGGTGTGCACCTCCTTCTCTCCGCTAACTCCTGAAGGCATAGTATTTCTGACCAGGTCTACAGAGGAAACTAAAACTTAAAGATAGAAAGTATTCAACCCAAGCTACTACACTGCATGCTGTATGTTTATAACCACTACCCCATGCTGCCTCTGGGTGGGGGGGGGGGGGTGTGCAGAGGTCTATGGGCCAATGAGGCTGGAGGAAGAGTCTGCAGCTAGAACCTGACCATCTAGGTGTGGGCTCCTCATCACTGGGAGAACTGGACTATTGTTCTCGGATTTGATTTGTTTTTTTCTCATTCATGGAAGTAGGTGAGAAGGGGTGAAAGAACAGAGCTTCTTTAAGAGTGAAGATTTAGGAAGGAAAGAATAAGGCTACTTCCAAGACACTTCTGGGATAACAGAGAGAAGAAGGGCTGGCTATTAGTGGGAGAGGACGGGGTGAGCTCAGACTTAGAACTCAGCGCCACCGCCACCCACTAGGGCAGAAGCGGCAGAATGAATTCCTCACAGTTCTAGGGAGTCAGCAGAGCCAGGTGCTTGGTGAGTGCCACGCTCACGGCTCAAGTAAAAGACGCCACACAAAAGGCCACCTATTACATGAGTCCACTAATATGAAAGGGCAGAGAAACAGAGGATACAGAGATAGAGTAGATTACTGGTTCATGAGGGATGGTGGCTAAAAGGTGCAGGATTTCTTTGGCGGGGGCAATAAAATGTTCTTAAATTGATCGTGGTGATGGTTGCGCAATTCAAGATATTAATAAAGCCATTAGACTACATGCTTGAAGTGTATATGAATTTCATAGATTTGTAGTTACACTTCAATGGAGGGGAAATTTCAATGATTATGTACATTTCAATGTATATGTATAGATGAGATCTCTCTGGGCTAGTGAAAGCTCTATTATACATGGATTATGGGAATGTCTGTGCAATGATAAATTTGCTAAAAGTCACTGAAATATATATGTATATATTTAAAACTGGTGGACTTTATATGCCCATTATGTCTCAATAAAACTGTTTAAGACAATTTTAAAAATTCATCACATATATAAAGCACTCTATTATAAGGTTATGGTACACTGAGATTAAAATATACCAAGTCATTCATGCAGAATCCTGGTGAGGATGACGTGAGACACAGACACATCCTGCCCCACAGAGGGCGCTGCACACGGCACTGGTTCAGGGACAGCAGCCCCCTCCCCGGGCCTCCAGGTCCAGCAAATGCCTGGGCAGCAAGTGGACAGCGACCGGACTCACACACTTTTAGACAATGGGGGGAAAATCCCACAGCCCAGAGCGGGATAAGGGCAGTAATTCTGCTTCCTGGGGCCCAAGAGGAGGTGCAGGCACCTTCCCCTGTAAATCACACTGGCTGTGGTCCAAGTGGGCAAGGGAAAGGGGCCATGTAATACCCATAGGAGGAAACAGAGATGGAGAACCCACTGAGCTGTTGGACAAGAGAGTCCTTTCATTGCAGTTTAAGGCTCTGCAGGTGTGCTGGCGGAAGCTGGGAAGACACCGAATGGCAACGACCAGATGTGTCAGCTAGCTGATGTGTCAAGAGTCCTCATCACAGTCAGTCAGAAGCCAACCGCAGGCTGGAAACATCTGGAGTCTTTTGCCTGCTGCCTTACAGGCTGTGAGGGCAAGCATTTGGGCTGATGATACCATGGTCCCTGCTACCCAGAAAGCGTGGCCTCCTCGTCCTCCTCTTATCCGTAAAGTACATGTGAATGGATGGCGCAAACAGAAGGGTATGTACCAGTTCTGAATGTGCTGTATAAGCCACTGGGGAAACACTCCCCTCAAAAACAACAACAACAAAAAATCTAGTCTGTCCCATACAGCCAGCGTGACCACGAGCAGACCTCACTGTGTCTGGGGAGGTGGTTCCCCCTGGGAAAGCACCTGACACAGGTGTGTGTGCTTGTGTAGGGACAAGGCAACATGAGAAGAGAAGAGGAGAGGAGGAGAGGGAAGGAAAAAGAGGGGGAGAAGAGGACAGGAGAAGACAGGAGAGTCCCATGGGGTCTACTAGGACATTCCAGAAAGAAAAGTGGCCTTTTAGGAAGTATGAACATGATATTATAAAAACTACTTCAAATTGAAGTACATGAATTTTCAAGAATCCCAAGTCCTTCTGAGTACCCGAGCCGGGCACTGCTGCCAGCATCTGCCAGCATCTAATTTTACAATACTATTCTGTCTTCAAGTATGCAAATGCACTGGGCATTAGGGGCTCACACCGGTCATTCTAGCTGCGCAGGTGGCTGAGATCTGAGGACTGAGGTTCAAAGCCAACCCCAGGCAGGAAAGCACAAGAAGGACTAGATTTTTTTTTTTATTATTGTTGCTTTTGAGGGGAGCATTTCCCCCGTGGGTTACAACAGCACACTCAGAACTGATATGTATCCTCCTGTTTATGCCATCAATTCACATCTACTTTATGTCTTTATCTTTCTTACAGAGTTCCTCAACTTTACTTGGTAGTCTCTCTCTCTCTCTCTCTCTCTCTCTCTCTCTCTCTCTCTCTCTCTCTCTCTCTCCTCCCCTTTATCCTAGCTATCTTGATTCTAACTTTCAAGAGCTCCTCCTCAGCCTCGCTGGTCATTTTCATTATTGCTGGAGTCCTCTTCTCACACTGAGGGTATTAGTCATTCTTCTTGTTGTCTTGGGACCCACTGTGTTGTTTTACTTATCTCCAAATTCGATTTTAGTCTTTATCTTTCATACTGAAGTAATTTCTCAAAAGGCTGAGGAATTCAGTCTAATCAGTTATGGTAAAATAGATAAATTTGGTCTTTGTCTTTGGTTTATGACACAGAGTTCTGGAAATTCTTGGGATTTCCTGAATGACAGAGTTGTCTCTGGCTGGTTATTTATTTATTTGGCAGTACTGGGGTTTGAATTCCCGGCCTTGAGCTTAAGAGACAGGCACTGTACCACTGAATGGCACCTCCAGTCCTTTTTTTATTTTTTCACTATTAGTATTTGTGGTAAGAGTCTTGCTGCTTGCTGAGGCACATGCCTGGACTGCGAGATAAGCATACCTTCCTCTACATCCTTTGCCTGTCCCGGGCCTGTCCTGGGCCTGTATGTCATTGCCAAACACCTGTTCCCTCCAGCTAGACTGCGGACGCCTCACCCTTTCTCTCATGTGGTGGAAGGGGGCAGACAGCTGTCTGCATCTGCTGTTAAGGCACTAATAGCATTCAAAAGGGCTCCACCTTCATGACCCAATTACCCCCAAAAGGCCTCCCCTTCAAATGTCACCCCATTGGGTATTTATGCTCTAGTATATGAATTCAGGGGACCGGAGACACAAACATTCAGACAGGAGCAGTTGTTGCTCGCAACTTTGAGGCTCTGTGGGAAAGGCCGTTTTCACGGGAGTGGGGGAAGGATGCATCCTCCCTAAGTCCTAATGCGGCGGGGTCCTGAAATGAGCGGAGGGCTGGGCGTCAGTGATGGGACGGGCAGTGTCCGGGAAGATGTGCAACCTGAACCATCAACCGCCCTCCTTCCTCCCCCAGCTCCCCTCCCACTGAGTGTGACTCACGCTTTCCCTCGGCATCCATTTCCCCTTAAACAAAGGAGTCACTCACATTGTCCTTGCACTCCGTTCCAATGCTAAAATTCTTTGACTGCTGGAGGAAAATTGGGATTTTTTTTTTTTTAAAACAGGAAGCCCAATTCTATCTCTTTGTCCTCCAGCCAGAGGCCCCCTCTGCCTCCCACCGTCGAGCAGGTGATAAGCTCTCAGTCAAGAGAACACACTGTCCTCGTCTTTCATACCTAATCAAAAGAACCTATCACTCACACCTTTCATACTCAACCAGCTCCATGTGACGGACAGAGCGGAATCCATAAGCTGAAAGGCTCTGATTTTCCCATAAAGCACACCGCACCTGAGGTAAAACCTCATCTAGCTTCAAAGCAATGAAACTGCATCCACAATTAAAATTCTATCCACAGCGCTGGCTAGCACCATGAGGCTTCAGAGGAAGTTATTTGTTATAAACTGTCAGGTTTTTTTTTTTCTTCCTCCCAAACTTCGCCTCAGTAGAATTGCTATTAGATTTCCTTTGGTGAGACGTAAGAAAATCTAAACATGTTATTATGAGAAAGTTATTTCCAAGATCATCTTGGTTTGACCAGAGGTCATCTCTGAGAGGCATCTGGGAAGTATGAGGGGCTGGCAGGCTTTGTTATTGGGGATTTCGTGCCAGGATAAGGTTCACGAATCACTGCCAACGAAACCTGGATGTCCTGGCTGCTAGTGGAAATCAGAGCAATGCAGAGATTCATGTGAGTCTGAATGATCTGGAGTCTAGAATTGAAAGACGTCTACATAATTTGCTCGGCTTATTGAGCATGCAATAGGAAACAGCCAACTCTGCATAGAGATAATGAGCAACTTAAAAACATGTGGTGATGGATGACATAGAGGGAAGCAATAGAAACCTCACGCTGTAGTCCCGACGCCAGTTTCTTTGCTATTACCTAGCTTGGACCAGGCATCTCATGTCTTCATCTGTGAGACGGATAATGTCGGGGTAAACCAAATAATTTCCCAAGTCCCCTTTCACAAACGATACTATTCTATTGATTCATGGATAAACTCTTCAATGATAAATGCCAGGTTTTTAACTCGCTCCTATGCAAATACCTGGGTACCATTTACAGAGGGAAAGGGAGAGGACTCCATTTTCCTATGCTCAGCATCCATACCCACTTCCTTTGGTGACAACACTCTGCTTTTCTTTGAGAAGGCCTCCACCTCTGTCCAATGCAGTTGCAATAGGATTGTTAACTGAGTCCCCTTTTGCCCTCTGTGTTAGCCTCTACAACCTGACCTAAATCATGCCAAGCAGATATCCTCTTCCTGAATTGAATCTCCAGATGAATGACACGAGAGCAGAAATATGAGTTGTCCTGATTCATTCAAGTGTCAGCCCATAAATCCACCTCTATGAGCAGATTTGGGGGCCATTGCTATTTTTCTTCCAAGGTCTGGAAACCTTCCTTTGAGTCTCTGAATTACTCCTACTTTTGATGAACTCTTCTAGCCAGAACTGATCTCGTTGCATCCAACCAACAAAGTATAATTTGTGCTCCACTGTGGGGCTAATGCATCTCAAGTTACTGTATAGTACTCTGAATAACTAGGTCTTTGAGGGGAGGGTTGTCACTCATTAAAATATCCCTTTTTTCTAACTAGAATAAAAAGAATAATTGCACATTCTAATTTAATTTCCTGTCACTGCAGGCAGTGCTAGATGAACTTGGTAAAAGAGAATGACTTTCTGTCATACTGGATCTGAACTCTTAGCAACTCAAAATCACACTCAAAATCAGACCCTTGATCAAATGCTCTGTCATCCTGGGCCTCCCCCCAGATTCCTGTGTAGCTCCTGGCAGCAGCATCTGCTTTTCTAGAGAAGAAAATAAAGTTGATTACTCTGCCTCTCAGCCCAAGTCCTTCATGACATTATTTGGGGATACGTACTTCTGCCAGGAAGTATGGTCAAAACACATGTCAGGGGCTAAGGCTTCAAATATTACTCTTGAAAGAGGAAAATGTCTCTAGGCAGGAAAGGTGGTCCAGAGGAAAGCTGACACCCCCCCCCCCAATACACACACTAATAAATACTACCATCAGTCTTCCTAACCTTAAGTGGTTTGGCGTAGCAACCTTTAAGCCTGTTACTAACCGAAGTATCATCTATGAGGATGTTTTCCTGAGAGGACAGAGCAAGACACACAGTACAACCCTTCTCATCTCAGCACTACTCCTGAGAAAAGTTGTTAATATTACCCTCTCGTTCTTCATGCTAGAGTCATATTGCAAATGCAGCATCTACCACTGGCTATTTAGATTTAAATTAGTTGAAATGAAGTAAGATCCATTGTCTCAATCACACAAGCCACATGTCAAGTGCACTGTGGCTATCCCTACCACTTACAGAATGTTCCATTGGGCAAACCAAGAGGAGTTGAGCTCTCCTGTAGAAATTGACAGAGGAAATGGCACCATTTCCCAGTGGGAAGAGCAAGGACAACCACAAAAGGATACCCTCATAAAGAATGTTAGAGTGAGTGCTAAACATGGGCTGTTCTTTCTTGGGCCCATCCATGAGGCATGCTGGGAAGTTACACGTTCTCCAGGGAACTTGTCTCCTAAGATATGGTAGAAGGGTCCCAAGGTGGGGGGGGGGCGGGGGGGACACAGTGGCCAACTGAAGATAGTCAGCTACCCTAGGGGCAGCCTACACTTTCAGAGGGCAAAGGGCCAATATGGCTTCTTGGAAGATGACTAGACGCAAACACAAGTGCTATTATAGGAGAGGTCCTTCCGGGCAAGGAGCTCTAACACAATCTGTGCAGAGAGGACCATTGAGGACAGGAGGACAACCACCCAGCCACCTTTAAGGAGCCCTGAAAATGCCACCAGGAAGCCGCCCCAGACAGCTCTCAAAATTAAGACCTATGAGAAACAACGTCCACATTTGGTGATCTGCTACTTTGAGAACGCCATATATTCAGGGGAGATCTTTAGGTATGCACGTGTGTGTGTGTGTGTGTCTGTGTGTGTGTGTTGTTGCTATGAATAAAATGCTTGATATCGTATAACTGATACAGAAAGATTACTCTTATATAGATCTGATGAAGGTCAGCCCAAGGTAAAGGGAACCACATCAGGTGAGGGCCATCTTGCTATGTTATCTCCTGGCGGAAGACAGAAGGACATGAGCGCAGGTCAAACAAACTCCTCCTTCCACCAGGAACCCCTCCCACAATAGCAGCTTTCATACATCCATAAAGACAGAATCCTCCAGGCTGAAATCACCCCTTATAGACACCCCCCTTCCCCAACGCAGCTGCTTTGGGACTTAAGTTTCCAACACGCCAACTTTGGAGGACATACTCAAAATCACGGCAGCCCAGGCACCCAAATATATTGTCTTCTCTCTCTCCCTCTCCTTTCCCCATCTCACCTCCCCACCCCCTCTAGGAAGTAGAAAACCAAAGATCTCCCACCTCTTTCTCACTGTAGGCTTCCAAAGCCAAATCATCCCAGTAACTGCCTACTGAAATTACATTGGAAATAAAATGAACATGACATTGAACATGTTCATCAATATCCAACTTTCGGTGGGTATTATGGTCACACCTGTAATCCTAGCTATTCAGGAAGCTGAGATATGAGGATCATGGTTCAAAACTAGCCTGGGCAGGGAAGTCTGTGAGACTATTATCTCCAATAAACTACTCAGAAAAAAGCCAGAAGTGGTGCCATGGCTCCAGTGGTAGAGTGCTGTCCTTGAGTAAAAGATGTTCAGGACAGCGGCCAGACCCAGAGTTCAAGCCCCAGGAACACACACACACACACACACACACACACACACACACACACACACACACAGAGAGAGAGAGAGAGAGTTTCATTACTATGTGAAAATACTGGCATCTTCCTATACAATCATCCCAGAGTGGAGAAGGGAGAGCCAAGAGACAAGGTTCAAAAAGAGAGCAATAGAGAGAAATAAAGCTGTTCTATGATTTTACTCTTCATACTCAGAAGGTTCCAGAAGGCATGCTTGAGAAAAGTGTAGCCCAAGCAGAACAGTGGACGGCAAAAACCCTGAGGAGCTGATGGCATGAATATGACAACACCATGGCGATGTGGCAGGCTGCTGTTCAGAATGTAGATTTTTAGTCACAGAAATGCTTGGAGAGATGAATAATTCGCTCTGATTTACATGGTGAACTGTAGGCTCCAAACAGTTCTATGACTTGTTGAAGAACAAGTGAGGGGCTGCCTCTGGATTTCTTTGGAGGAGAGAAGAGTCTGTCATTTCAGTTTTGCAGTCAGTCCCTTATCCTAATTGGGAAGTCAGAAAGCCTACATGGAATTTGATGTAAATTCCATTCAAAATCATCTTCACGCGGTCTATTGGCTGAGAAAAGTTCCTCCATGTATCTGTTCAATTGTAGAGAGAACTCTTATTTCCATGACTGTGGATAAGACTTCAACTTGGGAATCCCTACACCTGGGAGAGAGAATGCAGAATGTTCTAGAAGGCATGAGCTTCCTACACCTGGGAGAATATAGGATGTTCTAGAAGGTATAAGTTTCCAGATATATAACCTTGGTCATGGGCAGAATCAGAGTTATTAAAACAAAATCATCTGTGCTATTTCTTTTACACCTCTAATCCACTGCCAGAAAAACAAACAAACAACCACCACCAATCATCCAGGCAAGAGTATATCCAATTCTCTCTCTTAATTAGAAGCAAACATTTGTAAAGCCATGGCACACTCGCTTGACGAGCGTTTGCAAATTATTTCCACATTCAGAGCCAGCACACTGAAGTGATGGGGATTGCAGAATGTTCCAAGCTAATGGCCGGAGCATCTGCCAATCACAGCGGGGGCTCCTAATCCCCTTACTCAGAGCTGGCCATGCACTCAGAGGTGGAATACAGAAGCCCAAGCGCTCTCAGTGTCAGCAGCGCAGACAGGAAATCCATCACCCCAAACCAACACATCAGAGAAACTGGTGCAAAAGAGGGAAGCAGTCAAACAGCCATTTTCTCCCTGTAGAGATTAGATTTCACACACCATGGCCCAGGCCAAAGCTTAAGAGGAGAGAGATGAAGAAGAGTTCTTTTTCCGAAAGTAAAATGTACCTCTGAACCACTAATAAGCACGCAAGTTTCTCCAGACTCAGTGGTCTGAGGAAAAAGTAGCTAGCTTGACTAAGACCATTTTCTCACTAGAAGCATCCTTGACATTAGATGTGGTCATGGTAAACTATGACAGATCTCTAGAAAGTGTTTGGTAAGAACAAGTTGGCGCTTACCAAGAACTCAGTGGATGCTATCATGTCTATCTCCCAAGACAAACTCAAGCACTTCATTCTTAGATAACTGTAATTTTGAAACCATTATTGCTTATATAGACAGCATTCAACTTAGGATTTAACATGAAATTTGTCAACTCAGGAATTTTTAGACTTACCATTGTATGAAAGCAATATTCATTCAGTTAGAAATCAAGCTTAAAAGTTACCTTTCTCCTAAGCTAGTGAAATTCAGTATACTCAGTATGAATCCTCCTCACCTCACCCTTCTCTCTCTCACACACACACACATAATTTTATGGCCCTAAAGCAGCATCAGAACCATAGCTCCTAGTCAGTTACATGATCCCAAGGGTGAACAGTCAATATTGTACTGTGCCAGAGGTTTTGTTTGTTTTGTTTTGGCCAGTCCTGGGGCTTGAACTCAGGGCCTGAGCACTGTCCCTGGCTTCTTTTTGCTCAAGGCTAGCACTCTAACACTTGAGCCACAGTGCCACTTCTGGCTTTTTCTATATATGTGGTGCTGAGGAATCGAACCCAGGGCTTCATGTATGCGAGGTGAGCACTCTTGCCACTAGGCAAATTTCCAGCTTTCAGAACCCTGAACGATGTTTCCATGGAAGCAAAGCACTTGTGTTATGGTCACAGCTAAAGAGAAGAGCTTCTAAGTCACTCAACTTTGATCTTGAGACACAGTCCCCTCTCCGTGTCTTCTACCCAGACGACCTGGAAGCAGGTTTTAGGATAAAACCGCAGCAGCCAAGCACAAACCCTGCAGCCTTTAAAGTGACAAGAGATGTCACAGTCTGTAGCAGACCTCCCCGACCCTCCTCCCTCCAAGCCACTAAGACGCTTCCTGAACTTCATTTCCACTCTCATTACTTCCTTTCTCAAAGTCACCACTGGAGAGCAGATACCTTTTTCTTTTTCATTAAACCCCATCTCAGCCTCCCCACAGGGGGCACCTGAGGGGACTGAGAGGCAGATAGGAAATGCTAATCACAAAACCCAGAAACGTCCAGCATTACTAATGCTACGTGAGCACTGTTTTGACTACACTGACAGTGTTTTGCCTTCCTGCAGTCATCATTAACCATGTTCTAGCACTCAGGAAAATGGGCACTGGTTTTGCTGAGTGGAAACCTATGGAAAACATCTAGAATAAGATCCTTGAACTTGGTAATAAATGTATGAGATTCTGGACAAGGAAAGCAAGAAAAAAAGGTCTCTATTCTTAGAAATTGTCTGTGGGGGGGAGGGAGAGAGGGAGGAAAGAAAAGAGGAAGGGAGAGAGGGAGAGGGAGAAGGAGAGGGATGGGGGAGAGGAGAGAGAGAGAGAGAGAGAGAGAGCACGAGAGCACGAGAGCACGAGAGCACAAGCATGTGACATGGGCTTGAACTCAAGGCCTGGGTGCTGTCCCAGAGTTTTTGCTCAAGGCTCGAGCTCTACCACTTTGAGCCACAGCTCCACTACCAGTTTTTGAGTGGTTAACTGGAGGTAAGAATCTCACAGGGACTTTTCTGCCTGGGCTGCTGATCCTCAGATCTCAGCTACCTGAGTAGCTAGAATTACAGGCATGAGCCACCAGCGCCCGCAGAAATGATCTTCTAGTGCTAAAGCTGTTCTCAATAACTTAAAATTAAAGCACAAGAAAGATAATAAAAATTCTCTTTTCTGTATTAGCCACATATTCTTGAAAGCCTTTGAAATCTGCTTCTTCTAAGGAAACCAGAAGTATACTAATCTCGAAAATAGGAGAAACCTTTTAGAAGAGATTAAGGAAGGAGCCCATATAATCCAGGCAGATTATAAACACTGCACATAATATAACATGGCACGTTCGTCACGGAAATTGAGGAAAACGGGCACTAAGCTTGACCAGCTACTCATGGGCATCTGTACTCAGGGAAGTCAGCTGGGTACAGACCCATGCAGGTCAGGAGCAGCTGGAGGGCCTCAGGAAACCTGTAGTGCTATTCACAAGGAACAAGTGGTGGAGGAGAAAGAAGGAGAGACAGCTAGGGAACTGTATAAGGGCATGGGGGTTAGATGCGTGCATGCACACACATACACACCATATGTAAACTCACTACATGTGCATATAAACACACGCACACTTTGTATATACATGTATATATATATACACACAATACACATACTGCAAGGACATATGCACATGTCACATATCCATACGTGTGCAATACCATATGTATGCACACTCACATGCACATCCAGCATCAGGAACTAAAATGGCCATCTCTGCTAAAAAACCCTTCATTGTGCACCTGGTGAATGGGAGCACTTGGGGTCTACTCCTGGCAACAGCCCCTCTCCCTCCGAGTCCTCCGTCCGTGCACACAACGGCCAGAGCAGACAGTAGCTCCTTTCACGTCCTCAACGGAGAAGCCCCTGTGTTAGGTCCCAATAGCCAGGTATCTTTATCTTGAGGCCCCAGTATCAATGCCTTGATTAATGACCACTCCTATTTTTCCTTTTCTCCTTGATTGACTGGCTGGCAGCAGATCAGAGCTGGGCAAAGAAGAGGGCATTGAACTGACCCCCTACTTTACTGCCTCCTTTTCTTCAGTTTCACACATGTGCTATGTCTCACCATTACTTATTTTCCTGTCAACTTTTACCAGACAACTTCAAAATTTCCACAATCCCTGAAGATGAGGCCTTAAAGGGTTTGGGGGAGTTCTGGTTTTTCTTTGTCTGATTCACAAACTCCAGAGGTGAAGGCGAGGATACCTCAGTGTGTTACTACCATGATCTGAAAATACCTAAGTGATGGAGAATAGAGGGCAGGAAGTAGGCGGCCGTGGCACTCTAAATCCTAACTCCAACAAAAGAGAAAAGAGGGAACACTAGACGAAAATGCAGGCTGCAATAAGGCAGAGTTGTCCTGCAGAATGGTTGGGTACTAAGTTCTCCACCTCTAAGAAAAGTCAATTCTGATCCTGGCCAAGTACTACATCTATAATCTTAGCTACCCAGGAGACTGAGATCTGAGGATCAAGGTTGGAAGCCAATCTGGGAGACTCTTATCTTCAATGAACTACCAAAAGAGCCAGAAGAAAGTAGAGCCATGGTTTAACATAGTAGAGTGCCAGCCTTGAGTGAAAAAGCTAAGGGAAAGTGCCCAGGTCTGAGTTCAAGCCCCAGTGATGGCGCAACAACAACCATAAAAGAAAGAACACTGCAAAGCCCAACATCCTGTTTGTCAACTTGGGTACCAACTCAGCTGTGTCTTAAACACCCCATCAACTCGTAAACACACACAGAGAAAGGAAGAGACTTTCCTCCAGCTGTCAGAGCAAAAATCCTTTACTCTTCAGTCCAGCAACCTGAAGAAAAACAAGGGAATTTGTGGCTTGGTTTCCTTGACAACCTTATCTTCACCGCAGGCACCATCCTTGTCTCTAAGCAACAGGGCACTCTTCAGAATTACCAGGAGGTAAAACCCAGTGCTTACCCTGAGTCCTCTAGGGTAGAGCAAATCAGGGCAGGGATCCACTGGTGCCTCACCAGGCAAACAAGGGCCCACAAAAAGAGATGCATGGCCCCAGATGCCCTCCCAGACTTCCTTCAACCTCCCCAAGCTCCTTAGGGACTGAAACTACCTTTACAGTCTGTCCTGTTGGCTTATTCTTCTGTCCTCTAGAGGGGGGCCGTGACTCAGCCTTCATCTGACTTACCCCTCACATGGGATCGTATCAGAAAAGTCCCACATCACCCTAGAGGGGGTCAGGGGAGAGGGAAGACTGACCCTAGAGAACAGGGCATGGAAGGAAAGCCAAGATGTCACTGTCCCGGTGACTGATTTTGGAAACAAATGGCTAAGCTCGGAGACAAGTGTTTGATTAATAGGAGAGAAAACACCTGCATTATAGTGTTGACATTTAAGGCCTCAGTTAGCACTGGAAACAGGATTCAGAGATTGATTTTTTTTTTCTCCCATCACCGTGCATGCCCCAGCCTCTTCCCTAACATCTCAGAACCAGGAAGAATTTCTGCACATATACGGGAAGAGGGATAAATGTATGAACTCTCTGGAAAGGACACCATTCATCGGAGCCGGGAAACACAGAGCTCTTCAGCTCAAGGAGATAGAATTTGGAAATGGAAGGAATCAGTATGCTGCTTTCACACTGCTGTACCTACCAATCAGAAAGGCTTCCATTCCCCTCATACCTTCATTTCTCAAGCAAGCTCCTGTCTGTGACCCTGTTTTCCCTCTCTGTGCCTATGATGTGGGAGGCACAGTGGAAGATCTCCCTTTCCTCCACGAATCTGGGACTCTCAGCTCAGAGCCCTTCTCATATACAATCAGCTTATTTTCAAAAGAAGCCAGAAACTGCAGGGACTGGGTCCAAACACAGATGTAATCACTGGTAATGGGGGAATTTGGATGGTCTCAATTGTCGTAATTCAATTTCCTGATTTTATGTAATCCATGAACTTTGAGTTAATTAGATTTTGGAAGGGGGTAGTTCATCTACAAAATGGATCTATTTGCGATTCTTCCCCTTGTTGCTATCTCTGGAGAGAACTGTTAAAAGAGAAGTCACTGGATCCATTTGGGAAGCCCTCACTTAAATTCCATGACCATCTCTTTACAACATCTGTATCACCAAAGCCAGAAGAAGAATCAAAGTTTGAGCCGTGGGGGGTGGGTTGGCACACTTCTCAGAGGCTTCTGGAAGACAAGCAGTAGTGGAGAAAAGGAGGAGGTTGCAAGAACAAGAGGGGTTAGGCTCTGGTAACATGCAGGACATTGTAACATGACAAACTTTGGCTAAGAAGGAAAGAAATGGAATCCACATGTATGCTCCTGATAACTACATCCGTCTGCATGGGTGGATACAAACTACAACTGATTAGGATAAGAGTGTGAAAGTGTGAACAAGAAGGTGAGTCAAACACTTTGGGCAGGTAATATGCCCAAACCAACAGGTCATGTGGTTGAAGAGTAGAGCCACAGGAAGGCTGGTGACATTGTTTGGAAAGCCAGCTGTTGGCGAGAGCCTGGACTCCCAAGCACCCCCAAGGGCTTGGTTCCGCAGACCTTATCACTTCCCCTTGTCTATTCTGTGAGGAGGGACCCAGCTTTTCCTTTCCTCTCCCACCTCCCCTCACCCCAATCTGAGCTCATGCCTCTGAACCTCACTCCACACCCACACAAACATGGCAGCCGGAAGCAGTACAAGTTGTTCAAGTCATGACACAGCAACTGCTACCCTAAAGGGTGAGCCACGTGACAAAGCAAGGGGTAGACCTCCAACTATGCTGAAATGTCACTCTCACTTATGTTTTTTAATCAGCAAAAGGAAAAGAAAATGGCATTTCCATTTCAGAACCCATCCTCGGTTAATTGTTATTTGTAAAACACAAGTAACATTTTAATTATTTTCAACCCCACACCATAAAAGCTCTCAAAGGAACAGAGACAAAACAGAATAAATGGGAAGGTATTAAATGCATAATTAATAGGGACTAAAATTAGCATACATGAATATGAATCAGCAGGGACTATTATACAGCATGTCCCTCAAATGTTATCAATTGATTAAGTGTGTTATTTGCTATGGCTTTGGAACAAATCAGGTCATCTTGACAGGGGACACAGGGAACTTGTGGCAGAGGAGGTGGTCCTTATGTAGACTTTCCTGCTAGCAAAGGTGCTGGGCACTTTTCGTAACTCCAATTTTTGTTTTGTTTTGATTTTTCTGCTGCTCCAGGGCTTCAACTTCGAGCCTGGGCACTGTCTCTTAGCTTTTTCACTCGAGGCTGGTGTTCTACCACTGAGCCGCAGCTCTACTTCTGGCCTTTTGGTGGTTAATTGGAAATATAAGGGTCATAGACTTTCCTGCCTGGGCTGGCTCTGAGCCTGTCCTCAGATCTCTAAATTACAGGCATGAGCCACCAGCACCTGGATATCACAACCCAAATTTTGAGACAAGCTACCATGCCCTTCCCAGTGATGCAGAAACAAAGTAAGCTCCTGTCAAAGCCCATCTCTGAGCCTGTGTGTGTGTGTGTGGGGGGGGGGGGGGGTCATGGAGGCCTCTGACAATGACGCCTTTGCCTTGAAGAAATAAAGGCAGGAGGCCTGTCCTCCATGTGGCTCCTCAAAAGCAGGCCACATGTGGACCTCACTGTAGCCTCACCTGTGGTGGGGCCACTGGGCTGAAGAGCAGCAGTAGGGCTGAAATCTAGATGGAAGTGCCAAGCCTGCCATAACTGTCAATCTTGGAGTAAGGGAGGTAGGTCAGTGCTGTGGTCCAGCTTCCACTGAGGAGAACAGGCTGGTAGCTAGCCAGGGGCCTCTGCCTTCCCTACTAGACTCTGCTAAGGAAACAGTAATGGAAATACCTGCAACTACGGCTATAGTTTCTGGAAGCAGAACATGAGGTAGGAGGATGACATCACAACACAGTCCTGATTTTAACGTAGAGCCAAGTGCAGCCTTGGGCTGTGACTCTGGCTTGCTGGCTTTCTAAATCTAAAGGCCAGAAGACTCTGGCCCCGAGTGTGTCTGCAGCCCACAGGCTGGGGACGGAAGAGATCTACAGTTGCCCTGCCCCAGGTACGGTGATCCAGGAGCTTTGGGATCTGCTCCCCTGCCCGTTTTTGTGGTTTGCATGCTCCTATCCAACGCATAATTCAGAGATGTGTGCCCAGCTTCTGCCGTGATGCACACCCAGAGCACACGGTATGTTGAGCAGAATGTCATCCCATGCATGAGCCCGTGCTAATTATCGTGTCAGGCTTTCCACTGAGATACAGATAATTAAAGGAGAATATTACAGTGTTTTCAAACTCCTAGAGTAAATGAGAATCACCTACTGTGCCTTCGAATAACCTGTTGGCAATGACAATTAGAGTTCTCTGGGATGTCCCCACTTAGGGTCAACCATGATTAGAAGGAAAGAGCAAGTTCAGACAAGAGGAGAAGGATGTGAGGGGTGGGGGAAAGGACTGTGGGAGGGAGTTTCAGCTTGCCAGGTCCTGCCTTGCTCTACCTTAATAGCAGGTAGCACAAGTATTTGTCAGATCTCTTCATGGCTAACTGCAAGGTAAGACGTTACGTCCCGTGACAGCTGGGAAGACTGAGGCTCCCAGGCTTTTACTGAAGGTTACCTAGCTAGTGAGGTATTTGATGGCTACAGGCTCCGAGCCCTGGCCCTTCTGATGTGATGTTTGTGCTTGTCCCAGCCCCGGGCCTGATGAACTGTGTAAGTCCTGGACTGTCCTCACCTGGTGATGATGACGTGTGTGGGTCTCACTTCATGGGTGCTCACTGCACCCCTCGGCAGAGCACCCACAGTGGCAGCCCTGGTATGGCTAAAGCTTCCCACCCAGGGTGCCTGCCCAAGTCTTCAGCTGAACTGGGCCGGGCATCTGGAGTGAGAACCCTGTAAACACACCAGGCACTGACTTTTCATGTGGCAAGCCGAAAAAGGCAAGAAATCGTCCCCACACCAACTCTGAGAAACACGGCGATGTACCAGAAGCAAAGAAATACAGAGTTCCCAGAACAAGAGGCAGAAAGAGGATGTACATTAGACTAGACTGAGCCCTGAAACACCTGATGTAACTGGTCATGTGGCCTTGTGCACCATCCTTGATCCTCCAGGTATCTAAAATGTAAACCAGGGTTGCAAGTATTAAATATTATTTATGGAACTCTTTATCAGGTCTATATCTAGACCCAGTAAGTGGTAGCCCTTCATAGTATGAATGTGCTTTATTCTTGTCAATAATGTGTGGCATTGTATGGCTCTCTGCTTCTTCATTGGCTGAGCCAAGACTGCCAATTATTCAGAATGCTGCACAGTTTCTGGAAGCAGAATATGAAGTAGAAGAATCCAATCTACCAGCAAAACTGGAGGTATGGCTCTAGTGGTAGAGCACCAGCCTTGAGGATGTAAGCCAAGCAGAGACCAAACCCCCGAGTTTAAGTGCCAATACCTAAGAAGGTCCATATTTAATAACAAAAAGTTCTCCTCAGTCTTTGTTTGAGGAACACGAAGACCTAGTATGTCCTTCTTCATACTGGCAACATTTTGTGACACTGGGATAGAACTCAGGGCCTCTTACTGCTAAGCAGGCTCTCTAGGGTAAGTGCATATGGCCCTTTCCCCATTTATAAAAAACCTGATCACAAGTAGGAAGCATTTATTACAGGAAAATAGAGCCACAAATCTCATAAAACATGAAGAAAACAAAAATTAGTCATAATCCCAAAATGCAGGAATAACCAACCACTGTTAATATTTTGGTGTCTAAATCTGTGCTTTTATTTCCAGAAACAAAAACCACTTCTGACTAAGGCCTCCAGCATTCCTTCTGAAGCCATTATTAGAAACCATCAGCGATGACAAGCTAAGTAATTAAAATCAACCGTCATGCTGTTCTGGAGATGAAAACAGTGGCCCCTGGGCCTGCTACTGTCATAGCAGCAACCAGCAAAATGAACCTGGCTCTTGACTGCGAGAAAAATGAAAAGCACGCAATCCACCCAAGCTCTTCTTCTGTGGCTCTTTAACACATAAGCTCAAACACGAAGGAGAGCAAGTGCCTGCCACGGGTCACCATGACTCACACAGGCCACCATGACTCAAACAAGTCAAAGGCGCCCTGGGCCCACGGAAAGAGAACTAGGAGCCTGGTGTGGAATGGCTGGTCTTCTCTCAGAATGGAAGGTGACTATCAAACACATTGTTCATTGCCAGTGACCAAATCCATACTACAGATAACCTGTGCTTGCGGGTGATGGGATACATATTACACAGGACCTGTCACTGTGGACAACAGGGTACATACTACATATGACCCGTCGTTGCGGGAAATCACATACGTGCCTACTTATGACCTGTTGGGTGATCAGGAATATACTACGTATGAACTGCAATGGAGCTTCCATATGTATGGTGACCCTGGACACAAAAGAGAATATGGAAGTGACCATCTTGCAAGAAGCAGGGGAAACAAATACCTGCAGGCTATGTAAATAATTGCAGATTGGAGAGATATCTATCCTAACAGAAGATAGGGGAACAGCCAAGTGTCACAGAGGAGGAGTGGTTAGCTGTGTGAAGTAAATGAGATTGAGTTGCTGGGGGTGTGGCTCAGTGGTAGCGTAGGCTTAAAATGGGTAAGGCTCTGGATTCAGTCTCCAGCATTTTTTAAGACAAAGCAAAGAAAATGAGATTGCTAAGGTAGCGTTTCTATTTTTCTTCACAGGATCAGCCCATGTGAGAAGTGGGAGGAGCCATGGCGATTATTAATACAACCCCCTCCGTTTTCAGCTAGAGTGGCTTGAGGGTGAGATAACCCCTTTAGTCCCTTCAGGCTTAAATTTAACATTCACACACACACACACACACACACACACACACACACACACACACGACTGCACCGTTCACTGCTGAGACCAATGACTACTCATGAAAAGAGATTAGCTGGAGCTCAATTGCTGGTTGACTTTAAATTCCACTTAGCCATACAAAGGGAGCTTGTTTTCTAAAGCCCAAGAATCTCAGGAAGGCACAAAGCCCTTGTGTCTGCATGGTACTACACGGAGAGCGTTAGCAGACATCACTGTGCTTTTAAGAGGCTACTGTCTGGGGGTGATTTTCTTAGAAAAGCACCCTTTCTTCTGCACATTGTTTTCCAATAGACTCCAGCAGGTGCCCAAGCGCCCTGCACGGACTCATGCAGGGAGAGGCTAGGGGTAGAAGTGCATGTGTCTGCGGGGTTCTGTGTACCGGCCCCCTCCTGTCATGACCCTGCCTCCCTGAGCTAGCCTGCTTGCAACTCTACAGTGTCTTCCTCTAATGTGGGGTTCCTTCCTGCTCTAGGGCCATGTCTGCCAGATGCTGTGTTGCTATGCGCCCCCCTGCCCCCCATGCCGGTTCTTCGATCGCCACCAAACCCAAGTGCTACTATTAGATGTCTTGTTTAGGTCAGGAGGGTGGAGCCCTGGGGAGTGGAATTTGTATCATTATAAAAAAAATCCGCCCCAGAGAGTTCAGCTGCTCCGTTCCACGCGACAGCATGGTGAGAAGGTAGCTGTCTGCAGCCTGAAGAGGACCGAGCAGAGCCAGGTCGCTCGTCCTCATCTTGGAATTCCAGCTCCCAGCACTTCCAGAAGTAAAACGCCTGTGGCTTGTAGATGGCCGGGTCTACGGTATTCCGCTGTATCAGGCTAGAAGGACTAAAGCAGATGCGCATGGTGTTATGAAAGGCCCTGTCGTGGCTTGGGGCTGAAGTGTCCCCTAGTCAGGTTCATGTGGTGATGGCTCGATCCCTAGCTGAGGGCACTACTGAGACTCCTGACAGCAGTAACTTCATCGATGGATTAATCCGCTGCGAATTTCACAGGTGAATGGGCTTATACAGTATACAGTGGGGCCCGGTGGAGGGAAGTGGGTCACTGGCCACACAGCTTCAAAGGGTGCCTCTTGTCCCCTGACCCTTTCTCTCTCTGTCCCCTCCCCCCTCCTCTCTGCCCCTAACCCCTGCAATTGGCTGGCTGCCAGGAGGTGGGCAGCCTCCTTCAACCACCCACTCCTGGTGCTTTGATAATCTGCCTCTGCTCAGGCCCCAAGCATTGGAGCCACCTGACTGAAACCTCTGAAACCCTGAGCCAAAGTACGCTTCCTCCCTCAAGCTGGATTCTCCCAGGCATTTTGTCACAGTGATGGAAAGTGACTGACAAGGCCCACACTTCCTCAGAGTCTTAAAGAAGAGGACTGGGAGCCACGGAGGCTGGAGGACTCGTGTGAACTCACACACACAGACATCCAAGAGCCCTGACCTCCAGAAACTTCCAGGAGTCATCCTCCAGCAGACTTCCTTTTACATTACACAGGGCGGGGGGGGAAATACCAAAACTTTTTTTTTTTTTAAACAAAATGGCATTGCAGGACTTACAAAATCGAACCAGCAAAGACCAAACACTTCAAAAGCCAATTATCCATTTAGTCATAAAGCCCAGAATCTCAGGGAATGTCAATATTCTCGTTAAAATTTTAATAAACTATAAAGCACAGTGTTAAAGGAGGGTTCTTTCCAAAGGCAAGCCAGCTACAAGCAGACACGAGGGCTCCCATCAGAGGCGAGATACTGCTCATGTCTGTCCTGTCTGAGGTAGAAACTGGGACCTGGAAGAATAAGCCACTCTGGGGGCTTCAGGAGACCCAGAATGGGGCCCTTTCCTGCCTTCCAGCCCCTTCCACCTGGTCGGCACACAGGTCTCCTCCCTTCCCAGCTTCCCCTTCCTAAGCCCAGCTCAGTCCAGCCCAAAACCCCGCAGGGGATTATCACTCACAGGGGACAGCCTCCCAGCTAGACTCGCCTAACGCCCTGGCCTAGCCTACGCACTTCTTGTTCTCACTGCTGCAGACACAACGGACTCCTGGCCACCCCTTGGTAGTGCCTGACCTCATGACCTTTGCATGGCGATCCTCTTTGCTTGGACCATTCACTTTTTGCCAAGGACTTGTGAGACTGACTCAAATGCAAGAGGGGCATCTGCTGGGTCCATCTGACCCTGTAACCCCTTCCACTGCCCAATGGACTTCTAATAGGATCCAGAGTTCACTTATCATTATTCTGTTGGCTGATATCTCACCTTACTGCAATGTGACTGACAAGAGACCACCGGTCTCCATTTGTTTTAGTACAAAGAGAACCCAGGGACCTAGAAGACACATTAACATGTAATTAACAAAGGGCAAAGCTAAGGAAAGAAACTTTCCTTCCAACCTATGAATCCAGGCCAGCCAGTTGTTCTCTAGCAATCAGTGACTGTTACTTCCTCATCTCAAGACGTACTTGAATTTGAGAACTGGAAAACCCAAAGCCCCAGTGGAGGGTCCCCTGCAGGGAAGAAGTGGTCCCCAAACCCATGCCGGTGCAGGCGCCACAGGTTGCAGTCTTCCTGTAACCCTCGTGTTTCTGGCCTTCTTCCAAGCTCTCAGTGGGGTCAGCAAGCACTATGTAGAGTGGGCTCTGCCTCTGCCTGGCCCTGTGTCAAACGATCCAGGCAACGATGCCAACTGTGCACCTGGACTATGGAAGGGCGGCACAGGTGTGCTGCGCATGGCAAGCGTCCACTGTGGGAGAGCTGGGACCCCAAGGCCACTCCTGGGAAATCGGACTCTGAGGACAATTTTGTGCTCTTCAAGGAAACCAAGAGTCATCATGACATACTTCAACAAACCTGGATCCAAGCCCACTGGTCAGTTCAAGCCCAGGACTGGCAAAAAAAAAAAAAAAGAAAGAAAGAAAGGAAGGACGGAAGGAAGAAAGAAAGGAAGGAAGGAAGGAAGGAAGGAAGGAAGGAAGGAAGGAAGGAAGGAAAAGAAAAGAAAAGAAAAGAAACAAAAAGAGAGAAGAAGGTCTTGAATGGTAGGACGATTCCATAATGACTGAAAAGATGGCGTCAGTGACCTCTCTTCCCCAACCATAAGCCTTGCACAGGTTGGAAATGACAGTGGAGCCCTTGGTCTTCCGATGGGCTTCATAAGACGATGAGGTGAGCGTGGCCCCAGCCTCCTCCCGTGGAAAACCCACTTCATCCCTCTGGATGCACTGGGGTCCCACACAAGACTTTGTTTCAAAACACACGCAGTGAGAAGTTTTAGGATCCAACCAAGGAAACGTGGGCAGGGGTGGAGGGAAATGGAAGACAGAGAGACAGAGGCCAATAGGAATTGTAGGGTAACAAGACTATCTACGGTCACTAGATAGAAATGGCTAGGACTAGGGCTGGAACAATGAAGGGTCATGCTGCTCCGGAGGGGGTCGGTGGGGTTGGGAGAGATGGGGAGGAGAGAATGATGGAAGGGTGACATTGACCAAGATGCATTGTAGGGAGAAGGAAAAACACTGGAACTCATAGGTATGAGCAGAAACTTTTTGAAAAGAGTTCCAGGGGCACAGCAGATAGGAAAGAGATTTGGAAAGTGGGATCACATCAAACTGAAACGTTTCTATACAGCAAAGGACACAGGTACTAAGGCAGAAAGCCAGCCAGCAGCCTGGGAGAAGATCTTCACCAACAATAGAACAGGCAAAGGCCTGATATTTAAACTATACAAGGAGCTTAATTAATTAACCCCTCCCAAACTTAATAAACCAATCAGTAAATGGATAAGGGAGCTAAGGAGAGACTTCTGAGAAGAGGAGGTAAGAATGTCAAAGAAACATGAGAAAATGCTCATCATCCCTGGTCATAAAGGAAATGCAAATCAAAACAACTCTGAGATACCATCTCACGCCAGTTAGATTGGCCAACATTGTGAATTTTAGCAATAACAAATGTTGGCAGGGATGTGGGTAAAAAGAAACCCTATTGCACTGTTGGTGGGAACATAAACTAATACAACCACTCTGGCCAGCAGTCTGGAGGTTCCTCAAAAAAAAGTAAGCATAGATCTTCCCTAGAACCTAGCCATACCTAACTCCTGGGCATCTACCCAGAACATCACAAGCCAGGATACCATAAAGACACTTGTACATTGTTCATTGCTGCATTATTCACAATAGCCAAGTTGTGGAAACAGCCCAGATACCCTACAATAGATGAGTGGATCCAAAAAATGTGATACCTACACATAATGGAATTTTATACAGCCATTAGAAAGAATAATAATATGTCATTTGTAGAGAAATGGATGGACCTAGAGCAAATCATGCTAAGATAGGTAAGCCAAGCTCAGAGAGACAAATGGCATGTGATTTCTCATATGTGAAAGCTAGATCTAAAATATACTGGGACATAACCAATTATTCAGGTCTTTAGGCATTCATACACAGTGAGACCAAAGGAGGATACTTTAAGGAGAAGAACAGAAAGGCACAATGCTATGTGCATCTGATATAAAGTAATGCTTACTGAAATGAACTCCAGGAGATGGAAATAAGGTTTTTTTCTTTGTTGCTGTTTTTGTTCCCTTTTCTCTTTGTCTTATTTATCTGTCTTTGGGAGAGCAAGGAGGCATGGAAAGTTGGGACAAAGGGTGAACAAATGCAGCAGTGGTGCTCATGAGACACTATGTGGAAAATGAACGATCTTGTGAGTGGGGATAGGAGGGAGATAGGGAGGGAAGGAATGACATTGTCCAAAAAGAAATGTACTCTTTACGTGACTTATGTAACTATAACCCTTGTGCCAGCCTTCAATAACAATGCTGAGCAAGACACTGAGGCCCTGAGTTCAAGCCCAGTACTGGCACAGAGGGGAGGGGGACGGAGAGAGGGAGAAAAGGGAAGAGAGAAGGAGGAGAGGGAGAGCGCGAGGAGGAGTCACTATGAACTCTGTGAGAACTCAGAGACTCAATCACGGAGGGACAATCTTGAGAAAGCTGTGACCCCTCAGGCCCCAGAGCAGTGAGAGGTAGATGGGAATGGCTAAGAATGACGGTGAGGAAGCGATGGGTGGGCAGGCAGACAGTCGCATTAACCATACTCACAACGGCCCCGATTTTTCAATGCTCCTAGGACCCCAGCACCGTATCGAAAGCTGCATGCATATTATACATTTCATGTAATTCTCAGACTAAGACAGTTGTTCCACTACTGCAGTTTCATCAATGAGAAGACCAGGGTTTAGGGACGCCAAGCCATTTGCAGAGGCAAACTCATTAGTAAGTGACAGAGCTAGCATTTCACAATGTACCCTGAGGAGTGCAGCTTCCTCCACTTAGTATTTTTCTGCTTATGTAGGTCTTTTAATTGCTCTAAAAGCAGCATGGTTGTTCTGTTTTTAAATAAACACATCAATAAGTCTTTCCCCCCCGCCAATTCAATTCAATCATGTAACACAAAGTTCCCCACAATATCCACTAAGCAGGGATGTTTTAAAAAGATGCCCCATAAAGGAAGCAGATTAAAGTCAAATATGAGGGTCAAACAAGGCTGAACTCAATATCCTTAAAAAGAAAGCATTCGACAGGTGAGGACAGTCCCACAACTGCGCAGGGACCAGCACAGACTGCGACATGGGTCAGCAACGCGAAACCCTGCATCCAGACACAGAAAACTTCCACAGAGTGGCTGGTCAGCTCAAAACCAATGCCAGAAACTATGAGTGGGGCCCCCTCACAGGAGCCCAGCAATGGTGGCAACCAGACCCCTCCCTCCTGCCTAAGAAGGGACACCACACTTGAAGAGGGCAAAGAGGCCCCTTCTGCTTTCTGCGGAAGATCAAGACACAACCCCAAGCAAGAAAACCACAAGTGCCAACACCCACTGGGACCGATACTGGTTGGACTCTGCATCTTCCGCAGCCCTGGCTGCTGCCATAGGAGAGTGGGGACAATCTCCCCACACAGCCCTGTGGGAGCCCACCCCTTCCGAAGCTCACACCCCCCCAGAGGCCTGAACCCAGCCCCCTCCCCACAGGAAGTAGCTGCCAGACCAGGACCCGAGGGCAGACTCTCACCCCGTGGGAAGTAGACATCAGTCCAGACTTGAGTGCACAACAGTTTGGGACTAGAGTACAGACTCTCACAGCTGTCTGGAGATTCATCATAAAACTAAACACAGACCTTCCCTATGACCCAGCCACACCATCCCTAGGTATCTCCCCTGAACATCATGAGCCAGGATACGATAAAGACACCTGCACCTCCATGTTCATTGCGGCACTATTCACAATAGCCAAGGTATGGAAAAAGCCCAGATACCCCACAATAGATGAGTGGAACCAAAAATTGTGGTTTTTACACAGCCATGAGAAAGGATAAAATAATGTCATTTGCAGGGAAACGGATGGAACTGGAACAAATTATGTTAAGTGAGGTAAGCCAAGCTCAGAGAGACAAATGGCACATGTTCTCTCTGATGTGTAGAAATTAGACCTAAAATACACCAGGATATGATACATTATACAGGATTCTAGATACACACAATGAGATCAAAAGAGGGGACTCTTAGTAGAAAAACAAAAAGGTGCACTGCCTAAGTGCCTCTTCATATTTATATAAAATAATATACATATCGAAAGGAATGCCTAGATATGAAACAAGAGACTTTTTTCCTTCTCTTTTAAAAATGTTTTTAAAGTTTTTTTTTTATAAGTTTTTTGATAGCTCTGTCTTGTTTTCCTTATGTATGGGATAGTCAAGTGAACCTCTTCAGAAGGATTGGGGAGAGGGTACAGAACTACAAGGGAAATAGGGTGAAAAAAAATACAGCAGTGGGGCTCACAAGGATGAGAGTAAACTATACAACTCATGTGTGGAGATAGGAGCGAGGGACTGGGAGAGAGTGAGGGCAGAGACACCGTGCAAAAGGAAATGTACTCATTTCTTGACTTAATAACTGTAACCTCTCTGTACATCACACCTTTACAATAAAAAAAAGACCTTTGAACACAACAATAATGTAAGTCATGAAATCCTACTCCACATAATCTGGTACCAACTATCTGAAGAAGAGAAGTCCTGGGTAGAAATCTCGAGAGTTGTTCAAGCGAGTGAGACATGGTTGCTCTACAATGAGTAGCCCAACAAAACATGAGGTCAAGAACAGCTTGCCCCCCAACTTCTCCCCCACACCTCCAAAACCATCCATGTCGCCGCTGTCCACACGCTTTCCAGGCTGCCAAGGGATTTTACCTGCACGCGGAGAGCTGGGAGCTCAGCGCCAAGGCCTCACCTGGTACGTTGTGGATGGTGATGGCCAGGATGAGCAGAACGATTCTCCTCCAGCTGCCGCTGCCGGGCTGCTGCACCGCGCTGCCCGGAGGGTTCACCAGGGCTGCAGCAGGGCCCTCTGGAAGGCCGGCCGCCACCTTCTTCCTCTGGTATGCCTCGCCATTCTCGCTCTTGTCTGAACAAAGGAAGAGCAGGAAAGAGGCCTTGAGAATGTGCAGGCCGGAGGGCTGGGCAAGCAGCAGCCACAAGTGGGGCTGGAACTCGGGGTGTTGTGTATTTCCTTAGCCTTTTCTGCTCAAGGCTGGAGCTCTACCGCTCGGTCCACACCTCTCCCCCTGGCTTTTTGCTAGGTAATTAGGAAGTCTCTCTGATTTGTCTGCCTGGGTTATCTTTGATCCTCAGATCTCAGCCTTCTGAGTATCTAGGATTACAAGTGTGACCTATCAGTGCCCAGAGAGAGGAAAGCTGTCGTGACAGGAAAGGCTCTACTTCCCAACTACCCAGACCAGGGAACCTCTGCACTACTAGTTCCTGGTCCCATGGTAGTCATTCAGCAAACATCCATTGCACAGACACCCACCACCCAACGGCGGAACTGCATAAGACAATCAACGCTGAGCAGTGACTAGAAACAGCTTCTGGGAGCCACACTGCCAGGCTTACTTTCTGACTGGGTCACTCATCAGCTGGAAGTTCCCTGACTCAGGACCCGTTTCACAGGGGGTTGTGAGGCTTCAGTAGGAGAATGCAGCAGGGTGCTGGATGGATCGCTGGCTAATGCCAGGGATGCGTCCCTTTTCTCCCAGAGCCCCATGGAACTCTATAACATGTGACCCTACTCCTGTCATCTGGAGGCTCAGAGACCAGTTCAGAGGCCAAGCAGATTCCCTCTTGCATCACATGACTCAGGTGTGGGGTCTGAACCTGACCAATCATGTGATAAGGGGTAGCTATGCCAGACTGGAGTAAGGGAGGCCATATAGCCAGAGAGAAACAGACAGACGACTCTAAAAGGCAGTTCACTGGGTGTCAAGAGCTCGTTCTCCTTTAAAAAATTCCCATTTTGATTTATATCGGAGTGTGTTCTTTCTTAGGGCCAGAAGGTCTCAATGTGATCAGGATCCCACAGTCACATCTCTTCCTAATGGGGACAAATGACATGCAGCTGAGACGCGGACTGGGAGGGCTTCCTAAAAGACTATTTTTATTCCCTCTAAGTAGTTGTACAAAGAAGTTACCAGTTTATCAGTGCAATGCATCTCGATCTACGTCACCCCTTCCATGCTTCTCCCCATCCCTCCCAACCCCAGCCCTCCTCCCGGCAGAGGTGGGCTTCCTTCGTTCACACTGAGCCCTCCCTCACCAAGAGGGGCAGGGCCGCCTGCCACCCCAGGACGCCATGCGCACGCTCAGTCGGGAACTTCATCCTCCTTGACCCAGGAGGCCTGGGCGGCTGGCCTCACCCGGGCGGCTGCACCGAAGGCCAGGCCCGCTGCGCAACCTGAAGCCCAACTGTGAACCTGCAGTGGAATGTGGACCTGGACTATTTCTTTGTATTCTAAACATGACAAGGAGGAAATTCTTCCTGTGATAATCACGTTGTACTTGCTCATGCAAATCAAGTAAACATGGCTTGAAGAGTGAGTGAGAAAACAATACCGGGGCAGGCCAGTGCTAACGCCGGGACCCAGCGCATCCAAGGCTCTGGGCTCCATCTCCAGCAGAGGAAGGAAAGGAATGACGAAAGCAAGGAGAGTGAGGGGGGACGGGGGAAAGGAACGTGAGGAAGGGAGGGGTGGGGGGCGGTTGTACATTTTAAGCTGACAGATGACAATTCCTGGCTCCAGGGGCTGGCCAGCACCTGCTCTGAACAGCCCGATGTCTAGAGATGCAAGGCCAGCGGCGGAGGGCTGCCTCGACGCAGGCAGGGCCGCTCAGCTTTCCTCTGGACCAGTGATAAACGCTACTGGCTCCCTCGGAGCGCGCATGCCAGGCCTGACTCTCTTCCTGTGTGGATGGTTATAACTCACGAGAACACAGACAGGAAGACATACATACATCCTTTCATATCTAAGGGGCAGGAAACGCACGCTCTCTCACAAGCACTTATTTTCCCCAGGGTCAGCAGTGTGTCACTCTGAAGCCCTATGAGCGATGATCAGAACCCCAGGGCCAGGAGGTGTGTACGCAGAGCCAGTCCCCACGGAATGCAACAGAAACATGAGGAGGCCTGAAGAGTTAATAACGGAAGCTGAGATGCACACGGGGCCCCAACGTGTGAAAACTTAGAGATCGCCCCTAGCAGTGAACCAGAGGGTGCAAAGGCCTGCCACACAGCCACCATTCACTAACGACCACTAATGAGTCTACAACCAGAGAGAGTAGTCCAAATAAATCATTACCGATCGCTCGATGCAGAGGCATCCAGAGCAACCAACCTTCCAGCCTCTTCTGCTAAGGCCGGTTAACGAGGGAATCAGGGATGCACTGGTGAAAGGATGGCCCAGGAGCAAAAGCTACCGCCAAGCGTGGTGAGGGGCAGGCCGGGCCAGGGGAGCGGCAAGGATCTCGAGGGACTCCCTGAGATGGGAAAGGCCGTGGCATTTTCCAAGTAGGGGCTAGCAAGCACGTTTGAGGATGACATGGTCAAGGTCAAAACCAGGAGTAGAGGCAGCCATCAGGGAGACCAGCTGATTGAAGGTGATCTTGAGAACGTATCCCTAATTCTTTTCACTCCTTACAAAAGGCCTAGGAAGGGTTGACTCCATCTCCTTCCAGAAATGAGGAAATGAAAGAACAGAGAGGTAGAGTCACGGTCCCCGGGGCCACATGGCTGCCAGTCCACGGTGGTCAGGGTCAGAGGAGGTGCTCGGAGAGGCCACTCCATCACTCAGGGCCTCCTGGTTGACTGGAACTGGGGTGAGAGGGGTAGAGTGGTGTTTGGGGGCTCAATGGATCCACTGCTTAGCTAAAAGCCCATGTGGGAGTGGCCGGCACAGGGAGAAGGTGGCAGAGAGGGCGGGGGGTGGGGGGCTGACTGCATGGCACAGGGGAGGGAGGGGCGGAGCAGGAGTCTCGTGTTCCCACTCCTGCCCGTAGGTCGATCTGAAGACACTGCGTGGAAGTAATCTCTAACTGAGATAGCTCTAAGTAGGAAAAAAAAAAAGTATCAGCACAGGGTTATAATTCTTCTATGGAAGCAGAAAGAAGACTTTGTTGCCTGCTGTTAAAACGTGTGTGTGTGTGTGTCCTTTAGGAACTGAGCATTGAGGAATCCACACAAAGAAGGGTCTTCCCCCATCCCACTCCATCCTTCCAGGAGAGGCACTGCCTTGCTACACGTGTGAGTGAAACTGCAGAACCCAGGAAGCTCCCAGCTCCGTCTTCCCACAAAACCACCCAGAGACCTCATCCTGGTTTCCCTTCTTCCTCCCTCAGATAGGAAGTGGAATTGCACCTGGTCGGCACAAGCCTGGGCTCTGGGTTCTGCGGGGGCTGCAGTTTGGCAGTAATACCACAAGCCCGGAGGTCCTCTCTTCCTGAGCTCTAAACCATCCTCAAACCGAAGCCACTATTCCCACTCCAGGGAGAAAAAAAAACAGCTTGCACAGATGGTTAGGAGTCCTTATGGATTCAAGATATCACCTTGGGAAGTAAAGGCCAAACTAAGCTTCACTTTCATGGCCCATTGGCCTGGCTGCATGAAGACACCCTGGCACGGTGATGGGATAAGTCCAATGGGCCCCTCTCAGACCTCTGATGAATTCAGCAATGCTAATTAACAGATCACCAGCCACGAGAGAGCTTGAATAATACCCCCAAGATATCGCTGCTGCTGATGTGACTGGATTAGCACCAGCAGGCGAATTCTCATCTGCTAAGAGCAGCCAACTTCAAGTCCCCGGAGGAAGAGAATCATTCCAGGCCTGTTATAAAACCTAAGATGAAAAGCAGCCAACAATGTAGAGTGTCTGTATAGCAAACACACATATACAGCATCAAGAGGAGAGACGGTGATCCACTTACTTATATTTTTCCTTGGTTCTTGTTTTCCAGACAACATAATCTGCTAAGAATTGGTTTTGAGCCAGGTGCAGCAGCCCACCTCTGGAAGCCCCGCCATTCGGAAGGCCGAGATGGGGAGGATGGGGGGTAAAGGCAAATCTGGAGGAAAAGTTTGCAGCCCACTTCAACCAATAAAAAGCTGGATGTGATAGTCTGCGCCTGTCATTCTAGCTACGTGGGAAGCATAAATACGAGGATCCAAGTCCAGGATGTCTTAGGTAAAAGGCAAGAACCTACCCGAAAAGTAAACCACAGCAAAAGGGTTGCAGGCATGGCTCAAATGGTAGAGTGCCTGCTTAGCAAGTGCAAGGCCCTGAGTTCAAACCCCAATAACACTCACAAAAAGTTTTTAAATTTGATTCTGGTTCTTTAATCATAAATGGGATTAGAGTGACTTCCCTCATATAATTAATTTTGAATTTGAATGTGGAATAACTGTACTTGTTTAACATCAACCTTTACCAAGAAACCAAGAGAAACAAAGGCCTACGGGACTGAGTCTCACCAGTCACATGAGAATTCAAGGCAGAGCCAGGGCACACTTCTGCTCATACGGTAGAAGACCCTCAACCTAGGGAAAGAATGTGTCTGACTGTCTATAAACCACTCAGAGTTCTTATTCCATTTCCCTTTGGTCAAGAGGCAAACATACATGTAATTTTAATGGGGACTTTCAAATGAAAGCAAGAGGTCCTACCACATATAATTGCTTTCCTTTGTCCCTAGCCCTTGCCAGGGTCATGTGCACCGATATTCTGCAAATGTAAGGCGGGTGCTGTGTGGTGGTAATGAGTCCTCTCTTGGAGCAACAGCTCCATCAGTCAGCCACTATCCAGAAGGCTGCATTTGAGCAAATGCTGGCTCTGTGCCTCAGTTTCCTTGCTGTGAAATGGGCTTCATCAGCCATGTCTCCTCAGTAAGGCCGCAATGAGACCTAGAGAATATGAAAACCCGAGACACAACACCAGAAAGAACATTCATGATGTAGTTTTATATTCTACAGTTTTGCTTTAAACTATGAAAATAATGGGCTGAGAATGTGGCTTAGTGGTAGAGTGCTTGCCTAGCGTGCATGAAGCCCTGGGTTCAATTCCTCAGCACCACATACACAGAAAAGGCCAGAGATGGCACTGTGGCTCAAGTGGTAGAGTGCTAGCCTTGAGCAAAAGAAGCTCAGGGACAGTGCCCAGGCCCTGAGTTCAAGCCCCAAGACTGGCCATTAATTAAAAAAAAAAAAAAAAACTATGAGAATACTGTTTATAATTTTTAAATCACCCTGACTCTCATTTTTAACCATGCTGGGGCCTTTTTTGTTTGTTTGTTTGTTCTGCATCTATTATTTGCAAAACCATGTCTGTTTTAATTCAACTATAGTTTTGGTTTTTTTTTTCTTTTTCAGATGCTGAAAGGTGCAGTGCCCAATTCTGGCCACACGGGGGCATACTATTTCTGCTCCCTCCCACCAAGAGGGGGCGCCCACCATGAGAAAGGGCCCCTCCATGCCATGATGTCCTGGCCCCCCAGGAAAGGGAGCTCAGCACACAGGAAGGGGTCTTTCTATGCCAAGAACAACCATCACACAAGATCCTTGAGTCTTCCATGCCCTGGGTTGTCATTAACTGCTGGCTAGAAATCTGCTTCCTAAAACAGAACACCAGCAGGGCTGTCCTCCACATGCCCCTCACAAATGCAAAGCCGAGTCTCTGAATTTAAAGATCAGCAGGAGAAACTTCCCTTCTTTCCTCCCTTTCTCTCCTCCCCCTTCGTGCTGCCTCTTCAAATAAATGGGAGCCCCAAGAGCAAGCTCCAGTCTCAAGTTTTTGTGGTTTTGTTTTTGTTTTTGTTTTTTCCAGGAAAGCCTAAACTGAGATCCTCCAGTTTCTTTTATGAGAAACACAAAAGAAGTGGATTTTTAGCAGCACACAGCATCCTGAGCAACAACCCTGTTCCTGGTCTAAAGGGCAGACATGCGTACTAAAACAACCACGGGAGGGGCTGGGAATATGGCCTAGTGGCAAGAGTGCTTGCCTGGTATATATGAAGCCCTGGGTTTGATTCCCAAGCACCACATATATAGAAAACAGCCAGAAGTGGCGCTATGGCTCAAGTGGCAGAGTGCTAGCCTTGAGCAAAAAGAAGCCAGGGACAGTGCTCAGGCCCTGAGTCCAAGGCCCAGGACTGGCAAAAAACAAAACAAAACCAACCACGGGAGACTTGAGTGTAAGCTACCCAGAATCACACCACCTCAAAAGCAACATTGGTTAGAGGCTGGGGTATTTCCTTCCACACTTTCTCCTGTGGTTTGGCACTTCTGACAGATTATATTATATACTAGAGTAGATTGTGTTTTGTTCCTACTAAAAACAACATGAACATTTCTCCATTTGATTAAATATCCTCTTAGGAATTTAAGACATACAAATGTTTTACCTACATTCCCATAGCCATCAGATACTCAGGATGCTTCTAAACTGTTTTCTTATAAATATCACTGCCAACACTTTAAACTTGTACAAACAATCAGAAATTTGAGCCAAGTTAGTTCCCAGAAGTTGAACTGCTGATCAAAGAGACTACTTAGTACATTTATCTAATTACCTTCCAGGAAGACTGTGTCATACACAACACACACACACACACACACACACCACATACACACACACACCACATACACACACACACAGAGCAGCATTTTGAAGTTCTTAATGACCATTTTTTTCCAGCCAGCACTGAGTCTTCTCATATAGAAATAAATTCACTTATTGGTATTTCTTAGACTAAAGTGAAGTTGAACATTTTTCACAATTTCAGGCATATATCATTTGGCAAAACTGCCCAAATGAAGCCCCTTTAGGTAATGACCATATGATTAGTTAATTCCTTACAGACGGGCAATTTTCCTATGATCCACTTAGGCTTGGCAGTGACTAATGAGTCCTAGCTAGAGAAACAGGTACTATCACGCATCAGACAGATGTGGCCAAGTGGGAGTTTCAGGCTCAATTCTGTGTTATTATTATTAATATTAATATTCCTTCCTGAGATTTCTCAAGACCACATAGTGTATCTCTTTTCTTATAATTTTTTTCTCTCAACAGTGAAGTGTCAGTCCTTGCAGAGTAGAGGGGGTAGGAGGGCATCTTTCACGTGCCCAGTCTGCTCTCCTCCACAGTGCTGGGATTCTCCTAAGCAACCTGGTAGTTAGGTAAACAGTGCCCTGGACAGAAAAGAATCTTTGGTTCCCTGCTAGAGATGATAAATGGAGCAAATAAAAAGGTGCCCCATTTTATATGAATTGCAGTTTGAAAATATAAGTGTATACTCAATATTTCACAAGCTAAGCTTATACTAATATTCAGTTTTTTGAGATAGAGCTACATATTCTGCATTTTATCTGACACCCTGGCTGTGCCCAGTCCCAAGCCAAAGCACTACGGACAAGGAGGAGAGGTAGGTACTGATTGCACTCTAGTCAGAGAGAGCTACACTCTTGGGGTGTACACAAGTACTGGGGCTGAGTCACACCTCCCCTTCCAGCCTTTTGCCGATTAACTGGAAATAAGAGGCTCATGGATCTGTCTGTCTGGGATGGCTTTGAACTGTGATCTTCAGATCTCAGCCTCCTGAGGAGCCTGGATTAGAGGTGTGAGTCACCAGTGCCCAGCCAAGAGCCACACTCTTGCACCTGCCTGAACACGATTAAGAACGCACAAGAGGAGCCATGAAGTGCCCTGGGAGACCAAGGAAACTTCAAGGGAAAACAACTGACGTATTTATGGTGCTTACTGACCTTTAGGCAGGGAGACATCTGGAGCTTGAGAAATACGATCACAAACTTATTTACAACCTTCCTAACTCTAATGGATATTTCCATTTATCACTCTAACAACCACAAACCACATGATTATTAAAGGGTCAGAGGCGGCCTGGGTAAGGAAGCTGATGTGATTTCCTTGTCTTCTCAGTCGGTACATGCTTTTCCAGGCAGCCCAGGTCATCCGAGCCTTACCTTGGATGCTTATGAATAAGCAATTGCTTAGCGACAACACAGACACAAATAGGTCTGCATAATTGAGGAAAATTAAATGTACATCAGATGGCTTCACTATTAGCTAAAGTTTTGCTCATCCATTAAGCCAACCACCCACTAAAATGTTCCTCATTTCAACTAGCAAGGTAAAGTAATTTCTACACTCAGGCAGAAGAGCCAAAATGTCCAATAATATTAACAATCCATCTACCAGGTTGGCTCCAAGGAACAAACAACTGCCTCTTATGAGCATGAACTCTCATGAACTAAAACTGCCATCTAAAAAGTAAGTATGGGTGGGATCCTGAGCCGTCTCTTACTTCTTCCCAGCCCATGCTGAACGTACATTCCATATTGTTGAACACTCTCAGGAGAAAGGGCATTCTGGAGATCACCCATGCTTGTAAGAGTTCTGCAAAGGAGTCTAAGTCTCCCCGAGAAGATAGGAGCCCTTCGCTTAACTCTCTCAGCTATAAATTACCAGGCCCAAGAGGGGACTGACAAAATGTCTCCTTCAGAGCTGACAAGCACTGTTCATAGCAGCTAATTGTCCTTCATCTCACTTCTCAATAAAGGGATTCTGCTCTGCCATCTTGTCCAATTCCAAAAACAAGGTATCATCACCTAGATGCCTCATTTCCACACGTGGTATAAAACCCACCCATTTTGACATTAAATCATAGTGGGAGCTAGGAAAATACCCATCCCTGGGCCCCACCCTGGAGCAAGCTAACTCAGAATCTTCCCACAAGGCTTAGGACTCTACGTTGTACCAGCCAACACAAGACTCAGCCCAAAACAATGGCACAGCCTCAATTTTGAAAACTGACACCTTCGTCTATCCAATGACAACTCGGTCCAATTTCTCCCCTGTTATCTAAGTCTCTCTGTCCGCTGTTGCCGCCCAATAAGGTGGCAGGGACACACCTGACCCCTAGCTGCATCGGGGCAACCAAGGAAACAGAAGATGGTTTTCTAAACACACAGAGGAGAGGCAAAGGAGTTTAAGGCTAGGATGTTAAAAACAAAACAAAAAACAGTAAACTGTCATGCAAGAAACCCTGTCTTCTTCATCTCAAATGAAACATTTCATTTTTAGAGAAGAATAAATTCTCTTACAAGGAAACAAGAAATGTGGTCACCAAAGGGAACCAAGAGAAAATAAGTTCCCCAAATCAAAACATTCTCTCGTCTTCCCTAAGCTATCTATCTCATACAGCCCTCTATTTTTACCTCCCATGTCTTCTCCTTTTCTACAGGAGAGTCTCCAGGAATCCAAATATGACCTTGAAGGAAACAGTCAATTGCTACTAGCAGGAGTTTTACTGATTACTCAGATTTGTACAAGATATTACATTCCATAAGCTTCGATAAAAACCAGGGTCTCTTTTCTGCCCAGGGCTACACAAATAAAAAGGAAAATGGTGCACCAAAATGTTTAAGTGACACTGTAATCTCACTGACGTTTCTTGGTCTATGGGGTTTCTTGTGTTTTAGGTTGTAAACAACGGAGCCAACAAAGGAGCAAAAGACAAGTTCATGTCTGAAGACTGAGGCGTTGCTTCTTGTTGTTACGAAAAGGCTAGGCTTGCCAGGTACCACTGGCTCATGCCTGTAATCCTAACGACTTGTAGGAGGCTGAGATCTGAGGATCATGGTTTAAGGCCATCCTGGGCAGACAAATCTGAGAAACCCTTATCTTCAATTAACTGGTAGAAAGCCAGAAACAGAGGTGTGGCTCAAGTGGTAGAGCACCAGCCTTGAGTGAAAAAACTAAAGGATGGTGTCTAGGCCCTACGTTCCAGCCCCAGTATAAAACGGGAGCCTGAGGACAGGTATGGGGAAGGAGGACTTCCTATTCCAAGAAAAAACACCCCCACAACCCTCCCTGGCACCTCCCTGCCCAATGTTGGATGTGACGTACCTCCTCCATTGAGTGTCAGACTCATTGGTAGGCAGGGACAGTGGTCCCACCTGCTGTGAAGTCCACCCAACTGGTCAAGCCAAGAGGACGTCCCTTTGAGAAAGCCCAGGAAGGGCAAGATCTAGAAGTGCAACATCTGTCCTACAGGCACATTTTGCCTTCTACTGATACTCACAAGATGGAGAGAAGTGGTTCCATGCCAAGGGATTTGGAAGAAGGGAAAGAGGAAAGGAAGGGGAGCGCAAACACCCAACAGAGGGGAAACTTAGTGATGCCTTAAGGAATCTGTGACTTCAATGCAGCCATCTACGTTAACTTCATCCCAGATCTTTTCCCTTTGCAAAGACACTATTAATTAAATGGAACCCATGACAGAATTCTGGGACCAGGTCTATCTTCAAGTTGCTGAAGGAAAATCCCAGGAAGGGGGCAACCTGGACAGGAGTAAGCTGCTTCCAGCTGTGGCCTAACTAGGTGGACACTAGGACATCTTCTAGAGAGACCATTCCCATGGCTGGTGCCACCAGCCTCTAGTGCAGTGCCTACATGGTTGGCGGGCCCCTGTGAACGGTACCCACCGAGTTCTCCCCTAGCGCACACAGATGGGGCTGTCTCACTGCTGATTGGGGCCAGAATGTGCACTGGAAGAGGGAAAATCTTGGTCTGGAAGACCTGATGTCCCTTTGTACTCCAAAATAAAATGCACTATTGTCCCTCCATGTTCATTAAAATAACTGTATAAGCAGCGGAGCCTCACTGTGTTGCCCAGGCTAGCCTACTCTGGGACTCTCCCGGGGTCATTTGATTCTTTTGTCTCCATCTCCCGAGCAGCTTTGACTACAGGCACCTGCCACTATACTCAGATACAGTATCTTCTGATCATTCTAATAAGCATTAAAACAATGGAACATTATTCCCTACCCAGCAGTGACCAACTTTTAGTATTTATTCCGGGTATATGCATAGGTTAAACACACACACACACATGCATGTACACATAGACATACATGAACACATATATGAGCATGCACACACATATATAAACACACACGCCATTTTTCAATCTAGACTTTGAAACAAGATTTTACACAATGGCAAAATATAAACATAATCTGACCATTAAATATTCTCCTGCATCAATGTTTATGAATTAAATTTCCTTTAACCACAAAAGGTCAAGAGGAGAAAAATGCAGAATTTCAAGTCATCAAGCAGAGAACCAAGAATGCATATTAAATTTTTCTCTGTTAGGAAAAAAATTTTAAATGATGTGTGTTCATTGTCCTGAGTATTTCCAAATCAGGCACAACCAGTCACCTTCCACCCTCCACTGAGCAGTGCTACTTAGAACAATAAAAGCTAGCCAGACTAGAATTATAAATTGCCACTTAAAAATTGGCCAAATGTTGTTTGAACTTAAAAGGGCCAATATATCTTTCTCTGAGACATCTGTGGCATAAATGTAACCTTGATGAGTGATTTCCCAACTCGAATGGCATATTAGAAAGAATGCCGGTGCCTGTGGGGAGGAGGGATCTCTTGTTACAGCTTGGTTTTTCATACTATTTAACAATCTTCAAGTGCACCATTTATCAGCTGTCTATCTGGAGGGGCCTGGCCTCTCATAAGTACCTGTAGAGAAAGGCTGGACTCTTGCTTTTTGTTCCCACACAGGTGTCCAAAGAGCCTTGCCCAGGTGCCAGGCACCGAGCAGGTATTTGAATATCTATGGCACATATCATGAAAACTAAGGGCTGGGTGTCCCTAGAAACACTCCTTTCTCTCTCTCTCTCTCTCTCTCTCTCTCTCTCACACACACACACACACACACACACGTACACACAGAACATTTTGTTCCTACTGTTCTGGGACTTTATGAGTTCTTTTAAGGTTAATAAGCTCATTCTACAATATCTTGTCTTATTGCCAGACCAACATTTATTTATCCCAAGGCTCACTGCATGTACATACAGATCAAAGGTCATGAACTTTGTTCTGGTAAAAATCCACAGAGTGATATGTCTGTCTTTGTGTGTAGCTCCACGTCTTGTAATTACTCCACGGTGTATCCTAGCACAAACCCACGGAGAAGAGGTAGAGGAGCCGGAAGCTCTACACAGGGCTTCGACCAATACGATTGCTTTTACAAAAACAGGTGGCAGGCCAGAGTCGGCTCATAAATTGTACTTTACTGATCTCTGATACAGACTCGTAAAGGCAGGATTTTAAGATCACTTAGGGCTGCAGGCATAGCTCCCGCTGTAGAACACTTGCTGAGCAAGCATCAAGCCCTGAGTTCGAACTCCAGTATCAGCCAAGAAAAGATAGCTTTGAGAGTCATATCTTTTGATCACCAGTAGAATTCCTCCAACGTCCCTCTTGCTTCCCAAGGAGCTCAACTGCCGAGGTCCACCCACGGATGGGCACTGCATAAAGACCAGAGGACATAGGAGTTTCCTGGTGGGAATGAAGGTGAGAAGGGCATGGTGTACTCTCTCCCAGTGTGCAACAGGTAGGTATACCTGCATCCTTCCGGTAGAGAAGCAGCTCAGGGTCGGCAGGACCTGCAGAGCTGGGAAGGTGAAGCCTGGCGGCTGTTTATAAAGTGGGTAGGTCCCTACCTGATGGGCACAGACCTCCCAGTAAGGAGCAATTAGCACATCATTAAAATGTAAATATCTATGCATTATGTAAATGATGCTAAATGTTTGTGTCTAAGGGTTTGTTTTCTCAATTAGCTAAACATTCCCTTGCAATGTTTTCACATTATTGATGCAATCAAGAAATACCTCAAATAGTGCAAAGGTAAACTTCATACCGCTCACTCATACTGCTATTTATGAGAACGAAAACAAAACATAAGCAAGCTGGGTGCTGGTAGCTCACTCCAGTAACCCTAGCTGTTTAGGAGACTGAGATCTGAGGATCAAGGCTAGAAGCCAGCCTGTGAGTCTCTTATCTCCAGTTAACCACCAAAAAGCTGGAAGTGAAGCACAGCTCAAGAGGTAGAGCGCCAGTAATGAAGGAGAAAAGCAACTGGCTATGCTCAGGCCAAGTTCAAACCCCAGCACTCACACAAAGAAAACAAGGCACAGAAGAGTAGCTCTGAAGACTGAGAACCTGGGTAACGGCCTTCGCTCACTTGATTTTAAAGTTTTCTTTACTTTTTAATCGGCAAACAATAAGTGAACCTATTTATGAAGTCCAGGGTACCATCATCCATCTCCCTATTTCCCTGTGTTCATATCCAAGGCCCACCACTTTCTGGTCATACATGTTTGTAGGTATCATTTGAGACTTGCATGCCTCAGTTTCTTTATTTGCTAAATGGGAACAGTAATATCACCCCGGCTCGTGGGGAGCAGAGAGATTAGGAGTAGGGCCTCTCTGACAAGCAAACAGGCCACTGATACAGTTCTGTGGCTTCCATAATAAATTTACTGCATTTAGAAACACAGAAGAGGCAAAAAATTACCGGCACACCTGGTATGTATCGTCTGTTCCTAACTAAAATCTGTCTGCGGTGGAGGCAGAGAAAAAAAAAAAATCACATCCTGATTGGATTTGGTGCCCAATTTTAAAGTAGCATCAAATCCCAAATCTTCGTGTTGGCAGAGTAGTTGCCTGTAATGTGAACAAGTTTTAAGATTCCACAATCATACTGACATTTTCAACTTTCAGACAGATTACCTGCTGCTAAGGATAATAGTGACTTTCCATCAAAGAAAGGGGGTGCCCTTTAAGATGCTTTCACTTCCTTTGAAATACCAAGTATTTCCCTTTTTCTTTCTCTTTGAAACAGTAGATTTACTCCTCTAATGTAGTTTGACTTAGGAAAACAGGTAGACAGGTTTCCACTTCCTAAAAACAAAAAATGTTTCAGTTGCTAGTAAAATCAGAAAGCAGATAGATAATAAAGTAGATGGGTAGCATTCCTGGACATGGGCTTATTTCTCGTAAGCACATTGTAGTGGTTGCTTACTATCCACCACAAACTATGATAAGGTAAGGAGAAAGACAGACAGATACACACATACACATAGATGATAGACTCATAGATACCTAAGTACAGATATATACATACATAGAGACATAGAATGATGTATGTACACACAGACTCATCTATAAATACATGTAAAACACACACACACACATATACACACACACACAAAAAAACCTTTTTGAAACATTTATGTAAATCTCAACCTGAAATGGAGATATAGTGGGTTCATGAAACAGCTCTGACAGATAACTGCTGGGAAGATCAGACACCACTCTGGTCCCTGGACTGGTGTATGAATACCGGTAAGAAGGGAAATGGCCTGAGAGAAACTAATTTCTGGAAAGGAAAAAAAAATGTATGCGGCCCCAGCAAAGGAAAGGCAATTTGCTCTACCATTTTTCCCAGCATTGGGGGCTGCTGAATTTTCAAAGGATGGCTATCTATCCATCTAACTCAATGAGTGCAATGCCAAGATGCTAACCTGAAGAGGGTGCTACTGAGTTCCTAAGGGGTGGGGCAGGAGGGAGGCAGGATTCTGGAGCCTTCTGCTCTGAGGCTAGCATTGGGGTAAGAGAGCTGAGAACTGAGGGTAAAAGTTATCTGTTATGACCTGAGGTTTCCTGGGAGCCAAGAGAAGAAAGAAAGGGGAGGGAAAACCACTGGTATTGAGGGCAGGAAATAAAAGAAATTAGAACTCAAATGGAGTGGGACTTAGTGAAATTAGTACAGGGACAAGGAGGCTGCCCTGATGTTCCAGGGTGGACTCTGCCTGGTGGTCATTAGATTTAATGGGACGAGACGGAAGCACATGTTCTCAAACTGTTCCTACTTAGACAGGGACCACAAGGTACACACCAAGAATGGCTTCCTTCCTAATGGAACACAAAGCTTTAGAGAGGGGGAACGAGGCTGGCGAGAGCTGTCTCCTTCCAGCTTCAGCCTAAGGCAGAAAGTCTTGCTGAAAGGAAGGCTTCGGAGGGGAGGACTCCGGGGGGTGGTCGGATGGGTTCTGTCCATGAACTTATGGGAAGAAGGTCCACAGGGCAGGAAGACAGAGAGCAGCAGTTCCCAGCCCACCTGTAGCTCTGATCATGTATGAGAGGCAGGAGGAAGAGCCACGGGTGTGTTTGCAGAGCTGCTGACAAGTTGTAGCTGGAGCTCAGGCGGGGTTGAAGGTCCTTTTAAGTGGTTCTCAAGCTCAAGTATGCAATAAAGTAAACAAAAATCCCAAACTACTGAGGGCGCTCAAGCAAAGGGCAGCTTCTCAGAATCCACAGTACACCCAGGCAGAGCTCTTGAGTCTTCAAGTGTGACAAGAACTCTAGGTGCCATAGCTCAAGAGGGAAGGATCTCAGCGGGAAGACAATGAAGCTCATTAAAAATGGACTCATATATCAGGCACTGGGGGCTCACGCCTGTAATCCTACCTACTCAGGAGGCAAAGATGAGGAGGAGTGTAGTTTTAGGCCAGCCTAGGCAGAAACCAATAGCTGGGCATGATGGTGTGTGCATAGGTCTGACTTCAGGAGGGCTGTGGTTTCAGGCAGAAGTCTGACATCAAGAGAACTGTGGGTCCAGCCCAGCCCAAGGGGAAGACACCCCATGCAAGACATCCCATCTCAACAGGAAAAAAAAAAAAAAAAAAGCTGGGCATAGTAGCATGCACCATCACCTGAACTACAACGGGGAGCATATCCAGGTCAAGGTCTGCCTGAGCAAAGAACAGGACTCTTATCTCAAAACTAACCTGGGCACAAAGCGGGGAGGGGCTCAAGTAATACGGTATCTGTCTAGCAAGCATGAAACCCTGAATTCAAACCCCAGTTATGCTCAAAAGAAAATCAGGCTCTCCAGCTGACCTCCCAAGTGCCCAGACCTCTTGCCAGCGGTTTCCCGGTTAATCTTCATTGGAAGATCATCTCAATATCTCCTCTGACTCACTTTACCCCAAATGGAACACACCACTCCTGCCCAAGCATGTCTCTCCTCTCCCCAAGTGTGACAGATTCCATGACATCCCCATTTACCAAGCCAGGCACGTGGATGACAGCAGGAGCAGATGACGGAACCCACTCTGCCCCAATCAGTGTCGGATCCGACAGGGCCGCCTGCCACACGTTCCCAAAATCACTAGTGTGCAAGCCCATCTGCCACCCCCACGCCAGCCCCACAGTGCACCACGGCAGCCCTCCCCCCCCATCTGTGAGACCCAGGTCCAGACTCTCCCCCTACCCCGCCACCCCCCCCACCCCCACCCACCACCCCCCCAGAGACAAGGAACAGGGATGGGCTTCAGGGCACAGTGCAGTGTACCTGCTGCCATGGCAACCAGGATCAACTAGGGATGGGTAAGAAGGTGCTTTGCTTAATTGAAATCCAGGCAACGTTGGAACACAAGCCCCAAGGAAGTTAATGCCTGATTAGGTTTTTCTCCTGCCTCCTTTTCCCCCTCTTTCCCTTCATGTAACTCAATGGCTTTGAAGTTTCTCTCTTGTTTCCTCCCTGAAGAAACACCTTCAGACACGGGCTGTTTAGTTAACCAGACGAAGCCCCCTCCCCAAAGCACACTCTGGCCCTGAGCAAGCCCACACCCACCTCACTCGCCTGCCCATCTCAAAGGAAATTCTTTTTTATTTGTATTTCATTCTACAGTTCGCTATTGCCAGTAATGGGGCTTAAACTCAGGGCCTGGGTTCTGCCCTTTAGTTTTTTACCCAAAGCTGTTGTTCTACCATATGAGCTGCACCTCCACTTACAGCTTTTTGCTTTTGTTTTTGTTGTTGTTTGGGGGTAGCTAATAGGAAATGAAAATCTCACAAACTATCCTGCCCAGGCTGGCTTTGAACTTCAATCCTCAGGAGGATCTCAGCCTCCTGAAGAGCTAGGATTTCAGGTGTGAGCCACGGTGCCAGGCAAATTCTTTTGAATTTTTCCCCCTTGTCATTGCTGGGGAATCCCACCCGAGGCCTTGCACACGCCTGGCCCAGGCTCTTACAACGTCCTGCTCCTCGAGGTTCACAGGAACCCACTGACATCAGCACCGTACGACCGCATTTCTTCCTTGTGGCCATCCGAGCGCACATCCTCCTGCTTGTACCTGACTGAGAAGTGCCGGGACGGCTCTGAAACACAGATTCCTCACCCCATCCCAAGAGGGGCGGTGGCAAGCACTCCAGGGAAATCTGACTTCAAATATCAAGACTCAGGCTTGAGCCATCAGCACCCAGGTTCATGACTTTAAAAAAAAAAAAAATTGGTGGTGCTGGAGGTTTTGTTTTTCTTTCTTTTTAACTCCGGGTCTGTGCTTAGTAGGCATCCCTCTCATTTCTGTCATATTATTATTATTAATTTATTCTAGCAGTACTGAGACTTGAACTCAGGGCATCACTTGCTGAGCCACACCGCCAGCCCTTTTAAGCACAGGTTACTGTTTGGAATAGGCAAGGCCCTGCTTCTGTCCGGGTGTGCACCTGGGCCTCTGCCCTCTAAATTTTTACATTTCCTTTTGTAACTGGGATCACCGTGAATGCCACATGGTTCGAGAGGATCTTGAGAACCTTTTTGCCTAGGCTAGCCTCAACTTGTGGTCCCTCTGATTTCAGCCTCCCAACAGGCTAGGATTCTAGGGGTGACCCATGAGCACTTTGTTTGCCTTTGTGATGTGGTTTTGCACAGAGTATCCATCCCTTCTTGCCAGGACTGGACTGTGATTCAACTCTTTATACTTCCCTGATAGCTGCCATCACACGAGCTTTTACTGGTGGAGATGAGGTCTTACCAACTTTATTTTGCCCCAGATGGCCTTGAACTGTGATTCTCTGGATTTCTGCTCATGATTACAGGCATGCGCCACCCTTAACAACAATTCAGAACACAACAGCCTGGCCCTTAGCACAATTCAGAATACAACAGATACATATGGAAAATACAGCCCGGCATCCTTTTGAAGCTATTTATCTACCAGGTTGCAAAATTGGACAGCAAAACAAATACAACCATAATATAGAACAATCTACTTATGAACTCAGAACTGAAAAACTTACTCTGCACCCCCAAATCCTCTCCTCAAGACACTATCAGAAGGCCTAACCTGCACTCACAATCTTGGTGACTGTGAACATCTGCTTGCACTTTTATTTTTATTACCAATAGTACGGCAATGCTAAGTTAAAGTCTTCAAAAGGGGACTTTGTGAGGCTCCACAAACTGATGTCGACAAATAGCCTGTTTTCTGGAGGAGCAGCAGGTCCACAAGACCCTATTAATGATGGAAGATGAGGCCTAGGGACAGTTGTTCTGCAAATTTAACACTCTACCACAGACACATCTGTGTCTAACGAGGACAGAAATAAACCCAAAGCTCCTTCTACAAACACTTAGAAATGCTGAATGAAATAAACAAGCAAAAACCATTTTAAATTCAGGCAAGAGTTTATAATAAAGGAAGGAATCAGTGATTGAGGGGGGAGGGGTGCACAGAAGACTATCAGGCAAAACCTCAAATACCAAAACAGGCTTAGAGGTTGCATTTCCTTGAAGGAGGAACCCAGGTGTGAAAGAATGGCTGTTACTGTCCTCAGGGATCTAAGATGAGGCCCTGGGCCCGAAGAGACAGGAGGTAACACTCTACAAATGTAAGACTCGGGAAATGTTATCACTGTGCAATCAAGTGAGACAAGGGTACACGCAGCAACAGAGACAAAGAGAGGATCACACATTTCTGCCAGGACTCTCAAGATTAAACACATTTTGCTTCAAAGCTCAAACCCTTGGGGCTGCACCTTGCCTCCTCTGAGGGCTCAGCTTCCACCTGCCATACAAGTTATGAATATTCCAGCTGAGCACCATTCTAAATATTTACCTACAGGATAACATGACTCTAAAAGGGTCCTAAGGGAAACAAATGCATCATCCAGGACTATGGAGACTCTTATGGGACAAAACACACCCAGGCGAGAGGGGCTGATGGGAAACAGCTACAAAGTCTGCGCAGAGCAATACTACATAGATGAGAGGGAGCAGATGCTTGGGGTAGCAAGCAGAGAGAAACATGACCTTTATACAACAGACCTGTCATTTAGAACACAATGTACAATATGCCTAACCTGATTAAAGGCCTGAAAAAAAAAGAAATGCAAGCTATAAGAACCCCATGCAGCAGAAGCCCTGGCCACCAGAGGCAGGGGTTAGAAGGATGGTAGTTCAAGGACAGCTCAGGTAAAAATTTGGTGAGACTTCCCATCTCACCCGATGAAAGCTGGGTGTGGTGGTGAGCATCTGTCAGCCCTGCTGCAACAGGAATGAGTAGGAGGATCATGGTTTAGGGTAGCCCAGGCAAATACAGTAGGCCCTATCCAGAAAAATTACAACAACAACAAAAGGACTGGGATGTGGCTCAAATCAAATAGGAGAATGTCCCCAACAACCATGAAGCCCCGAGTTCAAACATTAGTATTGCCTAAAGAAAAGATCTCATCAGGACCTATAATCCCAGCTATTCAGGTGGCTGAGATCTGAGGATCCGGGTTCTAAGTCAGCCCAGGCAGAAAAGGCCATGAAACTCTTATCTCCAATTAACCACCAGAAAACTGGAAGTGGTGCTATGGCTCAAAGTGGTAGAGTGCTATCCTGGTATGGTAAAGCTCAGGGACAGCACCTAAGCCTCTAAGGTCAATCCTCACGACTGAAATAAAAAAGTTAAAACCTCAGTCAAGCTAAAAGACAAAAACCCTGGTCATTTCAATTAAATGCTAACTTATCAGCTCAAGGACTTAGGAATTAACTAGGCAATGGATGGGACACACAAAGATCACTAGATAGACAACACAGAGTGTGTGAAGGAAGAGAAATAGGAACATGGGTCATTATCTAATTAGTGTCGTAGAAGAAAATAAAGATTATGAAGCTACATTTGAAGAGATCATTACAAAAGAACTTTTCAGAAAAAATTTCAGAAAGGTGTTCCCTTTAAAATATCACTCCATCTTCAGTAAAAGACACACACACACAGTCGGTCTCTTTTCCTCTGTCTCTCTCATACACATACATTCTCTCTGTCTTTGTCTCTGTCTCTCTCACACATATGCCATACACATATACAATCAATCACACTGAAGCCAAAAAAATACCAAAGA